>NC_057861.1:628240723-628540723 GCF_019393635.1 Dromiciops gliroides
GAAATACCCCCTCCCATCCATTCTTCCATTTCTGGCTCTCCTCATAGGGCTCTCACTCCTCAGAGCTGTTTCCTGAATCACTCATATCTTAGAGAGTATGACTTGCTTTTTAAAAGGTCCATTAGGAGCATGGACATTTTTTTGGGGGGGGGGCAATGAGGGTTAAGTGACTTGCCCAGGGTCACACAGCTAGTAAGTGTCATGTCTGAGGCTGGATTTGAACTCAGGTCTTCCTGAATCCAAGGCCAGTGCTTTATCCACTCTGCCACCTAGCTGCCCCCTGGAGCATGGACCATTTTTTAGCCAGCCAGTGGCTAGCTGCTCTCTAATTCTATCAAGCTTGACTAAAGAACTTCACACCTAATAAAGGAGTAACAAAATATAGAAACTTCTTTGCACTTCTGTTTATGACCCCAACACCCCAGTTACCTCTGTTACCTGTCCCTTACCTTCTTTCTTTCTTCCTTTCTTCCTTTCTTTCTTTTTTTTGCAGGGCAATGAGGGTTAAGTGACTTGCCCAGGGTCACACAGCTAGTAAATGTCAAGTGTCTGAGGCCGGATTTGAACTCAGGTCCTCCTGAATCCAGGGCTGGTGCTTTATCCACTGAGCCACCTAGCTGCCCCTGTCCTTTACCTTCTTGACTGGAAGGAAATTAATTGACTTGAGGTTTTCTGATCAACCTCCTCTTCCCTTTTCCCCCTCTCTGCAAAATACTACCTTCTGAAAGAAATATAGGGTCCCAACCACTGAGTAAGTCTCTTGGTCATAAAGTAATGCCAGGAGGGGGTTGAAAACAGTTTTTCATTTTAATTAGAGAAACATTCACCCTTCATGTATTATTAATAGAAATATATTTATTTAATAAACTCACTTTTCATAGCTGGATCAGAGACAGCCTCAGCCGGGCGCCTGCAACAACAATCAGATATCCTTAATCATATAAGTAGGAATTCAATAAAGTCACTTGTTATCTTGAGCAATGAAATGGTCTTGTCATCTTCAGAATCGTCAAAGCTTCTAGCCTCAGGGTCATCCTCAGTGCCTTCTTCTTCTTCTTCTTCTTCTTTTTTTTTTTTTAAAGAAATATGCTTTTATTAAGGTATTTAAAAAAAAGACATATTTTCCCTTTGTCATCCTTCTTCCTCCCTCTCTCAAAAATCTATCCCATATAACAAATGATATTTTTAAAGACAAAAAGAAAAAAAATCAGCATGTGATCAACACATTGAAGAAGTCTGAAAATATGTGCAATTTACCACACTCTCACTTTTGTTAAGTAGTTGTTCAGTTGTTTTTAGTTGTTTCCAGCTCTTTGTGACCCCATATGGAGTTTTCTTGGCAAAGATATTGAAATAGTTTGTCACTTCCTCCTTCAGCTCCCTTTACAGATGAGGAAACTGAGGTAAACTGGGTTAAGTGACTTTCCTAGGGTCACACAGCTAGTGTCTGCAGCTGGATTTGAATTCAGATCTTCCTGACTCCAGACCCTAAACTCTACCCACTGTGACATCTAGTTGCCCCGTCTCTGCAAAGCGGTGGGGTAAAAAAGTGTTTTCTCCTGTCTTTTCTTTGAACCAGACTTTTTCTTTGTAGTTTTGCATCATTCACTATTTTTTTTGTTGTTGTGATTGTTTCTACTTATATTTTTATAATCTTTGTGTAAATTGGTTTCTTGGCTCTGCTTGCTTCACCTTGCATACTTCTCTGTATTCACCGTATTTCCCACAGCACAGAAATATCCCATTATGTTAATATACCACAATTTATTTAGCCCTTCTCCTTGATGGTTATCTGCTTTGTTTCCAATTCTGGGCTAACTGTTGGTGTATATGAGGAATTTCTTTTTATCAATAATCTCTTTGAGGTATAAAACTAATAGTGAACTCTCTAGGTCAAAGAGCACGGGTATTTTAGTTACTTTATTTGCATAGTAAAAATTGGTTTTCAAAATGGTCATACTGATTCATAGTTCTACCAACAATGCATTAGTGTGCATATATAGCTTTGTACAACCCCACGAGCTTCTACTATTTCCATCTTTTGTCATTCTTGACAATTTGTGAGAATGTGAGGTTAAACTAAGATTATTTTTATTTGCTTTCTTTTTATTATTAGTGAGTTGAAGCATTCTTTAATTTGGTTGTTAATAATTTGCAATTTTCTTTTGAGAACTGTTCATATTCTTTAACCACTTATTTATTGAGAAATGGCTTTTGGTTTTATACATATAAATGCATATAATGATATGTGTATACATGGCATATATACACACAAATGTATATTTGTAAATATTGTATATATACATGCATATGCCATGTATATACATATATGCTAATTGTTTATATATCTTGGATGCCAACTTTTTCAGAAAATTTTTATACAAGTGTTTTTCCTCCATTTGACCACAGTCAAATCTTTGTGCTGAGGCTTTTCAGTTTCATGTAATCAAAGTTGTCTATTTTATATTTTGTAATTGATTCTATCTTTTGTTTGATTTCAAATACATCTTCTACCCATAACTGTGAGAGGTATATGATTTGTTTTTCTTCAATTTTTTTTTGGTAGCATGATTTTTTTATATTAAGGTTCCATTCTTTCTTCTATTTGGATCACCACAATCAGTTGGTCAATGAGCCATTAACTTTATCTCTGAAATATCTCTTCCCTCGGCTCCTTTCCCAATTCCCACTTCCACTTTCACCACCCTAGCCACCCTGAATCTCATCATGCCTCCCTTGGATTGTTATTGTAGGCTCCTCAATGCCGGCTCCACTTGGTCTTTCTCCAATTTATTTTCCACCATAAGCCAGAGTCATCTTCCCAGTTCATGACTCTGCCCTACTTAGATATCTTCAGTAGCTCCTTCCTGCCTAAAGGATAAAGACCAAATTTAACAGATCAATTAATACTCCCTTTTAGCTAGAGCCTCCCTATCTTACAGTAGAGGGAGACAGATCGAACCTGTGATGTCATCGGTATAAGGAACTCTGTCTGCCGGCTGCAGGCTGGCACCTCCTCCACAGCTAATAGAGTCTCCTACGACCCTGAGAGGTTAACTTCAGTGTGTGACTTGCCCAGAGTTACAGAAATAGTACCTTTCAGAGGTAAGACATAATCTGGGGTTTCTGACTTCAAGGTCAGCTCTCTACTACAGCGCAACTGGCTATCTCTATCTCTATCTATCTATCTATCTATCTATCTATCTATCTATCTATCTATCTATCTATCTATCTATCTATCTATCTATCTATCTATCTATCATCTATCTACACCCTCTGATAATATCTCTTCCCTCCAGCAACATTCATTTATTTGTTGCCCCCTAATTACACTCTGTACTTTTCTGCCTCTTTGCCTTGGAACAAGCTGTTTCCTCTTCCTAGATCTTTCTCCCCCTCATCACCCTGAAGGCTGGTTTATCAAAATCCTATTCATCATTCAAGGCTCAGCTCCCATCCTACTTCCTCTAAAGACTTCTTTAATTAGCCTGGTTTTAAGTGATCTCTCTCTCTCTCTCTCTCTCTCTCTCTCTCTCTCTCTCTCTCTCTCTCTCTCTCTCTCTCTCTCTCTCTCCCCCTCTCTTTTGCCTTTTTATACCACTGGCTTGACACTTGTGGCAAATGCCATTTATATTAAGGGTTAAGGTTATGCTGACAGATTTTAGTTCACTATAAGAATATTATGTCTAAGTGATAAGACCTGCTTTGAAATCAAGATGACCTGGGCTCAAGTTATCCCTCTGACATATATCTAGTACTTAAGACAGTGCCTGGCACATAGTACATACTTAATAAATGTTTATTGATTGATTGATAGATTGCCCTGTGACCTTAGGAAAGTCACTTAACCCATCAGTGCCCCAGGCATCTAAGACTATAATTTGGGGACCATAGTCTTGGTGCTTATTATATCTTTGTTAAATGATTGATATATCCTGGGCCTAGCCTAGTAAAGAGATTGACTTTCCCAGCTCTATTGTTAATCAGAGTAGTGAGCTCCCCCACCCTGCTTCTTTCTTGGTCCTTCATGATGAAATAGCTAAATCTGTTGACCCCCAGCCCTCAAAATCAAGCTTTTAAGGCACACCCAGAGATGAACCCGTCAGGGCTGATGCTGCTTGCAAGGTGACAAACGTGACAAACTGAGATAGAGATAATTATGTTCTAATAATGATCATGATTTAAAAAAAAAAAAAACAAACCAACAACATATAAGCATAAAACACCAACCACTCCCGGGCCTGATAGAAAATGTATGGAAACCATTGCTGCTGGAGCCAGGAGAGAGAGAGAGTCAGTTTGTTCTGGATTAAGCTGCTGGCTCCACTCCTGCTGACTGTGGATTTCCCTGTTTGATCTGGGTCCAGGATTGGCCCAAGAAGAAATTGAGAGGGAATTGATTTGTACCATGTTATGGGCAGCAAATCCCTTATTGACAGACACAAGGCAGCTGCTGGAGCCAGCTTGTCCTGCCTCGAAGGACAGAACCCTTTCATTTCCCACCCCCCATTCCATCCTGCACCCTGTTGTCTTCAAGATTCCCACCAGCATCCCATCTAACTGCTCCTTGGCTGTGCTTTTACTGGTCCTTGTCTGTTCAAAGAGTATGCCTTTTTCTTACTCTTCCTGTCCTCACCTCCTGCTAGTCTCCTAAGACCCTTCCTCTCCCCGCCCCTACCCCTAGTATCCTGGCCACCTCCAACCACAGGGACCTCTTCTTTGTGGTGGAGGTTTACTGGGTCATAAGCTCCACAGATGGTATGCAGTAATTTATCAATTACTAATGCTATCCATCCTTTTCTCTCAAGAGGTCTCTAGAAGTATTAGACAGAATTTGAGAAGACATGAACCTATCTGTCTTGCTTTCCTGTTTTTCCTTCTAGTACCATCTGCTTCACCTTATATCCCCTCTTGTTTGTCCAGAGACCCCCCGTATGGCACCCAGACATATCCCTTTAGGGCAGGGGTTCTTAACTTGGGGGGATCTATGAACTTGAAAAATGTTTTCGGATAACTTTAAAAAATACAATTGATTTCATTTGCAATCTTGTGTATTTTATTTTATGTATTTAGAAACATTATTCTGGGAAGGGCGTAGGCTTTACCAAATTATCAAAGGGATGTAGAAAACACAAAAAAAGAACTCCTGCTCTAGGGCAATGTTCTCTACTCTCTACTAGATTTAGCTTCCTCTCCCAGCCCCCACCTCCCCTCCTCAAAGTCCCTTTTAGTAAGTATTTGAGAAATGTTAGTTAAATTAAATTTTTGTGTGTTACTCACTTTTGGGTATTGCATTTTTAGGAGGGGTCCTGGAAGCTAGAGTATGTCCAGAAGAGGATGACTATGCTAGTGAGATGGTTCAAAGCCATACCATCAATGAATGAATGAATGAATGAATGAATGAATGAATGAATGAAATTGAATTTATTAAGTACTTACATTTGCTAAGCACTGGACTAGATGCTGGGGGTATAGATACTAGCAAGACACTCCCTGCTCTCAAGGAGCTCAAATTCAGATGTGGGAGGCAGGGGATGGTGAGTGGGGCTATAAAATAGTCAAATGTCACACACATTTCAAAAGCACTGTCCGCATTATTTTGATTACTGTTCCTACGGCTAGCAGTAGACAGTGTTTTGTATGTATTAGAGGTGGGGTGTGCTGTGGCAGGGTGTATAGAAGGGATACACAGAATGGATGATAGTTGGATGGGATATGCAGTATGGTCTGGGACTCCCTAGATATTTGAATTCACTCATTCGCTTTCAGCTGAGTTCCAGGGTGGAGTACCAAAATTGATTGGGTTATTTTTTCTTAGAGGATTAGGGAAGGTAGTCACTGGAGGTCTGATTTGGAGGGTGCTGTTCTAGGTAAAGGGAAGGAGGGGGCATATGAGGAGATGTCTGGGGATAAAGGTGGTGGCTGGATGAGATATCATTCAAGGATTGGTTGAAGGAACTGGGGCTATTCACCTCAATAAGTGAAGAAGCAGACTCAATGTGGTCTTCAAATATTTGAAGGCATATAGAATAGGGATTAGATTTATTCTATGAGACTTTAGAGGACAGAAATAGGATCATATTCTATACCTTGTTCAGCCATTCCCCAATTGATGGACATTCCCTACATTTTCAATTCTTTACCACCACAAAAAGAGCTGCTATAAAAATTTTTGTACATTTGGTCCTTTTCCTTTTTTAAAAATATCTTTGG
Organism: Dromiciops gliroides; assembly: GCF_019393635.1. NCBI lineage: Eukaryota > Metazoa > Chordata > Mammalia > Microbiotheria > Microbiotheriidae > Dromiciops > Dromiciops gliroides. Next base: position 628,246,937 of record NC_057861.1, read on the forward strand.
GATACACACCTAGTAGTGGTATTGCTGGCTCAAAGGCTAGATATAGTTTTATAATCCTTTGGAAAGAGTTCCAAATTCTTTTCCAGAATAGTCAGACCAGTTCACTACTCTGTCAATAATTCATTATTTTTTCCTCATCCTCTCCAGTATTTGTCATTTCTGATAGGTATTACTTCAGAGTAGTTTTAATTTGTATTTCTCTAATCATTAGTGATTTGGAGCATTAAAAAAAACCCTATAGATAGCTTTGACTTCTTCTGAAAACTGTTTGTTTTTATCCTTTGACCATTTATCAATTGGGGAATGGCTCTTATTTTTATAAATTTGACTCAGTATATTCAGTATATGTTTGAAAAATGAGGGCTTTATCAGAGAAACTTGCTATAAAAATTCTTGATATTACTTCATTTTCTATGGTACCTTTTTAGCAAAATGTAGTTTCCCTCATTATCTCTCTTAATTAGGTCTATTTTTGCTTTTGCTTTGTTTAAGATCATGATTGCTACCCTTACCTTTTTTACTTCAGTTGAATCACAATAGATTGTGCTCCACCACTTTATTTTAACTCTGTGTATGTCTTTCTGTTTCAGGTTTTTCTCTTGTATAAAGCATATTGCTGGATTCTAGTTTCTAATCTATTCTGCTATCTGCTTCTGTTTTATGGGTGAGCTCATCCCATTCACATTTACAGTTATGATCATGAACTGTATATTTCCCTCCATCCTATTTTCTTCTGTTTATCCTGATTTTTCTCTTTTTATCTTGTCCCTCCTCAATAGTCTTATTTTGCTTCTGACCACTGCCTCCCTTAACTCTCTCCCTTTTGTTATTCTTCTCCCCCATATCTCTTGCCCATTCTCCCTCCTTTTCTCTACTGGGAAAATTACATTTCTATAAACAACTGAGTGTGAATATATATATTCTTTTCTCTTTGAGCCAATTCTGATGAGAAAGAAGTTCAAATATTGCCCACCATTCCCACCCTATACCCATTCCCCACCTCCATTATAAAAGCTCTTCCTTGCATGCCTTTTTTGAGTGAGACAATTTGTCCCATTCTAGTTCTCCCTTCTCCCAGTGCATTTCCTGTTCTCACCCCTTCATTTTCTTTTCCTTCTTTCTTTCTTTCTTTCTTTCTTTCTTTCTTTCTTTCTTTCTTTCTTTCTTTCTTTCTTTCTTTCTTTCTTTCTTTCTTTCTTTCTTTCTTTCTTTCTTTCTTTCTTCCTTTCTTCCTTTCTTCCTTTCTTCCTTTCTTCCTTTCTTCCTTTCTTCCTTTCTTCCTTTCTTCCTTTCTTCCTTTCTTCCTTTCTTCCTTTCTTCCTTTCTTCCTTTCTTCCTTCCTTCCTTCCTTTCTTCCTTCCTTCCTTCCTTCCTTCCTTCCTTCCTTCCTTCCTTCCTTCCTTCCTTCCTTCCTTCCTTCCTTCCTTCCTTCCTTCCTTCCTTCCTTCCTTCCTTCCTTCCTTCCTTCCTTTCTTTCTTTCTTTCTTTCTTTCTTTCTTTCTTTCTTTCTTTCTTTCTTTCTTTCTTTCTGGAGATCATTCCAACATAATTGACTCACACCCATAGCTTTTGTCTATGTAAACTCTGTTAAAGTTCTTAGGGGTGACATGTATCATCTACTTGTATAGGAATATAACCAGCTTAACTTTTTTGAGACCCTTATAATTACTCTTTCATGTTGACCTTTTTATGTTTCTCTTGAGTCTTGTGTTTCAATGTCAAATTTTCTATTCAGCTCTGTTTTTTAAAAATCAAGAATGCTTAAAAGTCCTTTATTTCATTAAATATCCTTTCTCTCCCATGAACATTAGTCTTAGTTGTAATCTCAGCTCCTTTACCTTCCAGAATATCATATTCCAAACTCTCTGCTCTTTTAACAAGGAAGCTACTAAATCTTGTGTATTTCTATAATATTTGAATTATTTCTTTCTGGCTACTAGAAGTACTTTCTCTTTGACCTGGGAGCCCTGGAATTTGGCTATAATATTCTTGGGAGTTTTCATTTGTGGATCTTTTTTGGGAAATGCTAAGTGAGTTCTTTCAATTTTGATTTTACCCTATTGATCTAAGATATTAGGGCAGTTCTTTATGGTTTCTTGAAATATAATGTCTAGGCTTTTAAAAAATCATGGCTTTTAGGTAGTTTAATAATTATTTAATTAACTCCTCTTGATCTATTTTCCTGGTCAGTTCTTTTTCTTTTCTTTTTCTTTTTCTTTCTTTTTTTTTTTTTTTTTTGGTGAGACAGTTGGGGTTAAGTGATTTGCCCAGGGTCGCACAGCTAGTAAGTGTTAAGTGTCTGAAGTCAGATTTGAACTCAGGTCCTCCTGAATCCAGGGCCGGTGCTCTATCCACTGTGCCACCTAGCTGCCCCAGTTATTTTTCTGATGAGATATTTCATGTTCTATTTTTTTATGTTTTGACTTTGTTTTATTGTTTCTTAATAACTCCTATAGTCATTAGTTTTTACTTGCCCAATTCTATTTGGGGGTGGGGGGTGGTTATTCTATTCTGCTTTTCAAGAGTTTTTTTATTCAGTGAATTTTTATACTTCTTTTACCCTTAGGTCAATTCTGCATTTTAAGATGTTATTTTCTTCAGTGGTTTTTTTTTTCTTGTGTGCATGTGTGTGTGTGTGTGTGTGTGTGCATCTTTTACCAGACTGTTAAGTCTATTTTCATAATTTTCTTGCATCACTCTCATTTCTTTCCCCAATTTTCCCCCACTCTTAATCTCTTTTTTAAACTCTTCCAGAAATTATTATTGACTTGGCTTCAATTAGCATATTTCTTTGAGGCTTTTTTGGTAGGTGTTTTCACATTGTTGTCTTCTGAATTTATGTCTTGGTCTTCCCTGCCACTATAGTAGTTTTTTATGGTCAAATTATATTTTTGTTGTTTGCTCACTTTTCCAGCATACTTCTTTTATTTATTTATTTATTTATCTATTTATTTATCTATTTATTTATTTATTTATTTATTTATTTATTTATTTATTTTTTAGTGAGGCAATTGGGGTTAAGTGACTTGCCCAGGGTCACACAGCTAGTACGTGTTAAGTGTCTGAGGCTGGATTTGAACTCAGGTACTCCTGACTCCAGAGCCAGTGCTCTATCCACTGCGCCACCTAGCTGCCCCTCTCCAGCGTACTTCTTGGCTTTGAAATTGTGCTCTGCTCACCTGAGGTTGGGGAGGTGCTGTCCCAAGCTTGAAACATTTTTGTGCTGCTGTTTTCAGAACTAATTCTGGGGAATCTGCAGGTTTTCTATGTTTCCAAGGTGGTATGGTCCTGGGAGATGTGTGGTCACTGTTCTCCTGGTCTTCTCCCAGGAAGGGCCCCTGTTTCCCTGCAGTTTCACATACTAGCTCTTCTCTTTGCCTTGTAACTGTCACCATGTCCCTGCTCCTTTGTGACCAACCCCCAATGCTGCTCTTCTCCCTGGAACTGTGATCCAGAACTGGGTATGGTCAATAGATATGCCAATGAGTATCAGCTGTACCCAGTGCCAGCAAAGGGTCTCTTTCTTAAGAGTTTTTCCACCACCTTACTGTCTCTGGGCTGAGAGCTTTTGAAGCTGCTGCTGTTGCTGACATCAAGAATTTGAGCTGATAGCTTAATTTCTTAATTCTCATAGGAAGTTTTGCATTTTTAAAAGATCCTCTTGGAGAGGCTTTATGTTAGAGAGGAATTGTGGAAACAATTGGAATCAGAAATCGTGAGTTCAAGTCCAATCAATTAGTAATTAAAAACATTAATTAAGTCCTTACTATGTACTATTTATTTCATGTGTGACTATGTCATTTCATCTCTAAGCCTCAATTCTCTTATCTTGTAAAACAGAAATACTAGGACTTGCTTGCACGATGACACCACAGGGTTTAGAGAAAGATCAAATCAATTAATCTGTATAAGGCAAATAGCATCTAGATCCACCTCCATCCACTACCTCCAACATGAGGGTCTCTGGAAAGCTTCCTTGAGTTCAAAGCACTTTGTGATTATTGACTTAAAACTATAGCTTCACCAGTCTGCATCAATGTATTTTTTATTCATTCAACTAGAGGACACAATTCAAAGCACAAAAAGCATTTGACTCCTTGTGTGATCTTGGGCAATCCATTTAATTTCACTATACTTCAGGTTTGTTTTTTTTTTTAATCTGAAAAATGAGAGTTGGATTAGATGCTTTCTATGTACTACATTCTTCTTGCCCTACATCTGTAATGCATTGTAATTAGTGTAGAGGGGAAAAATTCAAAAAACCAAACAAATAAAAAGAAAGATTCTTCATACACACAGGATGCCATAATGTAGAAAAGGGGACATGCACAAAGAATACATGTGACTAGGGAAGAGATATGAAGGGGCAAACACATAGAACCATTTGTGCCTAGGATAGCCCATACCTCTGAATGTACAGATCCACCACATCCTCTCGTGATAGTATTGTATGGTCCTCTGTTGCACTCTGCTGGGATCTCTGTTAAGCTTGCCACTAGTCTCTTCTACCATCTGCTAGTTTTCAGCTCTCTTGTAGCTTCTGTGTTGAACTTCTATATTGGATCTAGATTTTTTTTTTTTTTTTGGTAAATTAGTAGCCTTAGGCTATTTCAGCTCTTTTGAGATTCAAACCCAAGCCAACTGTAGTTAGAAGGCTAACTAGGTATTTAAGTCAAGTTTTCTTTTTGGAACTCTTTTTCTTTTTCTAGGGGAGAAGGGAGTTGTCTCTCAGTCTAAATTATTATTTGACTTAGAGGGAGATAATTCCTTTCAACTACCTTCCACTCCCAAGATATAAGCCTGGTCTATGCAAATCACAGGGGCCAGGTGGGGAAGACTGAAAAGGGATTATAATATTTGTCTACTTTTCCTCCCAACCAAATCACTAGGCTCCCTACAAATGTAAACTATATTTATTAACCCACAAGAATGATTCTCTATCCGTGGCATTTCAGGCATCAAGGAAGACTGGAGGGGAGATATTTGTGGACAGATGGGCCTATCCCTCCTTCCCAGAATACCTGTTTGGGGGTTTCTTAGTCTGTTTATGGATAAAATTGTCCTCGGTTTCAGGTTATTACAGAGCCTAGTGAATTAAGCAGAATATGCACCACTGAGATATGGGGGTGGGGGTGGGGAGAATGCTGGGGGGGAAGAGGGATTGAAGTAGTCCTAGTCAGACTTTTCTCTCTCTACAATGAATATCTGTATACATAGCGGTCTTGGACTTTAATAGCTGGGCCAAATGTCCCAGAAAGATGGAGCTTTCCTGGCAGCAAAGGAAAAAGAAGACCTAGAGAGACATCAGAAAAGTTTAATAGAGTTTTGGAGTGAGATCTCTCCTGAGTCAGGAAGACAATGTACATTTCCCTTGAACTAAGCCTACATTTCCTTTGTCACTATCAAAGGGCATGAAACACTTAATTGATCGATTGGTATTTCCTCCCCATCCAGGTATGGTAAGAACATGGTCATCAGTTAACACAGCAGCATAGAACTAGGCAGGGGTGTGTGGGTTAGGAGCTGGATAGATGTCTTGTATAGGAGAGTCAGTTGGTAAATTTCACATATGAGAATTTATACCTCAGAAATCACAAATACTACAATGGAGGGCTTGATTTATTGTTTTGCTGATTGTTTAGACTTAAGAAAGTGATAGAGAAAATGTTAATAATGCAGATTAAACTTAGAAGTGTGTTGTGAATCTTTCTTTTTCTTTTCCTTTCTTTCTTTCCTTCTTTCTTTTTTCTTTCTCTCTCTCTCTCTTTCTTTATTCCTTCCTTCCTTCCTTCCTTCCTTCCTTCCTTCCTTCCTTCCTTCCTTCCTTCCTTCCTTCCTTCCCTCCTTCCTTCCTTTCTAGCCATCTGTTTAACATTTACCAGTACACCCCTGCAATCAGGATATTCCATGAGTGTGTTACAATGGAAAGAATATGATTTGATATCAGAGAACCTGGATTCAAATCCAGTCAATGCCCCTTGCAAGCTATCAAATAGCTAATATGAGCTAACATTTATATAGTGCTTTAAGATTTGCAAAATGCTGTACAAATATCATTCTCTTCTCACAACAAGAGAGAGGTAGGTAGCATTATTATCTCCATTTTAGAGATATAGAAATAGGAGAGGAAGAATTCATAACTTGCCCAGAGTCATACAGCAAAGCAAGTAACTGAATCAGGATTTGAACTCAGTTCTTCCTAAATCAGGATTCAGCATTCTATCCATTGTACCAATTAGCTAGCTAACTTTAAGTTTGCACAAGTTGCTTCTCTTTGGGTTTCAGTTTCTTCCATTGTAAAATTAAGAGAGGGTAGTTAGGTGGCACAGTGGATAGAGGGCTAGGCCTGGAGTCAGGAAGACCTGAGTTCAAATTTGGCCTCAGATACTTCCTAGCTGTGTAACCCTGGGCAAGTCAGGTAACTCTGTTTTCCTAAGTTTCCTCATCTGTAAAATGAGCTAGAGAAGGAAATGGCAAACCACTCCATTATCTCCACCAAGAAAACCCCAAATGGAGTCACAAAGAGTTGGGCACAACTGAAATGACTGAATAACAATAACAACATTAAGGAATTAGGCTTGTTGACTTCTAAGGTCTCTTCTGGCTCTATGTCTGTGCTCTTAAGACAAGTATGTAGGCATGGGAAACATTTAATATCAGCATGATGCCCAAAATGGCTGATTATACCTCTTGGAAGCCATCACCAGAAATATAGAGAAGGTGGGGCTGAGAACCCACCAGGACCACTTCTAGTGAAATGATGCCACAGAACATGGGGGAATATAATTTCTGTGCTTCTTAGGAAAGCTGATGTTGGAACTGGTCTGGGGCTTCACTGTGAGACAAACTCACAAAATCATAGAATCTTAGAGTTGGGAGCAGGTTTGTGCTGAAGCCTGCTAGGACAGGTCCAGGAGAGATGGCTGTAAAAGTATCAGAAATTGGCAAATGCTACAAACCAGGCTCAGTTTCTTGTTTTGCTGATTATTTAGACTTCAGAAAGTGATGGGGAAATGTTAGTAATGCAGATTAAACTTAAAAGTGTGTTTGTTGGGGCAGCTGGGTGGCGCAGTGGATGGAGCACCGGCCCTGGAGTCAGGAGGAACTGAGTTCAAATCGACCTCAGACACTTAACACTTACTAGCTGTGTGACCCTGGGCAAGTCACTTGACCCCAATTGCCTCACCAAAAAAAAAAAAAAAGTGTGTTTGTTAGCCATGAATTTTTTTGGAGAGCCAGTTATTTATCAGCAGACTTCTGGTTGGGAAAGACTTTCAGGGATTATTTAGACCAAAGCTTCTTAAACTATGGGTTATGACCCTGTATGGGGTCTCATAACTGAATGTGGGGGTTGTGAAAAATTTGGCAACAGTAAAAGGTTATATATACCTGTTTTATATACCTATATACCTGGGGTCTCATAAAAATTTCTCTGGTGAAAAGGGGTTGCGAGTGGAAAAAGTTTAAGAAGCCCTGATTCAGATGACTGGTGTCAAACTCAAGTAGAAAGAAAGGAATTGTTAAATCAGATATAAGGAACCCTCCTGGCTTCATTGACTTAGAAAACCAAATCATAAAGTAACATTATCTATGTTTTATTGTATTTTTACCTAATTTGTTCAATATTTCCCAATTACATTTTTATATGGTTCTGACCTTGTTCTGGAAGGTAGTCTGGTGGTTGTATTTGATGCCTCTGATCTAGACTAAGCCAACACAGGACCAAGGGCAGAGTCTTGGTTATTCCATTAGAGACATCATTTGGAGCTGACACCAAATCATTAATATTACCATTTGAGTCCAGTCAGTCAATCAGTTTGGAATCTGCTTAATTGCATTCTCATTTAGCCCGAGTCTCTTAATTTTGTCCATAAGGTCATCACAAGGCACTTGGTCAAGAGCTTTGTTAGAAATCTAAGTGTTCTACGTGTACAGCATGGCTACTACAATAGTATCAGTTTCTATCCACTGTTCTTTTTAACTTTTTAACTTTTAAATGTGTGACTCTCTATGAAATTTAAATCACAGGGATTTTACTTCTGTCTTTGTATAGGATAGGGAGATGAAGGGTCTTTTGGAAACCCCCACTCTGTCTTTGTTTTATTGTTTTGTTTTTTTCCTTCTGTAGGTGGTGGGAGTTTTCCTGGGCAAGAGACTTCAGTTCAAATCTTTGAGGAAGCCAGCCTGTTTCAGCTTATCACTACAGAGATTCATTCTGGATCTCCACCCTAGTGGCCATTTTTCATGCTGGCATCACCTCCACCTTCATCATCTCTCTTCTGCTGATGAATTTGTCCTTGAAACTCCATTTGAGAAAACACCCACACCAGCAATATTTACTCCAAACCTGGTTCAGCCCTTGACTTCCTGGACTCCTGGATCTTCCCACCTCCTCTCCTCCCCTTTCCCTCTTTGAGCTACTTTTAGGCATTGTCTTATCCCATTAGAATAGGCTCCTTGTACCACCTTGCTTTTTGTCTGTATTTGTATTCCCAATATTTAGCACATACCTGTCACTAGTAAGAACTTAATATTGTATGTATGTATATATGTATCTACATGTATCTACCTATCTCTATCATCTATCTATCTATCTATCTATCTATCTATCTATCTATCTATCTATCTATCTATCTATCTATCTATCATCTCTATTCTAGAGAAATCCTAGATTGGGCTTAATTGCATATATCTAATTATTCCCTATTGAGGTATTTCTTTCCCTCTACAGTTGGAACACAATAACTAGAAAGGAAGAGTAGATTGTAAGTTCCTTGAAAGCAGGAGCTGTTTATTTATGCTTTTCTATTTTTAGAACTCAATGCAGTTTCTTGAACATTGTATGTATTTAACAAATCTTTGTTGAAGTGGGCTGAATAGTGTCAAGAAGTGGTACCTGCTCCACAGAACACATAATATTAAACCTTAGAGGTCATCCGGACCAACCACCTCATTTTTCAGAATGGGAAACTGAGAAGTTAGAGGAAGAAAAGAACTTTTCTGAAGAAAAGTCATCTCACAAAGCCTGTGGTCTAGTTGACTAGACAAGACCAATAACCAGAAGACAGCTAGGTTAGAATAATTTAATGCTACATTGAGTGGAAGAAGAGGTATTGGGTTATCATTGGTAGAAAGCTGGCCTCAGAGCCAGGAAGGTCTGATCTCTGACACAGCCTGGCTCTGTCACCTTGGGCTGGTTAATAACCTCTCAGTGCCCTAGGCAACTCTCTAAAATGTTGAGAAGGTGCTAACCTGTATTAGTAGAGGGAATTTCCTCTTCTAGGAGGTCCCTTTACTCAGGAAACCACAAGCCCAGGTCCTCCTCTTATTGTATGACAGGGGATATTATAAGGGGCTAAAATTCTAGTTAGTCTGTCTAAAATATCTAATGAGTGGTCACCAGTAAATTAGCAGCTTTAGCAAGAGTTTAGACTTTTAAGCATTTATTAAGGAGAATAAGAATTTGGTGAAGAGGGGGAGAGAGAGAGAGAGAGAGAGAGAGAGAGAGAGAGGCCTAGATTCATCTATCAAAGGGAGAGCACATTTTAGCTCTACTCTCCATGAGAATCCAGACAAAAAAGAGCAAGCCACACCTCCTTCATCCCACAAGCCTCCTGTGAAACTGGCAACATCCCATCCACATGCACACATATCTCCAAGCTAATTGGCTGGTAGCCTTGATAGACAGCACCCACAAGCTAATGTCACTTCCTGATGCCAAGGACCTGACCGCATGGCTTGCCCTCAGACGCCTTGTCCTCATGGCGGAGCTTTCCTACAGTAGCTCTCCAGCAGGTGGCATCATTCCAATCATTACAATATCAAAGCAGGCAAAGCTTAGTAGGGACTGGTGCAGTCTGGGAAGACTCCATGGAAGAGGTGAGACTTGAGCTGAGCTTCTAAGAATAAATTGGATTTAAAGAAAAAGAAGAAAATTGGAAGAGTAGGAAAATATGAATATATTCTCATGTAGAGGATGGCAATGAGGCTTTAGTGACTGGGAACGGCATCATTCAGCCAAATGCCGTATATCAGCAGTGAGCGATCAGCAGGCCTGGCCAACTGTGTTCCATTTTGTAATTTTCCTAGCCTCCTGGAGTCCTGAGAAGGCTAGCATCCTACATTTAGAGCTGGAAGGGACCTTGGAAGTCATTGAGTCCAGACCCTCATTTTACAACTGAGGGAGCTGAAGCCCAATGAGCTGGAGACAAAATGTCATACCAGATTGGCTTTCTTGCCATCCCTCACACATGGCATCCCATTTCCCACTTTCCTGCCTCTGCATAGTCTGTCTACCAGACCTGGAACGTGCTCTTTCCTTACCTCTGCCTTTGCCTTGTTTGCTTCAAAGTTCAGCTCAAGCATCATCTTTGGCATGAAATTCTTCTCATCCCTGCAACTGCTAGTGTTCTCCCCATTATCATGTACCTATGTATTTTTTTTGGGGGGGGCAGGGCAATGAGAGTTAAGTGACTTGCCCAAGGTCACACAGCTAACAAATATCAAGTGTCTGAGGTCAGATTTGAACTCAGGTCCTCCTGAATCTGGGACTGGTGATTTATCCATTGTACCACCTAGCTGCCCTGCCCCCCATGTATGGTTTTTGCAAATACTTGTATAATAATAGGGTCAAGTAGAAAACTAAATCAAATGTAAAGATCCCTGTGAACTGCACATTGACTTAGTTTTAAAATGTAATATTACCTATATTTTATTCTATTTTTGTCTGTTTTTTCCCCAATTACATTTTAATCTGGTTTAGGTTGTACTAGTGAGTGTTGTAGGCATATCCATGTTGTCTCTTCTGATAGAATGTCACCCCCTTGAGAACAGAGATGGCTTCTTTTTCTTCCTTTTTCTTTCTCCTCCTTCTGTTTTTCTTCCTCCGTCTCTTCCTTCTTCTCCTCCTTCTCCTCCTCCTCCTTCTTCTCTTCTCCTTCTCCTTCTCTTTCTTCTTCCTTCTTTTTTCTTCCATCTTCTTTCTTCATTTCCCTAGTGCCTGGCACATAGTAGGGATTTAAAAATATTTGTTGATTGATTGGAGACTGAGGAACAGGGAAGTTGTCTGAAGGAGGTGACGTTTGGGGTAGGCTTTAAAAATGGCTAAGAATTGAGAGACTAGAGTGTGGCATTGCAGATATAGGGGCACAAGCTAAGACATAGATAGAAGACAAGTATAGGTTGTACTGGGCAGATATCATGGAGTACATTTCGACTGGATTGGAGATTTATGTGAATGGAATTGGTTTGAAATGATTTGGGGAGGTGGGGTGATACTAGATCCTAAAAGCACTTGAACGAATGCCAGGAGTTTGACATTTACTTGGAAGGCAACAGGGAGCCATTGGGGGTGCTATGGGGCAGCTTGGTGTAATCAGTAGAGCATGGTACTAAGAAAAAGACCTGCATTCCCAACCTAGCTCAGTCCTCACTGTATGAATCTGGGCGAGTTTCTCAACCTCTCTAGGTCTCAGTTTCCTCACTTGTAGAATGAAGGAAGTTATATTCAGTCATGCCCCCCCCCCAAGGTCCCTTCCTTCCAGCTTCACATCTTTGATCCTTTGGTTTTAAGCAGAGGAATAATATGACCAGATATAAAAAATAAGGATGAGAAATGTGACAGCATGTGCAGGACAGGTTGGCAGGAGGAGAAAGCAGAGGTGGGAAACTCTTCCAGGAAGCAGTTTCCTCATTTGTAAGTTGGGGGTTGGACTAGATGACTGTATAAGGCTGTTGCATTAGTCCAGGTGGGTGGCAATGAGGGGTTCTACTCCAGTGGTGACAGGGAGGATGAAGACAGATTAGAGGGAGATGACGGAGGCAAGGAAACAGGGCTGGAACAGACGTGGCATACAAACCTGGTTGCAGTTTAAATAAATCACACAGGCTTCTCCAAACAATGGATGTTGATGGGAAGGTCAGAACCAGAAGGTGGCTTTTATTCTGTTTCATGCTTGGTTAGGTAGCCTAAATTGTGTGGAACAGTCACCCACTTTGACACCCAAACTTCCGCCTGTTCTGTGTGAGGAGGGTCATCTGAACAAGAGTGCATTGTACGCCAGGCATGCTGGGAGGCACTAGCCTGCACAGCCCAGCCCCCTGGAGCTGTCTCCTCCAGGGCCGCCTGGCCCTGCTCCATGAACAGGATGGAGGTGGGGAGGGAAGGAGAGAGAAGCAGAGGCTGATGTCGCACCACTGGAGAGAGAAAATATCCAATGTCTGATTTACTCAGGAAGAGAAGGGAGAAAGGAAAAGAAAGGATTTACAGTTTTCATCTAGACTAGATCAGGGCTTCTTAAATTTTTTTCCGCTCACGACCTCTTTTCTACCAAGACATTTTTATGCAATCTTAGGTATATAGGTATATAAAATAGGTATATGTAACCTTTTATTGTTGCCAAATTTTTTGTGACTCCCCCATTCAGTTACAGACCCACAGTTTAAGAAGCTAGGACTTAGATATCTTTCATTAGAAAAAAATCCTCCTTCATTGTTCTCTTCACAGTGCAGAAGTTACCCCAGTGTCTGGAAGGCTGTTCTAGCTAGCAGGACCCAGGCTCTGCTGGTCCTAGGCACCTAGGGAGGGGCGAGGTGAGAGCCTATATCTCTGTGCTTGCCGTACTGTGTGCGGAGCTCCTCACCAGGGAGAAAATCCATCAGCAGGGCATAACTTTCTTTAGCTATGACAATCCACAAAGAGTATCTTTTGAAATATGGAAGGGTTATGATCTGTAATGATGTAGGGGGGCACCCCGAGGATGAAATCATGTGTGTTTTCTTCTTCTAGTGAATAGTGATAGTGAAAGAGATAATTGTCTCTCTATCTATAATAACTCACACACACTGCAATTTTAAGGCTTTCGAATGACTTTCCTAACAACATGTGTTTGAGGTTTCACAATTCTCATTTTATAGATGTGGAAACTGAGACTCAGAGAGGTTTAGATGGTTTGTGTAATAGTCATACAGCTATCTAGGACCTGAATACAAGTTTCCAGGCCTCTCCCAATGTAATCTCTCTGTTTCTCTGTCTCTTGTCTCTCTGTCTCCTCTCTCTCTCTCTCTCTCTCTCTCTCTCTCTCTCTCTCTCTCTCTCTCTCTCTCTCTCTCTCTCCCCCCCCCTCTCTCTCTCCACACACACACACACACACACACACACACACACACACACACACACACACACACTCACTCACACACACAGATCCCCATTGCAGTTTATAAAATTTTTACAATTTACCTCCCAACAAACAAAGAGGTAGGCCATACAAGTATTATTGTCTCTCTATTCCACAGAGAAAGAGCTGAGACGTGGGGAAATTAAATGAATTGCCCAGTCGAGGTCAACCAGCTAGTAAATAAGAGAGATAAGGTTTTGAACCCATTTTGTTTCCATTTTTTCTCCCTTGGCTAGCATAGTTGGTTTGTATTGAGTCCTATGGAGCAAGCAGTTATGTGTTTATCTGGTGATCAGGATAACCTTAATGGGACTGCTGAAGATGGCTGAGGCAGCAGGCACTAGAGCCACAAGAAACTGGAGCCATTGCCCTGATTGAGTCTAATTGCTGTATGACTTAATGTTCACACCCCTCTCGGGCATCCCAGAGGAACTCGGTAGGCTGAGGGCCAAATTTTATTTTGACTCGAATCCTGCTGTTCAAGCCAACTGTTTCTGCATCTCATTTCTGTCATATCCTGTACATTAAAATACCATTAATTCAAACCTTTTGTTTCTAAGAACTGGGCCGCCACACGACAGTCAAACCCGCCCCCCTCCCAACACACAACTACCAGCATCCTTGTGCCTTTCTTGGTCTCTCCCCTTCCCTGTTCAGTCAATGCTGGGTGCTTCAGCTGATGTCTGGAATAGGCAGGAGCATCCTTTTCCCTGAAGGTCTGTGGGGGGAGCTCTGGGGTTGTCGATTCAGCAGGGCATATACTCCTTCTGGCTACAGTGTTGGAAAGAAGTGTGTGTTTGTATATATATATATATATATATATATATATGTGTGTGTGTGTGTGTGTGTGTGTGTGTGTGTGTGTGTGTGTGTGTGTGTGTGTGTGTGTAGCGGGGGGGGGGGGGGCGGGGGGAGATTTCCATGTTCATCCCTCCCTCTTATAAAGTCAGCAAAAGGATTTGGATAAGCTGCAGTGAAGTAGCTTAACCTTGTCTTTGTCAAAGGAGAAGCGATTCGCTGTGCCTTGGGTTGGTCCTGCTCTGGTGACTCGAATCCACTCGCACACAGATGTCCTTAGCCAGCTGTGGCTGCTGCTTGTTGTTATCTGGAACAGGGAGTGGGAGTTTGGTTTAAGGCTAGGCTTTGTGTTCATTGGCCCCATGAAAACACGGGGGACCCTCCAGGGTGGATGGGGAGAACTGGACCAAGGACAAGGGCGATCTACACAGGTAACCCAGCTCTCCTCCACCTCAGAGAGCCTCAGATTGGAGAGGCTGTATTCTACCTAAAGGATCAGGAAGCTTGGTGCTAACAAGGTGACTTCGGCAGATCCTTCCTGCAGGCTGCGATACAGTCTGTGCTGGGTTCTGGGGAGGTGCGCCCATTTCAAGGCAGAAGGAGAGAACAAGATGCCAAAGGCAGCCCAGAATCCTCCCCACCATGGGTTGTTCCCTGCCAGTGGCGTCAGCTCCAGCCACGTGCAGCAGGGAGGTCAGAAACTTGGATAGTTTTGAGTAGGAAGAAAGGCAAGGGGGCCAGTGTGGAAGGAACTGGTCTGCTTTGGGTCCCCTCCTTCCCTTGAAGGGTCCAGGCCCAGAGCAGCAGTCAAGTCCTACTGCCTGGGTTAGCTACTGGGGATGAGGGGACACTAGAAGGGGATCACGATGATCTAGACCTTTCATGATCCCTAGGATTACCCTCAGGAAGAGAGAGCACAACCACCACAGCCAACCACAACTGAGTTTCTGTGTGTTGGCCTCCCTTCTTGCTTCAACTCCTTAATCCTGAGGAATTGTGAGCCACAGATAATTCTTGGGCACACCCTTACCCAGTAAATCCTGGGGACAGGTACCATTAAAAACTGATTGTAGGAGTGTGCTGGAGCTAGCTCAAACCAGCTCCTGGAAAGCTGGTTGTTAAATTTTCAGTGTGAGCATTTGCACTTTGGAAATCTCCAAATGCTACAGATCAGGATTTGGTTTATTGTTTTGTTGATTCTCTAGACTTGAGAAAGTGATGGAGAAAAATGCTAATTAGCAGATTAAACTTAAAAAGTATGTCCCCTGTACATTTTTTTTCTTTTTGGGGGGAGAGCTGGTTATTAAACATTTGCCAGTATACCCCTGGATGATACTCCTATGTGAACATGATCATTTGGGTTTTGTCTCTGGCTTAATCCCATTAATCACAGACATTCAGAAATCGGTGCAATCTCTCCCTATAGATAGATTTTCTCCAGAAAATACACAGAATGTAACAACTCCCTGAGATTTTTTGGTTTTGTGTTTGTTTTTTTCCCAGATCAATGGGGGTTAAGTGACTTGCCCAGGGTCATACAGCTAGTAAGTGTCAAATGTCTGAGGGCAGATTTGAACTCAGAACCTCTTGATTCCAGGGCCAGTGCTTTATCTACTGCACCACCTAGCTGCCCCTAGCTCCCTGAGATTTTAATCCCGTGAGTAGAAACTCCGGTGAAATAGATATGCAGTCTCACACAAGAGGAAAACATAGCACTAGGCAGCCCACTGAGAGTTCAGCAGTTCCCCAGGTATCCTCACATGCATCCTAATTTGCCGCTTATGAAAAGCACCCCAAGGATTCAAAGAATGCTCCGGCTCACCTAGAATCAATCCGCTTGTCTTTACTGACCATCAGACTACTTCCAATGACTCCCTCATTGGTAATGAGTGGGAATGGCTGGCCCCACCTCTCTGCTCGGTCCCATTGAGTCATCAGCTACATTCTCTTCTCCACCTCCTCTGTGATCAATGGCACATGTTTCAAGATGGTTGATTAATGCCCAGAGTTAGGGGTAATGAATTAACCTGGTTCTGGGTTAGGGTTCAGTTTGAGGCCATGGGAATCCAGCTAATAGGTTACATCTTACATACAGCTTTCTAGTTTATAGAGAAGCTTCAACTCTATTACCTGTTAGTTTGGTGGCACAGTGCATAGAGTGCTGGACTTCTGGTCAAGAAGGACTAAGTTCATATCCCACCTTAATCATTCACACCCAAGTAAGTCACTTAGCCTTTTTCAGCCTCAGTTACCTCATCTATAAAATGGGGACAATAATACCACCTACCTCACAAGGTTGTTGTGAGGATAAAATCAGACGCATGTAAAGGATTTAAGACAGTATAATGCTATTTGTTAACCTCGCTGTGTTGGCTGCCAGATGATGAATTTTTATTGGCCTACAGAAACTCACAAAACTGTCTCCTCAAGTATGGATGCCATTGTGATCTGGGCCAGTGGAAGGAGATATATCCCTGCTACTTAAATCTTTCTAGTATTGAAGAAGTCTCTTTTTTAGATCATGTCATTTGTCACTACACATTTGTGAATCTCTGGATAGAAGATGAGTCCTGCTGAGGGATGTAGCTATGTCTTCTGCCAGCAGAGCAAAGGATTGGGTATACACAGTGTCTGGCATACAGAGGGGCTTAAATGTTTATTGATTTATATTGGTTTTAGGGGGCAGCTAGGTGGCTCAGTGGATAAAGCACAGGTGCTGTATTCAGGAGGACCTGAGTTCAAATCTAGTCTCAGACACTTGACACTAGCTGTGTGACCCTGGGCAAGTCACTTAACCTTCATTGCTCCATCAAAAAAAAATAACATGAGGGTGGGGGTGGGTTGTGATGTGGTGTAATGGAGAGATTGCTGCTGCCCTTGGATTCAGGAGACTTTGGTATGAATCCTACCTCTGATAGACAACAGCTGTGTGACTGCAGGCTACTTACTGCAGCTCTGTGATTCCTATTTTGTCATTTATAAAATGAGAATAAGGATACTTTTACTTTCTACAATATGGGGTTCCTGGTACGAAAGCACTTTGTGAACCTTTAAAAAGCTATAGAAATGCTAGTTGGTATTATAAGAGTCTCTAGGCAAAGATCTGGGCAGTTAGGTGGTGAAGTGGGTAGAACGCCAGACTCAAGTCAGGAAGACTCATCTTTGTGAGTTCAGATCCAGCCCTGGACGTTTACTAGCTATGTGACATGTGGCAAGTCACTTAACCCTGTTGGCCTCAGTTTCCTCAATTGTAAAATGAGTCAGAGAAGGAAATGGTAGACCACTCTAGCATTTCTTTTTTCTTTCTTTCTTCCTTTCTCTCTCTCTCTCTTTCTTTCTTTCTTTCTTTCTTTCTTTCTTTCTTTCTTTCTTTCTTTCTTTCTTTCTTTCTTTCTTTCTTTCTTTCTTTCTTTCTTTCTTTCTTTCTTCCTTCCTTCCTTCCTTCCTTCCTTCCTTCCTTCCTTCCTTCCTTCCTTCCTTCCTTCCTTCCTTCCTTCCTTCCTTCCTTCCTTCCTTTCTTTCTTTCTTTCTTTCTTGCCAGGCAATGAGGGTTAAGTGACTTGCCCGGGGTCATACAGCTAGTAAGTGTCAAGTGTCTGAGGCTGGATTTGAACTCAGGTCCTCCTGAATTCAGGGCTGATGCTTTATCCACTGCACCACCTAACTGCCCCAACTCTAGCATTTCTGCCAATAAAACCCCAAATCGGGTCACAAAGAGTTGGATGTGACTGAAAAATGACTGAACAACAACAAAGGGTAAAGATCTGGCAGTTAGTTTTCATATCTTTGGAAACCAGCCTCTCCTCTTCTCCCTGTCCTCTTTAACTGACCCCCCCCCATGTCCCCCCCCCCCAACAGTCCCTAAGCCCTGCAGGATCCATCACACACACTGCTGGCACCTGCTTCAGTCTGGCATGCAGCTGTAGCATTGAGTATGGTAGGGCCAGATGTTGGCCATGGTCCCCCTGACAGTTGCTGGGCTAGGCTTTGGGGCTGGGGGGTTGGTGATGTGGAGAATAATCTTCTTTCATTCTGTCATCTCTGTGCCTGAGCCAGGGTCCTGTCTCTCCCCCATCTCCCCCTCCCCTTTCCTCCCCCCTTTCCCCTCTCCCTTTCCTTCATCTCCTTCCCCGTCCCCTCCCCCATCTCCTCCCTCCTTCCCTCCCCCCAGCTTCCCCTCCCCTCCCTGCCCTCATCTCCCCCCCTTTTCTCCCCCCCACATCCTCCTCCCCTCCCCTCCCTTCATCTCCTTCCCCCTCCCCTTCCCCATCTCCTCCCCTCCCCTCCCCACACCTCCTTCCCCTCCCTGGGCCACCATGCTAACTATTCTGCTGTTGTCTCCTCTTCTGCACAGCATGGTGGGCAGCACAGGCTTTAACTCCACAGGCAGAGGCAGGCCACCTGCCGTACTGGCTGTCAGCTTGGCCCGGGCTACAATGGTGTCTGTGTATGCTGGATTTTCTCGGGCGGGAGAAGGGTGCCCAGTGCTGAGTTCCCCTTTATTCTTGGGGATTTCCTGCACAATGTTTGCTCACACAAGCCCTCTCCCCTGGTTGTTCCCTGGGGGCAGTGCCCTTCTGGGCAGTAATCATCTTATTGGGAAAGATTGCTGAAGTTGGAGAAAGAAGACTTTGGTTAACGTCCTGCTTCTGCCTTATACCAGTCTCATGACCTTAAACAAATGGCTTTGCCTCTTGAGACCTCAATTTCCTCATCTGTATGTGACTCGTGGCTCAGTACCCCATGCTCTGGGTTTACATAGGCCACGCTCAGTCTTGGGAGATGCCAGATTTTCACTCTCGATCCTTAACTGCTCCTCCAGCTCTAGACCCACAGAGCTTGGTCCTGGGTCCAAGAACTCTTGCTATTCCCCCCAAAGTCTGGGAGTTCAGGGACTCCCGCTGCCCGCACAGGTAGGGCAATGTGGTTGTGTACCTGCAAGGTGTCTCTGTGGCTTCCTCTCCATAGGTGGGTCCAAGGAGCTCCTATGATTTCTTGACTAACCCCCAAGCTTCTGCATTTCTGGGTAGGTAGGTGGGTGGGGGAGTGGTAAGTCCTTAAGGAGCTATGCCAATATATATATATATATATATATATATATATATATATATATATATATATATTTAGTGAGGCAATTGAGGTTAAGTGACTTGCCCAGGGTCACACAGCTAGTAAGTATGTGTTAAGTGTCTGAGGTCGGATTTGAACTCAGGTACTCCTGACTCCAGGGCTGGTGCTCTATCCACTGTGCCACCTGGCTGCCTCCTCAGTCTTTTTATATGCCAATATTTTGTTCTCTAATCTCTGACTGTTGCTCAGCTCTCTCTGGATATTCCCAAGAGGTAGAAAACTGGTTTTTGTAGTCCTCGTGCAAAGATTCGGATCTGACCCACGATAGCTCGAGCCACCCGAGTCATCCCCAGAAACATCCTCAGTGAAAGGTGGATGATGGCCGAGTACGATGGAAGGCGCCCTGGCTCTGGAGTCTGAGGACCTCAGTTTACAACCTTTTTCTGTTGCTTGTTGCCTGCCTGGCCTTGGGCAATCATCCCTGTGAGCTGTAAGATGAGGCTTCTGCACTGGACAGCCTCCAGAGACTTCTTTAGTTCTACATCTCTGCTAAGTACCCAGTACCAGAGGATGTCTGTCCTCTGCCTTCCCAGTGAGGAGTCAGGGGGATCCCTCACAAGCTTCATAGGGAGATACAATTGAAGTCCTGATCAGAGTCTCATCTCTTAGTCAGGCAAGAAACATTTATTAAGCATTTACTGTGTGCTAGGCACCGTGCTAAACCCTGGAGACATGAAGAAGGGCAAAAAAAAGTGCTTGTCCTCAAAGAGCTTACATTCTAATGAAAGAGACAACATGCAAAAAAAAAATTACATACAAAATATATGCTGAGAAGATAGATGGTATTCTTAAAGGGAAGGCACTATAAATGGGCTGTGGGGGAGTGGGGAAGGCCTCCTGTAGAAAGTGGGGGCTAAATCTGCAAGAAAGTTAGGAGGCAGAGGTGAAGAGGGAGAGAACATTCTCAAAACTCCATCAATCTTCCCTGATTTATCTTCTACATATCAAATAGGAATAATATTATTTTACCTTCCTTCTCCTTACCCATGCAGCTAGATGGTGCAGTGGATAGAAGAGTTAGGAGGACTTGAATTCAAATCCAGCCTCAGACCCATACTAGCTGTGTGATCCTGGGCAAGTCACTTAACCCTATTTGTCTCAGTTTCCTCATCTGTAAAATGAGCTGGAGAAGGAAATGGCAAACCACTCCAGTATCTTTGCCAAGAAAACTCCTAAATGAGATCACGGAGAGTTGAACACCACTGAGCAACAATGACAACACCAGACCCTTACCCCTATGAGATCAAGAGGATAAGGGGAGGCTGTCATATCTCTAGTCCTTGGTTTGATTTCCACATGTACTCCTTACATTCTGTGTGACTTTGTTTTTCACTGTGTGACTGGACTAGAAAACTTCTATGGTTCCCTTCCAGTTCTGACATTCGATGACTTTTTAATTCTAAGTCCTTGAGTGGTGACAGCCAAAGGAGAGAATATTTGTATTCTTCTGCACAGCTGGGTGGGCAGCTGCCCCTGCAAGGGATTGGAGCTCAGGACCCGGCAGTGAGGAGACCTGACAGTGAAACTTACCAGCTGTGTGACCCTGGGGATGGGGGTAAAGGGGGTGCGGGTGGGGAGGGAAGGTTGGCACAAATGACTGCTATCTTTTTTTTACTAAAAGGAAGCCCTTTGCAAACCCTAACAGGGCTAACCTTTTGCAAACCCTTCTTCCTTGTTTTGCTGTCCATCTTGGTACAGGACAGGGGGGCTGGCTGAGAGAGCTCTTAGCGGATGATGCTTACACCTAAGCTCACAGCATAGCCCAAGCCGATCTCTAGGAAAACTGGAAAGGCAGAGATCTAAATGAATTAAGGCATCTGGGCTCCCTGGAGGGAGGGTGGGAGTTGTCTCTGATAATTCTGTTAAGATCTTCTTCCACTGGGCTGGTCCCTGTTAAACCAGAGAACTCTGAACCTTGCTCTACCCAGAGAGAAAATGACAGAAGGAATAAAGAAATATCCCCATTGGCTTATAGAGTCTGAGTTTATTCAGATGCTTAATTTTGAGAAGAAACAGGGGCAGACTGTCTGGTCGATGTTGGCAAAGATTGCTGCCGGTACCTTTACAGAACAGATGTGCCTGGTTTCTCAGATGATTAAGTGTGGACTCCGTTTCCTCTCCAGGGATGGTGGCTGCAGAATAAATTTGCAGGTTGGGGTTGGAGCAATCCACAGACCTTTCTCTGGCCCTTTTTACAACACTTAATAATCATAATCATAATAGCAATAATAGCTCACATTTCTATAGTGCTTTAAGATTTACAAAGTGTTTTTCCTTGCAGTACCTCCGTTAAGTAGGACAAGCATTGTTATCCCATTTCGCACATGACTAAATTGAGGGCAAGGGCAGCAAGGTGATGTGTTAGATAGAGTGTTGGGCCTGGAATCCTGAAGACCTGAGTTCAAATCTAGCCTCAGGTACTTACTAGTGGTGTCACCCTGGGCAAAGTTTACCTTAATTTCCTCATTTGTAGAATGAACTGGAGAAGGAAATAGCAAACTACTCCAAACTACTCTGCCAAGAAAACCCCAAATTGGGTCACGAAGAGTCTGAAAGAATACTTATTATTAAATAGTTTTATTACACTATGTCATGAAAATGCTTGTTTTAGTCTATAAATTAAAAATAAAATGTATTTAAAAAACAAATAAAAGCCCCACAGCCCCCCCCCCCCCCCAACAAAAACTCTTTGCAGTTTCCTTCGGGAATTGTCTTCAGACAATTCAACCTGCTTATTTCCTCCTATTTCAATTGAGTCCAACTCACTGCTGATCTATAGATATAGACTATACATTCTGGATCTAACCTAATATTCTTGTTAGGGTGGTCGACATTCTTTGTCCTCTCGGTTTTTCTTATGTCGATAGTAAGGCCAAACTCTTTTGGGCTTAACTATGATTCTCTTCTTCCGAGAGGCTCCCTGATGGTATCGGGCTGATTGCTCTCATCCTCCCTCAAACAAGCATATCTAGAGTACCAATTACTGGGAATGTCACTTTGACTTGGACCCTGCCTTGGATTCCCCATGACAAGATTCTCCCTGAAACAAATCCTTTATTTTTTAATACCAATATTCTTTAGAAGTTACTGCAAGGATGCAGACCATGGGACTCTAGTCTCTGAAAATTGAAATTGTGGATAATCTAAAGGCAACTGAAAAGTACATGATGAATGTGATGGGGCAGCAAACAAGGGGTCCTGAAGGAGTGGCAAAAACGGGGGAAAATTATCTAAGAAACGTATGGAGCAAAGAAGATGGGCTAGTCATGAGGTGAGATTGAAGGATAACTGTGGGCAGCCTATGTGCTTCCCTAGTGTCCTCTCAACATCAAGGGAGATCCAAGAAGGCTCTTCCCATAATGCTGGTCGAATCCTTTCAGGTCGCTCTACAAAAGTCGTACAGAATGGGCAGATGTGGAGTGTTTGCAGTCTTTGGAGAGACTCCCTACCCTGAAGAACTCATGCAGTAGCTCTTTCAAAGTATTTGTATTAGTCTCATTCTTATTATTATGGTATCATGATTGTTGCTATGTATTGGATAGGGATAGAGACTGGATCTGTTATTTTATTGATAGAGGAAACTTCCAACTTCCAAATGAGGAGACTGCTACCAATGCAGGTGAGTGCCTTCTTTGCAACTTATGGACTTTAGTTGCCCTATTCTAGTCCTATTCTTTTTCCTTCCTTCCTTCCTTCCTTCCTTCCTTCCTTCCTCTCTCTCTCTCTCTCTCTCTCTCTCTCTCTCTCTCTCTCTCTCTCTCTCTCTCTCTCTCTCTCTCTCTCCCGGGGGAGTGGGACTAGGGTGGAATAAACAGCAGTTGTCTGACTGTCCCCAAAGAATTGCCCCCAAAGAATTGCTGCTCAGTCTTCCTCCTTGAGAATGTGGGCAGCCTGTTCTATGTCCAGCCCTGCCAAGGACTCCAGAATGCAGTATTCAGGGCAGAAGCAGGGCAAATGGAAGGCCATAATGTGGGTGGGAGTGCTAGTGACTTAGGCATGATCCTGGAGTAGAAAAAGCTTAAAAAGGAGGGATGGTATTTTTGACCTCCCTGACCCTTGTGGGCATTTGTAGGGAGAGGAGGGGAGTCCTTGCCCTTCGTCTGCCTCGTTGCCCCCTTACTGCTGGGCCTGAAGACCTGGGCCTCTCTGATGGTGGGAGGAGGAATGTGAGCGGGGGTAGGTATCTGGGATGTGTGCCAACTCTGCAGCCCAGATGGTGCCTGTGCCCAATCCTGGCAACATTAACCCATGTGATGAAACTGAACAAAAGAGGGAGAATGGGGTTTGAGGGACACTTAGGAATAGTGCAAGTAGCAAACAAATCTAGCACAACTGGGCCTAGGGGAATCAGGGATTGGATTACTCTGTGAACTGCTGGGCAGCCCTTGTGACTGTCTCTCTCCCAGAGTGCCTTTGGTCTTGGCTGGCTAATATTAGTCATCTAGAATTTCTCATGGTCACAGCTTGATTAAAATGAGATTTTATTCGACTTAGTAACCACACCAGAAGGCTTAAGAAAGTGGTTTGAGAGACTCCGCCAAACCATGCGCTGAAGTCACTGGGGGAAGCAGAGGGCATGTTTCAGACCATGGGCCACATGCTCGAGGTATTGAGAAGCTCTGCTTTCCTGGCTGCCTCCTGTGCCTGGGACGTGGGTACTTGCAAATAAGGGGAGCAGGAATGCTGGGTTAAGTGTGGGTTAAATGTCCAAACTAAGTCATCCAGATTTCAGGCCCTGCTGTTTAATTTCCTTTCCTAAGTATTCTGATGTGGGGACACAGAATGATGAAAGATGTTACCATGGCTCTCCAGTTGCTTACCATCTGCTTTCAGCAAGACCAGCAGGGGAAGAAATCACAGAACCTGGAATGTCAGAGCTGGCAGGGAACATAGAACACAGTATTCAGGATATCAGCATTTCCTTAATTCACCAGAGCACAGAACAGGAAGGGACTCTGTGAGTACAGAAAACCTAGAATGTCAGAATTGGAGGAGACCTTCGAGGTCATCTAAGTTCAGACCCTCTGGTCTGGTGGTGTGAGCAGTGGACTTGGAATCAGAAAACCAGGTTTTGAGGACCAACCCTGATATTGATTAGCTAGAGAGCTTCACTTCCTGAAACTTCAGTTTTTTTCTCTTTTCGTTTGCATTCTCCACAATGGCTCATTCGAAGTCTTCTCTTCTCCAGCTATCTATACTATATAACCAGGGGACTTTGCCTTGTACTTTGCTGAAAAAAAAAATGAAGGCCATCTGTCACAAATTCATTTTACCCGCCAATTCTACACTTTAAACTGTCTCTGCATCATCTCTCCTCCATTCCTCATTTGCTTCAGGATCCAAGGAAGAGGTGGCTATTTTTGCCAACAGAACCTCTCAGCTTGTGCCCTTTATTAATTTTATCTTTCCTTCGACAGCTTACCTTTTTGATCATTCTTTTCTCCCTAATTTACAAACCATCTTTATGCACTGGCTCCTTCTCTGCTGTCTTCAGGCATGCCCAATCTCCACCCCCCCTTGAAAACAAAAACCCCACACAAATCCCCAAACTTACACTCACATACACACACACCCCTTCACTTGACCCTACTATCCTTCAAGTTATCACCTAATATCCCCGCCACAAAACTTCACTTGACTACCATCCCCTTAAGCTAACATCCAATATCTCTCCCAGCAAGCCTATGTTTTGGCTCCATTTTCTTTCTTTCTATTTACTTTGTTTTTGCAAACTGGTTTCCATTTTCACCACTTGATAGAAATGGTACTCTGCAAAGCTATCTCTTCATTGTTAAATCTAATGGCCTTTTCTCAGTTTTCAGCTTTATTCACCTCCTTCAAGTACTTTTTTTTTTGTAGGGTGATGAGGGTTAAGTGACTTGCCCAGAGTCACACAGCCAGTAAATGTCAAGTGTCTGAGGCTGGATTTGAACTCAGGTCCTCCTGAATCCAGGGCTTTATCCACTGTGCCACCTAGCTGCCCCTCCCTCAACTATTTGACACTGTTGCCCATCCCCTCCCCTCTTATACTTTCTCATCCCTAGGTGGTTATGGCCATGTTTCATTGAGTCCCTTTCTATCTGCTGGACCAATATTTCTCTTGGGATTATTATCCATATCCTACCTTCTCAGTGTGAGTGACAGAGCTCTGTCCTAGACCTTTTTTCTCTTCTCTCTCTTGGTGATCTCATGAACTCCCATAAATTCAACTATCATCCCAATGCTGGTGACTCAAATATACATATCCATCCCTCTTGCTTGCCTGAGCTTCAGTCCTGGATCTCCAAATGGCTATTGAACATCTTTACCTTGATGTCCCATCGTCATCTAAAACTCAATTTGTCCTGAAAAGAATTAAGCCTCTTTCTCTCTAAGCCTTCTCTGTACAACATCCTTACTTTTGTAGAGAGCACTCATCTGGGCTCCCAACCTAGGTGTCATCTTATATAAGATTCTCACTATGTCCTATAGTCAATCCGTTGCCAAATAGTGTTAATTTCTTATCTTCGATATCTCGCAAAGCCACTCTATTCTCTCTGCTCATGCGGCCACATCTGAAGTAGAGGTCCTCATCGCTTGGATTTACACTTTCTTAAATGGTCTCCTTGTATCCAGGCTTTCCCCAATAGAATCTATCCTTCATGAAGCTGCCATATGGATATTCTTTTTTTTTTTTTTGCAGGGCAATTGGGGTTAAGTGACTTGCCCAGGGTCACACAGCTAGCAAGTGTTTAAGTGTCTGAGGCCAGATTTGAACTCAGGTCCTCCTGAATCTAGGGCCGGTGCTCTATCCACTGCACCACCTAGCTGCCCCATATGGATATTCTTAAAGGGAGAGTCTGCTCATGTTACTCCTTTGCACAAGAAGCATTGATGTGGGTGCCAAATAATGTGGGTGGAATTTGGGGTCAAATTGATCGTGGGTCGTCCCAAAAGAATTACAAGACTCAGTGACTCAGTTTCCCAGGTTTTATTGCAATACTGTGAGTGACCACGGGGAGAGAACCAGAATAGTGGAAAGGTAACTATTAAATAGTGAAAGGAAAGACAGTTATATTTATAGTATAGATAAATTGATTTATCAGTCTCATTATAATAATCTCCACCTTGTGGAGGTACAGGGGAGGGTTTATCCTAATTTGGAGTTCCTGGGGTCCTAAGCCAACCCCTGAGGTGTGTACCCTTTTCAGTGGAGGTGTGTTTTTGAGGTTTACATGTCATAAGGTGAATCTGGGGACAAATTGGGCCTTTTCTGCGCATGTCTCTTTCTGCTTCCCATGGCTAGTTTCACATTTTTCATTACAATTTTTATACCCGGTCTTGTGTCTTATTTTTATATGACCTGACCCTTTATGGTCCTGTTATGGGTACTGATCACTGTGGGTATGATAACCTAGCATCCTGACTTGTACGTTATCCATTAACTGGGGACTAACTCCCTTTTGGAGCTAATATCTGAATTAAAGCTTGGGTCTTAGGTTTTTCTATTAACCCCTTTTTTGCCTCCTACATCAGCATCAGTGTTTCCTCTTTGGTATTAGGATAAAATACCAATTCTTTTGACATCTAAAGCCCTTCATAGTCTGGCTCCAGCCTCTCTTTCTAGACTTATTATGCATTACTCCCCTGTCTACTTGCTGTTTTGCTTTTTTATTTTTAAAATAGGTAATTGAGGTTGAGTGACTTGCCTAGGGTGACACAGCTAGTAAGTGTCTGAGTCAGGTCCTCCTGAATCCAGGGCTGGTGCTCTATCCACTGTGCCACCAAGCTGCCCCTACTTATTCTCAATACACAACATTCCATCTCCTTCCTCCTTGCTTTTTCCCAGGCGATCCTTCATGTCTGGAATCTTTCTCCTCATCTTTCCTCTGGAACCCTTTAGCTCCCTTCATAGCTCATTTCAAGTGTGTCCTCATCCAAGAGACCTTTCTTAATTCTTTCAGTTAGTCCCCCCCCCCATCCTGTCCCTCCTTTTTTTGAAGCAATCCATGCTTACTTCTCTGTTCCCATGTGGTTTCTTCCTAGTAGCATATAAGCTCTTTGAAGTAAAGGATTGTCTCCCTTTTGTCTTTGCATTTTCAGCTCTTAAAACAGTTTGGCAAATAGTTGTTGTTGTTGAGTTATTTTAGTTGTATTCAATTCTTTGTTGAGGGAGGGAAAAGATAGTGGAGTGGTTTTCCATTTCCTTTTCCAGCTCACTTTACAGATGAAGAAACTGAGACAAACAGGGTTAAGTGATTTGCTTAGGGTCACACAGCCAGTAAGTGCCTGAACCTGAACTTGAATTCAGGTTTTCCTGACTCCAGGCCCAGTGCTCTATCCACTGAAGCAACTAGTAGCCCATAGTAGGTATTTAATATCATTTTTGGGGGGCTGGGGGAATCAGTTGTTTGGTAAAGTGGGAATAATGATGCTCTTCTTATCTACCTCTGAGGATTGTTGTGAGGATCCTATGGGGATACCATATGGGTAATGCAATATATATGTAGCCTTATCTTGCCCATATCTCTTCCAGCCATCCCAAGAAGGTCAGGACTCTAGAGAAAGATGCTTGTTTGTTTCAGGCAGAAATCTCCTATTGCCCCCTTCTTTGATTCACTGGGAAGTTTTCCCTTAATTTGGGGGCTGGCAGAGAGAGTCTGACTGGCTGACAAGGTCACCTTGTCCAACTCTTTGGGTTGTGGGAAGGAGAAAAGTTACAAGGGAAGAAACGAGGTGGAAAGTGGAGGGGGGCCCGCCATGGAAGTAGGGGAAGGTCTGGGGCCATCAATGATTGACTCCAGTCCAGATCCCAGTGCCATCAGTTAGGGCTACAGAGGGAGAAGGTGATTCTATAGTCTTTCCTCCCGTTTTCCTACCCTCTATTCTGGTTAGGTATGAATTTACCTGACATTTCCCTAGGGCATCAGATGCTTATCTTCATAAGGTTTGCTTACTTCTTTGTGTTTCAAATCTACTTTGTCTCTTAAATCAGCAACATTTGATAAAGCTGTTAACTAACCATACTTGCTAAACTGTATGTGTTTTTGTTAGATTGTACAGGAGGAGGATGATTGGAAATAATGGAAGGAGGGAGAGAGGGGGAGAGGAGAGGGAAGAAAGACAGAGGGAAATAGAGACAGGAGAGGGAGAGAGAGAGAGAGAGAGAGAGAGAGAGAGAGAGAGAGAGAGAGAGAGAGAGAGAGAGATTAAAAAAAAGCTATTATGTTAGCAGATTCTGGGGGCTCAGAGTTAAGGAGAGAAAGTTATTGATTCTTTTTTTTTTTTTTTTTTTTTAGTGAGGCAATTGGGGTTAACTGACTTGCCCAGGGTCACACAGCTAGTAAGTGTTAAGTGTCTGAGGCTGGATTTGAACTCAGATACTCCTGACTCCAGGGCCGGTGCTCTATCCACTGCGCCACCTAGCTGCCCAATTATTGATTCAATTTTGCAACTTCCCACAGTAGAGAGAATCCTTTACTGGGGTTTCTCTAGGTAAATGAGTCAGCAGTTATGGTTAGCTACCCCACTAGCCTTTAGTCAAGTATCCATTATTTCCTCCCTCCCTAATTTGAAAGGAACATCTATTGAGAAAGTCAACTGAAAAGAGATTACCCTGGCCCACAAAAAATGTGGAAGTAAGAGGGTCTGAGCCCTACATGCCTGTTCACCAGCTCAGCACAGCAACCACCACTGTCCTGTAAACTACTACTATTATTATTATTATTAGTATATACTATATGTTCTTATAATATACTATATATTCTTATAATTATAATAATAGAATATTATAATATTTGAGGTCAAACAAGGGGCTGCAGTAATGGCAGACTAAAGAACACTTCCTTATACAACACTTTCAAGTCACAAGAAATTTCAGGAGTTAGAGAGGGGCTTCCCTTTCTATTATGCTCTATATAAGCAGGGGAGCAGAGAAGGAAGAGAAGCCATGGCTCAAATGACCTTTAAGGGCTCCTCAGGACTCCAGGTGGTCTGAGGAGGAATTTGTTGGGGTCTATAAAGTTGCATGAAAAGACAAATAACACCTTCATGTCAATATAGTTTATTTTGTAATCTGATGCATTTTATTTTATGCATTTAAAACATTATTCTGAAAAGGGACCCATAAAGCAAAAACCAAACCACCCCCAAAACAAAAGGAAAGCTTAAGAACTCTTGATCTATGAGGAGTGGGGTGGGGTGGGGTGTGGGAAGTTAGGAAACTCTCAATCTGGAGCAATCTATCCCAGCAAAGAGCCTGAGGTATGTTATAAAACTTGCAACCTCCAATAGAGACAACACTGGACCCTGAGTCAGGAAATCTGCATTTGAGTCCTGACACTGACACTTAATAGATGTGTGTGGTACCATGGGCAAGTTCACTTAACCTCTTTGACCAGTTTCCTCATCAGTAAAATGGTCATAAATTCATATTACTATGACCTACCTCACAAGATTGTTGTGAGGGAGGAAATTTTCATGCCTTGAAGGTAGGCTGGTATCATCAGAAAAATACTGGATCTGGAGTCAGAGGAGATGAGTTTGAATCCAAGCTTTTTTTTTTTTTTTGGTGAGGCAATTGGGGTTAAGTGACTTGCCCAGGGTCACACAGCTAGTAAGTGCTAAGTGTCTGAGGCTGGATTTGAACTCAGGCCCTCCTGACTCCTGGGCCAGTGCTCTATCCACTGAGCCACCTAGCCGCCCCTCTTTTATTTTTTAATCTGTGTGTCCTTGGACAAGGCACATTCCTTTTCAGGTCTCAATTTTGTCATCTGTAAAATGAGGGGCCTGGGCTCAGTGACCTTTAAGGAACTTCCCTCTCTAAGCCATATGCTGCTGTAAGTGTTATATATGTGTTATGAATATGTGAATATAGGGAGCAGCTAGGTGGTGCAGTGGATAGAGCACTGGCCCTGGATTCAGGAGGACCTGAGTTCAAATCCAGCCTCAGACCCTTGACACTTATTAGCTTTGTGACTTTGAGCAAGTCACTTAACCCCAAATGCTGCAACCCCCCCCCCCAAAAAAAAGAGGATATGAATATGTGAATATACATGAATATAAATGAATATATATAAGTGCTACATATAAAATATATATAAATAATCTCACATTTTCAAAGCACTATATATATATGTACATGTATGTATATGTATATATGTATACACACATATATTGCTAGGAAAATGTGAGATTATTTTGGTGACTCCTTTCACCTCCCTCAGGTTTGATGTCTTTGGGAAGGGTCACACTGAGAGTTATCAAAGCTCACATAAGCCAGGACTTGGAGGCAGCTTCAGATGAAGGAAAAAGATTGCTTAGGTCTGGAACAGGGGATGGGCGTCACTTTTTTTTTTTTTGCCTAATTTTCCCAAATGCTTTTTTCATCTCCCTATTTACCACCTTCCCTAGATGATGGGCTGGAAACATCAGTTTTGGGGAAACCACTCAGAACCCCAGTTCAAAGTGGTGGGAGAAGGGAGCTGTGTATATTCTATAGGCAACAGCAGGTTTTAATTGCCTGCTGCCCCCCTCCCTTCTCCCCTTCAGCATGTTTCTAGTCTGCTACATGAGTGTTATCTGTCCACTTTCCAGGTTTTCCTAATCTGCTGGGGCTTGTGCAAAGCTCAGGATTTCCTCTGCAGACTCAGCTCATGTTCCACAGCTGTGCTTGCACACATGTGGGAGGAAATTAGAAATGAAATCAGCTGAGTCGGTGCAGATTAGGCAGGAGAGGAGGGGCCAGTCCCTCCCTGAACTCCGTCCTCTTCTCCCTCCCCTCTTGGGCTGGGGCAGCTGGGACCTTGGCAAATGGTCAGAGGGATGTCGCCAAGGGTTTGGCCGAGGTGGATTATGGCTCAAAGAATCTTAGGATCATAGGATTTAGGGCTGGAATTGGGGACCTCAGAGAGCATGGAGTCCAGCTCTCATTTTGCAGATGAAGAAACTGAGACCCAGAGTGGGAAAATGCCATGCCCAAAGTCATCAAAATAACAAATCTAAACTCTTTGAACCTCAGAGCTGCAAGGGCCACTAAGGGTTATCTGGTCCAACTCCCTACTCAGTCCATGATTCCTGGAACATCTTTGAGAGCTTCATCTAGACTCCTTTAGAAGGCTTCTAATAATGGGGAGATGATTCCTCTCCAAGACAGTCCTTTCCAGTTTTGGGAGGCTCTAATTTTTCTTTTTAGGGCAATAGGGGTTAAGTGACTTGCCCAGGGTCACACAGCTAGCAAGTGTCTGAGGTTGGATTTGAACTCAGGTCCTCCTGAATCCAGGGCCAGTGCTTTATCCACTCTGCCATCTAGCTGCCCTATTTATAAATATCTTGAAGAGAAAGAGCCTTGGGTTTTGGAACCAGAAATCCTGAGTTCAGATCTGTTTTCTGCTATCTGTGTGATCTTAGAAAAATGTGAGAGCTAAAATTCTAGCTACACTGTCTAAAATATCTAATGAGTGGTCGCCAATAAATTATAAGCTTTAACAATAGTTAGACTTTTAAGCCTTTATTAAGGAGAATAAGAATTTGGTGAAGAGAGAAAGGCCTAGATTCATCTATCTATTAAACGGAGAGAGCATTCCCAGCTCCGCTCTCCGCCAGAGTCCATAGGAAAGAGAGAGAGTCAGAGCGCCAGGCTCCCCCTTCTTCCTCCCACAAGCAAACATCACTTCCTGACGCCAAAGAAAAGATGCATGGTCCTGCCCTCAGAGGTCCTCTCCTCATGTTGGAGCTTTCCTACAGTAAGTCTCCAGCAGGTGGCGTCATTCCAATCGTTACGAAAATAACTTCTCTTTCTGAGCTTCAGTTTCCCCATCTTTAATAATAATTTTATTCCCTACCTCGTAGGGATAATGTTATAAAGTTTCTTTGTCAAACCATAAGATATTATGTAAATAATAAAAACAAACATTTCTACAACATTTTAAGATCAACGAAGGCTATGTGGCTTAGTGGATATAGTGCTGGCATTAGAACCAAGAAAATATGGGTTCCTATCCCACCTTGAACACATGCTGACTGTGTGATCCTGGGCAAGTCACTTAACCTCTCAGTGCTCTAAAACTCTCTAAGTTTTAAAGATTGTGCTGACCTGTATTGGTAGAGGAAGTTTCCTCTTCTGGGAGTTCTTTACACAAGTGAAATCACAAATCCAAGCTCTATCATTTTAAGTTTTACAAAGTCCTTTCATTCTACACAAGACCTTTCCTGGTTCCCTCTGCTGCTAGTGCCTTCCCACCCAAACTTGCCTTATTTCTATTTTGTATGTCTCATATATGCTTACTTATACATGAATGTGTTGTGTTACCCAATAGAATGTAAGCTTCTTGAGGGCAGCATATAACAGGCATTTAATAAATGTTGTTGATGGATTGAAAAACCGTGAGGTAGGTATTTCAAGCATTATTGTTCTCCTGCTTATGAGGAAATTGAGGCTCAGAGAGGACAAATGATTTGCCTTGCAGTCATAAATGTGAAATATTATCGCTAGGGGCAGCTAGATGGTGCAGTGGATAGAGCACCGGTCCTGGATTCAGGAGTACCTGAGTTCAAATCCGGCCTCAGACACTTAACACTTACTAGTTGTGTGACCCTGGGCAAGTCACTTAACCCCAATTGCCACACACACACACACACACACACACACACACACACACACACACACACACAAAAGCACCTTCTTAAAGAGTCAAGGAAGATGCTAATGTGTCTTCAAGGAATATGACTTTAGGTAAAAGAGAACCAGCTATGCAGGAAGAGTCTAGTCCTTGAGACAGAATTGTTCTTCAACTCTTAGAGTGCGGAGATTTTCTCTCTCCCTTCCCCACCACCACCACCATTGGCTTTAACATTTCACAATAGGGTTGCTTACCCAGCAGGAGACATTGTATGGAAGAGGCCCAAGAAGTTGAGGGTCAAGGCAGGAGATAGATAGATCTGAGGAATATAACCTCTGTGAGTTGAAACGAGAGCCACCTCTGACTATTAGAATTTAGGTAAAGAGAGGAACAGACCCAGGGAACCTCTTTGAGCAACATTTTCAGAAGAAAAACTGAGCCCAAGGGATCAGCATAAGTACACTACAAGAAGGGAAAGGACATAAAGCATCAGTGCCAAAGATATCAGTTGCCTTTGTGACACGCATTCCTTAAGGGTGTGTTCCCTACTGTGCATATGTGCCAACTCTTCCCACTGACACTAGGAGAGAGAGACCCTGATTTATGGAGGGAAGGTTTTCTTACTCTTAGTCTAAAAGATTCCATCACAGTAAATGCCTTTGCTTTGAGCTAATTATATTTATTGAGTGATTACTAAAGGTATACACAGCAGTGGGGGCTCATAAGCTATTCTTTTGTAGTGCAGAAACACAGAGTACCTTGAATATAAGGTAGTCACTTCCCTAAGAATCCAAATTGCAACCTTCTAGTACAAGTCTGGTATCACCCCAGAAAGTATGGAACAATGTTTTGAGGTGAGGAAAAGAAACCAAGTTTTAGTCATACCACTTACTCAGTCAAGAAATATATACTTGGGGGGGGGGGGCAGCTAGGTGGCACAGTGGATAGAGCACTGGCCCTGGATTCATGAGTACCTGAGTTCAAATCCGGCCTCAGACACTTAACACTTACTAGTTGTGTGACCCTGGGCAAGTCACTTAACCCCAATTGCCTCACAATAAAATAAAAAATAATAATAATTAAATGGTTCTTAGGGATGAAGCTATCTTTTGTCAGTCAATGGTCAGCTTCTTCTGATTCCATTTATTTTGATCATAGAACTTCTTTGCATCTCATAAAATAGTACATACTATTTATTTATTAGGGCATACACACCTCTTTACATTTCTTTACAATTTTGATATGTCATTTTCTTTATTACTATTCCCTTAAATTTTATGATATTTTTTCAACTGACTAGGAAACAGTGGTTGTGGAATCAATTACAATAGAGATGTCTTGATTAGCTTTCTCTATCACTACATAAGTAACAAATATATTAAATTTAAAAAATTAAAAAAGGGGGAATGGAAAGAAATTCTCAAAGCTAAAAGAATAGGATCACAGATTTCAAGGTGGAAGGGATCTCAGAAGTTATCCAACCCAACACCGTCATTTTGTACTTGAGAAAACTGAGGCCCAAAGAGGACAAATGATTTGCCCAAGTTAAGGAGATAGTGTAAAGAATTAATTGTTATTTGAGGTTTTTATGCCTTAGTGCGCACTGGCCTGGGGCTCCACAAACCGCACCATGCTCCACCCACTGGTTGTAGCAGTTGCCATGGCGCTGGCACCTCATGTCATCACCACTCCCTGACGCCTACACAGGCCTGGCAAAATTATAATGATTGGAAGCCTAGTGAGGGCAGTCACGTGACTGTCAGAGCAGCCATCCCATTGGCTGGGGCTGTGTGGGGTTTTTCTGGGATTGGGGGAGGAGAATTGGGCATTCTAGTTGGATGCTGGAATGACTGGAGGTCTGCTGCGTATTCTCAGCTGATTCCTGGGCGGTGGTAACTTTTGAGGTTGTATAATTTCCCTTTCCCCATTTTATTTCCTTTACCTTGATCCTACTGATCCTGTCTGTGGGTTTTTTTTTTTTAAGTTCGTTCTTGTTAAAATAAATCCTGTTCTGTTTTGAGGGAGGCTGCCGGTCTCCTTCCTTACCCCAATATTGCAGCGAGCCGCTTAGCTAACACTCCCCAATTAAAAATTGGTCTCTACAATAGGAAATGGCAGGTCTGGGATTCAAGCCTAGGTTCTTTGTTTCCAAATACAGCAATAATTATTGTGTGTCACACTGCTTCCCTTTTACACTATAGATAAAAGAAAAGAGAGACTGGAACAATGAGTAGAAAACAAAAAAAGACAATGAATTCATATTATGGGCAATGAATACATATTGTGGTGAAAAAGAAAGTGAGGAGAAATCCCTAAAAGGAAAAAAAATTATATAATGAAAATGGAGACTTCCAGAAGTAAAACTGGACCAACCACAAGAAACTTCAGAGTGGTAAAGAAGCTGAGTAAATGAAATGGAGCAATATTTGTCATCTATACAGATCAATACATCAATGAAAGAAGAACAACAAAACAAATTTGCATGAAATGACAACTTGGAATAGTTATTGGATAATCTTCATAAATCAGTGGATTCTCTGAGGATTAGAATGGTCTGGATGGAAGACAAAAATGCAAAGGTGTTAGAACAAATAACAAAAATAATTAAATCATACAACTCAATAAATTGATCAATTAATAAATGTTTATTAAATACCTACCAGGATAAGCATTAGAAAAGGATTTGAGATTCATGCAAATGAAGGTAATGGAGCTAGAGGAAAGAGTTGGCAAGATAACCTGAGAATTATTGGTTTCTACCTAAACTATTAAAAAAAAGCCCTAAATCATGTAATATCATGTTATTAAATTATACAAGAAACTTTCTTGGAAGTGCTGAAAATATAGTTTGGCGAAAGCATTATGCTGATAAAATATGAAGGGCCCTATTAGAGAGGAATCCCATATTTAACTCATTCAATATAGTCATCAAACTCCAGAACTTTAGTAAGAGAGAAGCTTTTCTGAGAAGCTAGGAAGAAGCAAACCCCATATCAAACAGCATCAATTTCAATTTTGCAGCATTTCTCAAGAATGAAAAAGGAAAAAGAGTGTCTCTAACAAGGGATACAACCCATTCTTAGCTTGCAGGCTGTACTGGAACAGGTAGTGGCTGGCTGGATTTGGCCCATAGGCTGTAGTTTACTGACCCCTAGTCTATAAGATGACGT
Organism: Dromiciops gliroides; assembly: GCF_019393635.1. Lineage (NCBI taxonomy): Eukaryota > Metazoa > Chordata > Mammalia > Microbiotheria > Microbiotheriidae > Dromiciops > Dromiciops gliroides. The sequence continues at coordinate 628,282,808 of NC_057861.1, forward strand.
CATCACCCTCTTTCCCCCCCCATGCACAGTACGTGGCACAGAGTAGGCAGTTAATAAATGTTGATTGATTGCCATCGTACCTAAATTCTTTCTAGAAAACCTCAATATATGCTTTCATGAGAAGTTTTTTTAAAAATATTTATGTAGCTTCCTACAATTTTGTTTTAAAAAGAAAAGAACAATCTAATTCTGATTAGAGCATTTGACATGCAAACCAATCATGAAGCTAACCCTCAAGGTGGCAAAACCATCCATCCATCAATCAACAAGCATTCGCTAAGCAATATTGTATGTATATCACTGAACTCTTGGATCACATAGTTATTTGGGTTCAATGGGAAATTCAGATTATGACCCCATCTTGTTTATTCAGCAGACCAAGCAGACTCTATAAATCAAAGAGCAAAATCCTTAGAGTGTAAAATCAAGCAATGGAATCATTCTCAGTACTCATACATAAATGTATAGAGTCTCTTGCAGAATCATACACCACTGGGGAGAGGAAGAAACACCCTAGGAAGCTTGTGCTCTGGGATAAAATGGCCTTTGTGTCATTTGCCTCTGCTTAGCAAAGTACCTGGCCCATAGTAAGCATTCAAGAAATGTTTATGGATTGATTGATTGATCCACCTTGCATTGCAACTGGAAAATTACTTCGTGATCCTGCATGACCCTACCTTTCATATGCCCTTGGCGTGGTAGAGGAACTCTGTGGCATTTTAGTTCAGGATCTCATCTGCTGCTTCTAGGGCTAGGAAATCCGATGATCTATTGTTAGTTACAGTCTGCTCTGTTACCATAGTTGTTACTTGCTGAATGTCATTCATCTTATGGAGCATTCCACTGTTTTTCCCACTTCTCTGTTGTTTTTCTGGTCCCATAGTGTAGTTTAATGAGGCTCTGTCTATCTTACTTTCAACCTTTTCTCTTGTTACTACCATCATTGTTGCTGCCTTGGAGGAGTATTATTACATATTTTGGATGAGACATCCTGGACCACATGCCTTGGATGAGACAATATGCCTTCTTCTGTATCTTTTAATATCCTCATAACCTCCCTCCAGTGATGCACAAAAGTGTGACTCAGACAGCTCTTGAGAATACTTTTATTTTCCTATCCCTTAGTACAATATGAGTTAGGTTGAATGAATGCTATTAATCTTTTCCCACTTTCAGAATACAGACACCATATTGCCCACCTTCTTCCATGATTAAAACCTTTCTCTAAGTATTGCGAAGTCTGGAGATGAACACACTTACCCCTTTTATTTTTTCCTTTCGATTTCCATCATGCCTCCTGGCCCTTGTCCAGTTTCCATAGCCTTAAAATAATATTAGAAATAAAGGAGGATTGTGACGTAAACTGGCAATCTCTGACAATATTATGGCAAAGTCCTTTTTTCCTTTAATTAAGGAATGAATAAGCAATGGCTAACAATGATTTTATATGTCATATAGAGAAGAAAGGCTATTTTCTCTTGGAAGTCCCAATTTGCAAGACAGTCTCTGAGGAAACATTCCCTAGGAATTGAAGAGAATTCCCATAGAAGGGAATGGTGAAGAGGGGGGAAGGACTATGCCTGAATTTGGGTGACACTGACAAATTATAAACTAACAGAGCTGGAGCCACTAAGCTATATTTCTATCTGGAACTAGTCGAAAGATGGGGAAATTTAGAGAAGATAATATCAGTAAAAGTAGAATCATGTGATATCTATGTTTGGTATGGTGGGAAAGTGTGTGTGTGTGTGTGTGTGTGTGTGTGTGTGTGCACATGCATGCATGTGCCCAGAATCTTGAACTGAACTGATAAAAGCAAAACAACTTTGTGGTATTAAAACAAATAAATATAATAAGATACGATGGAAAAAACCTGAAATTTAATCATTACAATCTTGAAGGCTTTAAGATGCCTATAAAAAAGAATAGAGTTGGGGGCAGCTAGGTGTGTAGTAGATAAAGCACCAGTCCTGGATTCAGGAGGATCTGAGTTCAAATCTGGCCTCAGACACTTGAAACTTACTAGCTGTGTGACCTTGGGCAAGTCACTTAACCATTATTGTCTCACAAGAAAAGGTGAGGGGGGGGGTAGCTAGGTGCTACAGTGGATAAAGCACCAGCCCTGGATTCAGGAGAATCTGAGTTTAAATCCAGCCTTAGACACTTGACACTTAACTAGCTATGTGACCTTGGGCAAATCATTTAACCCTCATTGCCTCCCCTCCCCCAACACACACACAAAAAAGAATAGAGTTGCAAAATGGATCAGGAAACTTTACCTTCAGGAAACATGGAAACTATAGGAACACATACAGATATTTAGCAAGAATCTGAAAAAAAATTATTATGATTCCAAAAAAACAACAGTAGAAACTTTGATCTCCAATAAGGCAGAAGTCCAAGTAGAGATGAACAAGGAAACCATGTTATGCTTGATAGTTCATAAGCAATAGTGTGGCTTACAATAACAATAGTAATTATATATGTATCAACTAAGAACTTAAGGGAAAGATTAACTAAAGTGCAAAAAAGACCTAGATAATAAGAACTTAATAGTAAGAAACTTTAGTGTTCTTTAATATCCCAATTTAACAAATTTATCACAAAGTAAAGAAAGAAATTAGAAATTTGAACATGATATTAGAATACATCATGCAAATCTTAGTAAATGTACTTATTTTATAGGGATATAACAGACTAATAATTGATCTTGTTTTATGGCATAAAGAACTATTACATTAATGGAGAAGGGATCTTAAAGTTATCACTTATAGCATAGAAGACAATCAAGAATGACTATCAGTAAAGAAAATATGAGCAAAAAATATGAGACTAAAAGTCTCATAAACAGTTTTTAAAAAGTTGTACTAAAAACATACCAAAGCTGGTATTTTAAAAGACCAATAAAATTGACAATCTGTTAACTAATTTAGTAAAAAAAAGATTGAGGAAGAGAGGAAAGTAAAATGACCCAATTTAAAAAATGAGAGAGGAAAAATAATAATAATAAATGGAAAGGAGATTTAACAATTACCAAAAACTATTATAAGCAGTTATATGCCTACAAAACAGAAAAATTGAAATGAGATGGATGAAAATCTATAAGAACAGGAAATGATAATCTAATAAATCCAATCTCAAGAAGATTAATAGATCAAGAAATAAATAATCTGCCTCAGGAGAAAAACCACAAACTTCAGGACCAACCAGATTAACAAGTGAATTTGAGCAAACACTTAAGGCAAAAAGAGCCCCTATGTTACAGATACCATTTTTTAAAATGCTAAAGAAGGCATTCTACCAAACTTCTTCTATGAAAAACAAACAAACAACCTAGATCATAATTTTGAAACCAGGAATAGATAAAATAGAGAAAGAGAGTTGTAGACCAATATAACTAATGAATACTGATGCTTAATATTAAATAAAAGTTTCAGGATGAACATAAGAATATATTAAAAATTGCAATGATGAAACATTGGAATCATTCCAATAAAATGAAAGTGAAGCAAGAATTTTCACTATTCATCTTTTCATTTGACCTAGTACTAGAAATTCTAGCTGAAGTAAGAAAATAACAATAAAGTGAATAAGCATTAACAAAGAGAAGGGAAAAAAATCTTTACTTGTCAAACACCTTTTATACTGGTTTACTTAGAAAATCCAAGAATATCAACATAAACACCTATCAAGCTAATGAACAACTTCAGAAAAGTAGTAGAATATAAAATAAATTCACAAAAGTAATTACCACCTTTATATATTACTAAGAAAGATAGGAATAATGAAAAGGAAAAAATGCCATTTAAAATAATAAAATCCATTAAATATCTTAGAGCTAAACTACCAAATAGACCTATGATGCATAAAAAGAACCATGAAACAATGTTTATAGAAATAAAAGATGATATAAATAATTGGAGAGATATTCACATTGCTAAACCATGCAAACATAGTTAATATGATGTTACCCAAATTAATCCCTATATTTAATGCTAAACCAATCACAATATCAATGGATTATTTTATAGAATTAGCCAAAATAATGATATTTTTATGAAAGAATACAAGTTCAAGTACCACTATCAAAGGAAACAATGAAAAGAAGTAGGAAAGAGAGTGATATTACTATATTTTAAATTAGAAAGCAGTACTTGTCAAAACTTTCTGATATCAGATTAAGAAAATAGAAAAGTAGATTCACGGAATAAATTAGATAGACAAGATTTAAAAGCAAATACACATTGTAGTACAGAGTTTAATAAACTCAAGAACATAAATTACCGGTGAAGGAATGTATTCCAACAAAAACTTTCAGGAAAATTAGATATCAGCTTCCAAATGGAGAAATAGTATTAGACCGGACTCTTATACCATATACCACAATAAATTCCATATATAAAGCTATCTAAATATAACTAGTCACACCATGAACTAATTAGAGAAAGATGGGAGGCTTCTTTCTTTTTTTAATACAAGTATGGATGGGGGAAAATTCTCCACTCACTATAAGATGTTGTTTTTCTGTCATGTCTTCCTCTTTGTGACCCCATTTTGGGGTTTTCTTGGCAAAGACACTAGAATGGTTTGCCATTTGCTTCTCCAGCTCATTTTTGCAGATGAAAAACTGAGGCAAACAGGGTTAAGTGACCAAGGTCACACAGCTAGTAAGTGTCTGAGGCTGAATTTGAATTCATGAAGATGGGTCTTCCTGATTACAAGCCCAGTGTTCTATCCACTGTGCCACTTAGCTGCCTGGTTACAAGATAGAGGAAGATAAAAAAGACAAATATTTTATATTGATTACATAAAAATAAAATGCTTCAAATAAAAAATAAAGATAAAATAAGAAGACTAGGAGGAAAAATTTAAATTGTTTTTCATAAAATTTTAAAATTAATAAGTAATTGGAACAAATTTGTTAATAAAGAGCCATTTACCAAAAGATGAGTGGTCAAATAGACTTTTGAGGAGAATAAATGCAAACTATCAATACCCATCTGAAAACATATTCAAAATAGTGAATAATCCGAGAATTATTGTAACCTCTGAGGCATCCATCCAATTGGACAAATACAGAAGAATTCAGAGTTTGTAAGCAGTGGTAAAATAGCACTGTGCAAATTCACCGCTGATTGGATCATGAATTGGTTCAACCAATTTAGAGAGCAATATGAATTTAGACTACTGTTCAGAGCCTCTTACCCAATGATCCAGTTACTATGCTTATATTGCAAGGACATTATTGAGAGGTAAAAAAAGACCTGGTTATACAAATCGGAAGCAAATTATGCATCTAATGGTTAGTGAATGGTTGAATAAATTGCATTATATAAATATAGTATAATATCATAGAGCCATAGGGAATATTGAATACATGGAAATTAAAGAAATATAGGAAGGGCAGTTAGGAGGTACAATGGATAGAGCACTGGTCCTGGAGTCAGGAGAACCAGAGTTCAGCTCCAGCTTCAGACACTTACTATCTATATAACCCTGGGCAAGTCACTTAACCCTGTTTGCCTCAATTGTAAAATGAGCTGGAGAAGGAACTGCCAAATTCAGTATCTCTGCCACGGTCATGGAGAGTTGGATATGACTAAACAACAATTAAATTCTCTTAATTTCTTTTGCAACTCCCTAAAAGCTATTATTTCGTGGAAAGTTGCTGATCTGCATTAGTAGAGGGAATTTCCTTACCTGGGAAGCTATGACAAATCTTCTTATCTTTCCTTATCTTCCATGGTATTATCTTCCCCCCACCTTAATCAGCTAAGGACCTCACCTCATATTTTACCAAAAAAACTTGAGGCCATTTGCCAAGAGCTCCCTCTTCTCCCCTTCTGCTCATCCCACATCAATCAGATGTCTTCCTCCACTATGTCTTTTATCCCTATCTTACTTAAAGGGTTGGTCCTTTTCCATGGCAAACCTCCACATGCACTCCTGATCCTATTCTCTCCCTTCTCTAACAGATTGCTGTCTCTGTCATCCTTTTTCTCTAATCTTCACTCTCCCCTACTATTGCATGCTTCCTACAAACACACCCATATCCCCTTCATACTTCAAACAAACAACCCCCCCCACCCTCACTTGAACTGACAATCCCTTAGTTATAGTCCTTTGCCTTTCCTTTGTTGCTAAACTCCTTGAGAAAGTCATCTAGACTAGATGCTTCTATTTCCTTTCTTGTCACTTGATTCTAAACTTTGTCTATTTACTGCCTTTCAACCTCATCATTCAACCTCATCATTCTTCCCAAAGATAGCCATCATTTTGGTTGCTCAATCTGATGGCCTTTTCTTAATCCTCATCCTTTCTGATCTCCCTGCAGTCTTTGTCTTTGTTGATCATTTCTTGATATTTTCTCCTTTCTAGGTTTTTGTGACACTATTCTCTCTTGGTTCTTCTCCTAACTATGTGAGTGTTCTTTTTCAGGCTCCTTTGCTGAATCTTGATCCAGGTCACACTCACTAACCATGAATGTTCTTTAATGGTATGTCTTGGATCTTCCTCCTTGGCTGATCTTAACAATTTCCATGGGTTCAGTGATCATCTCTTATACAGATGATTCATGGATATACATATCCGGCTCTGACTTCTTTCCTGTTCCAGTTTTGCATCACCAAATACATCTTGGACATTTTGAACCAGTGTCCTATAGACTTGTCAGATTCAACATCCGAAAACAGAGCTCATTAATGCCCCCTGCCCAACTTTCTCCACTAAACTACTCCATTACTGTTTAGGGTACCACCATCCTTGCAATTAGCCAGGAGTTCAACCTCGGTGTCATCCTTGACTTTTCACTCACATACGCCAGATATCCAACCTGTTGCCCAGTCTTGCTAGATGTCCTCATGATCTCAAACACTCAAAGTTTTAAAAATTTCAATTCAATAAACATGTATTAGTGCTTACTATGTGTGAGGCACTGTGAGGTTTCAATGATTTCTCCCTCAAGACAACTAGACAAATATCTGATAGACCTCTACAGGAGTGGTGATGTTGGAGAAAGGCCACATTTCCCAGGAATTCTTTAGAGGGAGGGATTTAGGAATTTTCTGAAGGCTCTGTGATATCTGGGGAAGGTCTTATGTTAGGTGGGGCTGGTCAGTACTGGGGGCCTGGGATACAAATGACTACAGTGACAGGACAAAGATACAGATAACATGGTCAGTTTCTAAGCCCTCTTCCATTCATTTTCAGATCAGGCAATTTTCAGCCCATATTTGACACTCTTGACCATGCTAAAAAAGTATTTCTGTGTACCACACAGTGGCAGGTAGTTAATGGACTTCATCTTTGTAAGTTTGGAGGGATCCTTCAAGGGGTGTGTGTGTGTGTGTGAGTGAGTGTATGTCTGTGTCTATGTCTTTGTGTATGTCTGTGTCTGTCTGAGGAAGCAGTGTGGGACAATGGAAAGGACTAGATGATCTCTGAGGGTCTCTGAGAGAGAGAGAGAGAGAGAGAGAGAGAGAGAGAGAGAGAGAGAGAGAGAGAGAGAGAGAGAGAACAGAAGTAGACCTGCCCTGAGGAAGTTCTTCCTCTGGAAGGAGACAGAAGGAGAGCACACCTAAATTTTCTCTTGGAGGGAAGCTTACAGTCTGAGGGAGATGAAGAAAGAGGAAATCCTGTTCTTATGGAGCTCACAGTTTCTCAGAAGATGCGATGGAGACATGCAAACATTGTAAAGGAACATGTGATTAATGGATGAAAGCAGTATTACAGAGGACCAGGGATTATAGAGTCTAAGTGTCTTGAAGGGCTCAGAGCAGCATGGTGAATTCTTGAGTGTTGGCTTAAGCCTTTCACGTAAGAAGGATGAGGTGAATGGTAACACAGGAAGTAGGTGCTGTCATTGGGAAAGGTGAGCTTTCTGTCAATACCTGCTCCATCTTTGGATATGCCTTTCTCTATGCATGGCACAAACAATCACAATGCATTTTATGCTTTAAAAAATTTAAAAAGAACTCACTGGGCTGGAATGATGGACTGAATGTAATAATATGAAAATTAAAAGGCATCAAACTCACTTGGGTTAAAAAATAGTCTGCAAATGTACAGGATGGGTGATGTATGGTGAAGTATGTGTGAAAAGGGTCTGAGGGTCTTAGTGGATGCTAAGTTCAAAATGAACTGACAGTGAGATATGACAGCTACAGAAGCTAAAGTGATTATAGGCTGCTTTAAGAGAGATATAGGATCCAGAGAAAGAGAGGTCAGAAACAGTTCATCTCTGTTATGTTCAGGACAAATCTGAGGGGCAACATGGAGTAATAGAAGGACAATGGATTATTATTTATAGTCAATGTTCATTCCTAAGCCATGCTAATATAGTAAATATCATATTAGTACCCAAATTAGTCCCCATAGTTAATGCTAAATCAATCACAATGCCAATGAGTTATTTTTTAGAATTAGCCAAAATAGTAACATCATTTTAACTTAGGGGAGATCTGGGTTCAAATCCTGTTCCTGACACTTCTTAGCTATAAGTCCATGAATAACATATATGCTCTCTGAACTGAGATTCTGCATTGTAAAGGTATAGGGGTAGGCACTGCAGAAATCATTGGTGTAGGGAATCCCTAATTGGGGAAGTTCCCTCTATCCAGGCAAGTTGTCACCTTCTCTTAAAATTATTATTTTCGAGAATTAACTGGGACACTGAGAGGTTAAGTGACTTATCTAGCATCACACAGCCAATAGAGGTCAGAGGTAGGACTGGAACCCAGATCTTATTGACTTTAAAGCCAGTTTTCTTTTCACCATACCACACTACCTTACTTCATCCTAAAAAAAAAGAAATAATACTTGTATCTCCCTCACCGTGTTGTCGGGACACTAGGACTTTATTACCTTGTGTGTGTGTGTGTGTGTGTGTGTGTGTGTGTGTGTGTGTGTGTGTGTGTGTATTTCTGGGGCAATGAGGATTAAGTGACTTGCCCAGGGTCACACAGCTAGTAAGTGTCAAGTGTCTGAGGCTGGATTTGAACTCAGGTCCTCCTGAATCCTACTGTGTCACCTAGCTGCCCCTAACTTTTATTACCTTTAAAGCACTATGGGGGCGTAGCTAGGTGGTGCAGTGGATAAAGCGCCGGCCCTGGATTCAAGAGGACCCGAGTTCAAACCTGATCTCAGACACTTGACACTTACAAGCTGTGTGATCTTGGGCAAGTCACTTAATCCTCATTGCCCCACAAAAACAAACAAAAACCAAAAAAAGCACTATGGGAACATGAGTTTTATTGTTATTATTGTGTTAAAGTCTAGGCTTTAGGAAAGACACAATTAGCTGGAGTTACTCCAGAGGGCCACCCCAATGGTTAAGAAATTGTGTAAATAAGATCTGGTGATGAAACTAGGGATATGTAGCCAGGAGAAGAGATGACTTTGTGGGTGGGAGATGTCATTATTGGCCTTGAATATTTCAGAGGTTGTCACTTTGGAGAGAAATTGGCTTTATTTGGTCTAAGAAGTAGAGCCCTTTGGTAGAAGGTACAAGGGTGGGTTCCTTCTAACTCCACAGACTTGTCCCTTTACCTATTGAGTGATTGATTGAGAGTCTATGACTTTCTAGGCTTGAGTCTGCTCTGAACACACAGCAGTTTTCTTTGATCATTTATCTCCTCCCCTCTTATCTCCAGCATCCCAATGTACCAATGCCTCATATTCCCTTTCTGTCATCTTTCTCCTCTTCTCTGTTTCTATCACCCCCTTCAGCCTATACTCCAAGCTGCTGATAATAGTCCTTCTGCTTCTAGTCTCTTGACTTTTTAATCAGTCTTGCATGGACAGCCAGGGTAATCTTTCTGATGTCCAGCTCTGAAGATATCTTACCTCCACCCCACCGCCTTGCTCAAAACCCTTTGGTGACTCCTCAGGGCTTACCAAAATGAGTTCTAGCTCTTTAGCCTGACATGCAAGGCCTTCCTGATCTGGAGTCATTCACCCTTTCTAGATGTATCTCTCACCCATCCATCTTTACTTCACCACTTCACATCAGGCACTTTGCCTTCCTGGTGCTTTTTTTTTTACCAGTCACCCTCCCTGGAATGAACTTCCCTTTATAATTTTCACATTTTGAAATCCCACCTAACCTTTGTGGTCCAACTCAAATATCACATTCTTTAGGGTCCGCTCTCTAATTGTTCTGGTCAGGGAGGCTATTTCTTTCCTCTGACCCCATGACATACTTTGTGATCCTTTTAGATTTTTCTATAAGGTTATTCCCTTTAATGAAATGTCAGCTCCCCCTCTGTTCCTGCAGCCACCACATTGGTAGGAGGCCTTCCCCCACTCCAGAGGCTGGTTGTGTCCCCCACCCTCTCCCACACTGGTAGGATCCCCATATGTGCAGTGTGTTACCTATTCAGGTTTTGGCAAGGGTTGGAGAGAATTCAGGGGAACTAAAAAAGAGCAAAGCCCACCCCGGCGGGGGTGGGGCGGGGGGAGCTCTGCAAGTTATGAAAAACAGTGACTGGGGGATGTTCTGAATAAAGATCTTGTTTCATCTGAAATAGCTCCCTGGCCTTGGCAGCCGTTACTAATAAGGATGTTAACAGGACTTTACACCTTGTATCCGAGAGTCTCAAACCCCCTTTGAAATAAATGAGGATCAGCTTGACAAAGCACTGATATTGTCTCTGGTCTGTTCTGTAGGAGGCCTAGATACAGTGGATGTACTGCTACATAGCTTGTAGTGAGGAAGGATGTTTGCAGCCCAAACTTAGTTGTTAATCAGTACCTCCCTTACCTAGGGTGGGAGATTGGAGAAAAAGAGAAGGCCCATTTCCTTTTTTTTTTTTTTTTTTTTTTGCAGGGCAATGAGGGTTAAATGACTTGCCCAGGGTCACACAGCTAGTAAGTGTCAAATATCTAAGGTCGAATTTGAACTCAGGTCCTCCCGAATCCATGGCTGGTGCTTTATCCATTGTGCTACCTAGCTGCCCCCCATGAAGGCCCATTTCCTGCCCTTGATAGGCTTACAGTCAAGTGGGGGAGACAAAGCTAGCACACATGAAACAGAGAACATAGGCTCCTAAAATATCAGAGGCAGCGTTGGGCTCAGCATAAAGGATAATTTTGATTCATTTGTTCATTCATCCTGATTCATTGATTCACTCATTGATTCATTAGTTCATTCATTCATTCAATGGGAATGGGGTACAACAGAAAGCTCTAGACCAGGAATCAGGAAAGATCTTAGGGCAGATTCTGACAAGGCTGAGTGACCATGAGCAGGTCACTTAGGTTCTATGAAGCTCAGTTTCCCCAGAAGTAAAATGGGTGTAATGACTGTCTGGAAGAAAGTGCTTTGTAACCTTAGGGCACCATGTGAATACTAAAAATTCCATTCAACAAACATTTATTAAGTACATTGTCTCTGCCAGGTATTGTGCCTTTCTTTAATGACAAGAGCATTGGGCAGAAAGGAAACAAGCATTTATTAAGTGCCTACTATGTAGCAGGCTTTCTGCTAAGCACTTTACAAATATTATCTCATTTAATCTTCATAACAACCCTGGGAGGTAGGTGCTTATTATTATCCTCATCTTACAGTTTAGGAAACTGAGGGACACAGAGGCTAAGTGACTTGTCCAAGGACACACAACTAGTAAATGTCTGGGACTGGATTTGAACTGGCACAGTGGATAGAGCACCAGTCCCGTAATCAGGAAGACCTGAGTTCAAATGTGACCTCAGACACTTACTAGTTATGTGACTCTGGGCTTGTCACTTAACCCTGTTTGCTTTGTTTATCCTCATCTGTAAAAATGAGCTGGAGAAAGAAATAACAAACCACTCCAGTATCTTTTTGTTGTTGTTGTTGTTGTTGTTGAGGCAATTGGGGTTAAGTGACTTGCCCAGGGTCACATAACTAGTAAGTGTCAAGTGTCTGAGGCTGGATTTGAACTCAGGTCCTCCTGAATCCAGGGCCGGTGCTGTATCCACTGTGCTACCTAGCTGCCCCCCCCCACTCCAGTATCTTTGCCAAAAAGACCCCAAAAGGGGTCACAGAGTCGGACATGATTGAAACGACTGAACAACAACAAAGCAACAACTTCCTGATTTCAGGCCCGGCACTTTGTCCCCCATAGTGCCTAACTACTTTCAAGGAGTGAGCTCACCATCACTGATAGCATTCCTAAAGAGGCCGGATGACATCCTTTCAGGGATTCCACAGAAAAGAGTGACTCAGTAGGGAGAGGGTCAAACCAGGTGACCTCTCAGGTTCCTTCCAGTGTTGAGAGTCTGTGAGTCTGCGATGCCTCCTCTCCTCCAGACAAAGTGGTACTTGGCACCATTCAGAGGTGCTGGCAGATGAATTCCATTCTCTCATTATCTTAATGAGCAGAGAAACCAACGGATGCTCGGAGGAAGGGCGAGGGGGGTGTGAACACCAGTCAGTTTGTGATGGCAGCAGGTTTTTCATCACGTCACACTGATAAACCATTTGTCACATACTTTTGGACCCTGGAGGAGCTGCGGGTGCTTCTCAAAATGTCAGTCTTGGTGATAGAAGAGAAATCCCAATCTATGCTATTTCTCTGGGATGTTATACTGGGACTCCTTACTCTAACTGGGGTCCCTCTCTACTGTAACCAGCCAGAAATCCAGGACAGAATGAGTAGGGCTAACGCCACAGCATTTCATTTTAACGGTTCGATTTTCCTACCAAGACCAACAAGCAGTTTTAAATTGTGTTTACATGTATGCATACCTCATCAGTGATTAGACATATCTTGTCCTCTCCTAGAGAGAGCCTGCTCACTTCTTCTGATTCTGTGTCTTGATTAAGACAGCCCCTAAATTTCCTCTTTATTGAAGCATAGCCTTAATAAATGACATTCCTTATTTGTTAGTGTAAAAAAAAAAAGAATGAGTAGGGCTAAATTTCCAGGATGTATCTATTAGTGGTATGGTGGATAGAGAGCTGGCCTGGAATTAGGAAAACCTGGATTCAGGGTCCAGGCTGTCACGTACATGCTGGTGGTGTGGCCCTGCCAGTTTGCATGCTCGGAGGGAGTTTCCTTACCAATACTTTCCTACCCCAGTGAAATTGCAGGTGTTGTGCAAAGCAAAGAAATGAATGAATGGATGCATGGATATTAAACGTCTACAAAAGTCATCCTCCAATGCCTTGTTGTGCTGTGTAGGCAACACTGGGTTGTGGGATCCTAGAGTTGGAGAAGATTTTAAGGCTAAATTAAATCCATCCCCCCTCATTTTGCAAATGCGAAAAAGAGTGCCCAGAGAGGTTAAGGTACAGGCTGGGGGCCACACAGTTTGTGTTTGAGCCTGAGGGTCAAACACAAATCTTCCTGATTCCAAGTCCAACCCTTTACCACACTACTATATGCCGCTCTTGTTAAAAGCTATTCCAAAATAAATAAACAAACAAACGAATGAATGAATGAATTTTTTAAAAAGCTATTACAGGGGAACACAAACTCAACTAGCAATTCATTTAAATATGGACAGGGTCAAGAACCAGCCTAGATAAATTGGGAGATTGTCACAGACATTCAGAATTGATGAATTGAGCGCTCGCGCTCTCTCTCTCTCTCTCTCTCTCTCTCTCTCTCTCTCTCTCTCTCTCTCTCCTCTCTTCTCCTCTTCTCTACCCTTTTTCTTTCTCCCCTCTTCTCTCTCTCTCTCTCTCTCTCTCTCTCTCTCTCTCTCTCTCTCTCTCTCTCTCTCTCTCTCTCCCCCCTCCCACCCCTGTCTCTCTGTCACTTCCTCTGTCTCTGTCTGTTTCTGCCTTTTTGTCTGTCTGTCTTGCCACAATAACCCATAAAACCACCCACTAGGTGGGTCATACAGAGGAGTCATGCTAGTGTAGGAAGCACCCACAGCATAGTGTATGACTTCACAATTGAATCCATGCTGGCAAATGCTTGAGACACCATTTCTATGGTCTCTCCTTCTTAAAGCTTCCCCACTGGTGTTCAAGTAGATGCTTGTTAAATACAGTAGACTTTAATTCCCTCAGCTGAAAGTGGCCTTGTCTTCCTTTGAACCTCATTGGCACTTTTATGTTTCTCTCATGACCCTTATCACATCTCCCTTGTACCCAAGTTATTCCTGGATGAGAGATATTGTGGTCTAGGGAAATAAGCACAGACTGGGCTTGGAGTTACAAGGCTTGAGTTCTACCAGGTCCTGCCTCTGCTGCTCTGCTGCCAACTCACTGTGTGATGATCTTGGTTAAGTCACTGTCACATCTATGTCTCCTCATCTATAAAAGGGGAAAAATAATACTCGTGCCACTAACTTCACGGGGTGAATGTTGTCGTTCAGTTGTTTCAGTCATGTCTTACTCTCCATGACTCCATTAGGGGTTTTCGTGGCAAAGATACTAGAGTGGTTTGTCAGTTCCTTTTCTTACATCTTACAGATGAGGAAATGGAGGCAAACAGGGTTAAGGGACTTGTCTAGGGTCACACAGCTAGTAAGTAGCAAGATGAGTCTTTCTGACTCCAGGCTTGGCACTGGGCCACCCAGCTGCCCCCCAGGATGAATATACTTCTTATATTATAAAATGCTATAGAGATGTGATTGTTATTGTTTCTGTCCCTGCGTCATTCTGGAGCATGCGCTGCACCTTGAGGGCAGAGACTTTTATTTTTGCCTTTGTGCCCCATCACATAATATTGCACTTGCATATAGTAAATGTTTAGTAAATGTTAGCGGGGAGGGAGCCCAGAAATGGGGCCATTCTAGAGAGATTCTGTAAAACTTAACCCTGTTGGACCCAACTGCCTTGATTTCATTTGTGTACGTGTATGTGTGTATTTTGTGAGGCAATTGGAGTTAAGTGACTTGCCCAGGGTCACACAGTTAGTGTCAGGTGTCTGAGGCTGGAATTTGAACTCAAATCCTCCTGAATCCAGGGCCAGTGCTCTATCCACTGTACCACCTAGCTACCTCCTGGATTTCATTATTAAAGTATAAACAATTTTCTTTAAGTGGTGTCAGCCCTGAGAAAAGCATGACATAGTGGAAGGTATAGGGGACATGAGGTGAGCTGAGAACACCAAGATGCAGATGCTAACTGTGACTGTGGTAACAGGGCCTCATCTGTAAAATGTGCTTGTACCAAGGATCTTACACTGTTGTTGGGAAATAACACTATATAGGAGAAATATTACAAATTTAGCCTCAGAAAGCCCATTTAGTCCAACGAGGAACAGAGGCCCAGTTACAACTCGACCAAGGACACACAGATGGCCAATGGAAGAGCTGTATTTTGAACACAGAACCTCTGACTCCATGTAGATTCTAGCATTCTTTCTGCCACTCCATCCCACCTGCCCCAAAGGACTTGTCTTTTGTGATATAGAATGTTAACAGAAGACTTGGAATCGGTTCAAATAATGGGGGACTTCAGGGGACATTAGCGAGCATCTCATTTTCCTGTTGAGGACAATGAGGCCCAGAGAGGTTAAGTGCTTCTTCCAAGGCTGCTCAGCAACTAAGTGGAAAAGTCAGGAAACATCTAGAAAGTGAGTCTCCTGACTCTGGTTCCTGGATTCTTTCTACTCTATAAAGTCAGTGTTGCTTGACTGACAGACCAGCTTCCTAAGGCTTTTGATTCACATTAAGCAGGCTTCCAGGGCTTGGGGATAAGGTTTCCCTTTTCTCCTCCGCTCAGAGACTTGCTCCCACCTTGCCCCCCTTGGCTGGAGCAAATGCTTCTGAATCCTCCTGTGTCAGGTTGAGCAACAGGTCAGTTTTCCATACCGCCACTCTTTCCCCCTTCTGCCATATGGTCCATCATCTCATTTCAGCTGCAGGGTCCGAGAGGGGGGACTGGGGAGTGGTGGGAGTGGAGGATTTTCTGGTAAAAGGTCTTCTTCCCCAGAGACAGTCGCTAAACATCTGCAGCAGACATTTTTCCAGGTCCTGGGCTCACAGGATTCTGGGCAATTGTCTAACCTGAGAGAAGGTGAGGAGGGCATAGATAAAAGGGTGCATGTGTGTGTGGAGAGGCATTCAGTTTGGGAGTTAGGGAGAAGTTAGGAAGGGAATAAAACATGAAGCTATTAAAAAAAAGTCAGAGCCAAACCCACTATGAATCAGTTTACATTGAGCAACAACTGCCTCTGTGGTGGCTCCGTGGATAGGGTGCTGGGTCTAGAATCAGGAAAATCCGAGTTCAAGTCCAGGATCAGACACTAGCTGTGTGACCTTGGGCAAGTCAATTAACCTCAATCCACTGAAGAAAGAAATGGCAAACCACTCCAGTATCTTTGCCAAGCAAATGCCAAATGGGATCATGAAGAGTCAGACATGACTGAAAATAACTGAACAACATTTTATTCATCTATCTATCTATCTATCTATCTATCTATCTATCTATCTATCTATCTATCTATTTATTTATTTATTTTGCAGGGCAATGAGGTTTAAGTGACTTGCCCAGGGTCACACAGCTAGTAAGTGTCAAGTATCTGAGGCTGGATTTGAACTCAGGTCCTCCCAAATCCAGGGCTGGTGCTTTATCCACTGTGCCACCTAGCTGCCCCCACCTAAACAACATTATTAACATTTTCCACAGCATTTTCTTAAAGCTAGGCAATCAGCAAAACAATAAATCAAGCCCTGATCTGTAACATTTGCTGATTTCTGAGGTGTAAATGCTCACACTGGAGCAATTGGTTCTATATGCAGATGCAAGCTGACTTCAGCATACCACTGATCAGAAGGTGGAAGATTTAGATTTAAATCCTGACACTGCCATTTATTTACTTCCCATGTGATTTTGGACAAGTTGCTTAACTCATCTGGGCCTCAGTTTCCTCATCAGTAAAAAATGAGGGGACTGGGCTACCTTAATGATCTTTGAAGTCTGTTTTAGTTTTTTAGTTTTTTTGTGAGGCAATTGGGGTTAAGTGACTTGCCCAGAGTCACACAGCTAGTATTAAGTGTCTGAGTTTGGATTTGAACTCAGGTACTCCTGACTCCAGTGTTCCACTGCACCACCTAACTGCCCCTGTTTTATTTATTTTATTTTATTTTATTTTAATTTTTTTTTGTTTTTTGGCGGGGCAATGGGGGTTAAGTGACTTGCCCAGGGTCACACAGCTAGTAATTGTCAAGTGTCTGAGGCTGGATTTGAACTCAGGTACTCCTGAATCCAGGGCCAGTGCTTATCCACTGTGCCACCTAGCCGAGCCCCCCCCCCCACCCCCCCCACCCCCGTTTTAGTTTTAAATAAGTTTTATCAGTCTAGCAAGGGCTCTGGTCCTAGAGATGGAAGGGACCTTGGTTATTCTCTTTCACAATCCTTTGGTGTGTGTGTGTGTGTGTGTGTGTGTGTGTGTGTGTGTGTGTGAAACTGAGCCTTTGACAGGGAAGTGACTTGTCCAAGACAGCACAGTTTAATAGGTTTGTTGAATATAATTGACTTGATTGGGGCAGGCAGATGGAAGGGAAAGAGGCGGGGGTTTGGATTCATAAGATCTGTGCTCCAATAGCATCCCAACTACATATTACCTGTGTGAACATGGACAAGTCATTTGAAATCTGGGGGCTCATGTCAGCTTGTCTGTAAATTAAGAGTTAAACTCAATGATCCCTTCCAGCTGTGAGCCTATGAATGTCATGGTTAATGACAAACCCCAGCCTACTGTCCAGAATGAAGGAAAATCTATGAGCTATGGTTCCCTTTCATTTTCTGATCCCCAGACTACGTTCTCAACGATTGGCTTCTACCTCAATTAGGTTTGTTAACACAGGAAAGGATGCGTGTTAAGCCTGCTATGCTTTGGGGTGAATTCTAATGTTTAGGTCATTTGAATGAAGTTGCAAAGAGCAATCTTGCTTTCACTAAGTCCATAAGGGGTAATGTCTTACTTCAATACAAAAAATAGCTCTGGGAATAAAACCACAGCTAGAAAATGTATGAATTGATTTTTCCCTTCTGCAATGGAGTAGTTAGTTGGCTTTTAGTCAGTGTTGATACCGATATGACCATTTTCACTCAGGAAGGGAGCACTAAATTCAGGAAACCTGAGTTCTCTCATTACTTATAGTCTTCCCAGAACCATTTTGGGGTAAGAGCCTAGACCAGTCATTCTTTATTCTAGGCTTTATCACCATGCCTTCTGCATGAGAAACCCCTTCCCTCAACAACAACAACAATAACAAAACCCCCAAACCCATCAACAACTGCTTTTCAAGCTTCTCTTTTTCAGTCTTTTCTCATTAGAATCTAAGCTCCTTGAGGATAAAGACTTTACAAAAATTTCTTTGCTTATATTTGTATTCCCATTGCAGTATCTAGCACATAATAAGCATTTAATAAATGCTTGTTGTTATTGAGTCTTTTCAGTTACTTGGGGTTGTGGAAATTTATTTTGATTTGGGGACCCTACCTTTGGGCTGAGATTAGAAAGCCTTAGGCCCTCAGGTTTTTCTTCTGCTTCAGCTGAGCCCAAAAGCCCCGTGGGCTGAGATGCCAGGTCAGACAGCTGGGGGAGGGGGCCCCAGCTCCCTCTGCCTTGAGCGGATTTATCCGAGAGATCCTGGGCTCATCCAGGCTGGCCTCTGGCGTAACCTGTGCAGAGGTCCCTGGGCGCACAGCATGGGGCACCGGCCCCTGGAGCCCTGGGTATGGTACACACGAGACACTTGAGCGTCTCCTCCCCGCAGCGGCAGCCCTGTTGCCGCTGGGAGATTAGCTTGGTGTGTGGGTGTGTGTGGGTGCAAAAAGCCTGAGATTTCAGTGGAGAGAAGGAAGATATGTAGAACTGGAGAGTTAGATGTAGAGAGGGAGGTTGAAGGACAAGATTAAGGAGGATTTCGGAGACTAGAGACACTGGAAGGAGACCAGAAGATTAAGAGGAGAGTTAGTGAAAGGAGCTGGGAAGTGAAAGTGGAACATACCCGAAGGCAAGAGGCTGCAACGGCTCTTATTGTATTAAAAAGTCCCAGGCGCAGCAGGTGGAAAGAGGCCAGAATGCAGTCAGGTTGTACATTTTATTTCCCTGTATTCATAATTTTAAATTTTATCTCATAAATAAACTCTGCTTTGATTATTTAGTTAAGAGGCTTCTTAATCTTTTGCTTATCAATTTTGGGAGTGGAGCAGTGTGGTGGAACTTTATAAACGGCCCACATTAAATTAATAGCAGTCAGATAGCCAGTCAGTCAACAGTCCCAGATTAAGTACCCCAGTCAGATTAGGCCCCCCAAATTAGCCCTAGTCTTTTAAAATATTTCTTATAGGGTTTTCTTGGCAAGATATTGGAATGGTTTACCACTTCCTTCTCCAGCTCATTTTACAAATGAGGAATCGGAGGCAAACAAGGTTAAGTGACTTGCCCAGGGTCACATAGCTAGTAAGAAGTATCTGAGGCTGGGTTTGAACTCAGCAAGATGAATCTTTGTTACTATGTGGCTTTACTGACCAGGCCCAGCACTCTATCTGCTGAGCCACCTAGCTGACCTAAATGCTTGTTGACCAATTGACTAAATATTTTCCCAAGGCAGCCTGATATGGTAGAAAGAGCGCTGGATTTTGATTCAAAGGAGTTGAGTTCAAATCCTGACTTTGGTGCTTTACTTACCTGTGTGGCCTTGGGAAAGTCACAGCGTCCCTGGGTCTCAGCTTCCTCGTCCATAAAATGAGGGTATTGGACTAGGTGGCCTCTGAGGTCCTTTCTGGTTCCAGATCTAACTCAAACTTACTCCCTCTGTGTTCTTGGGCAAGTGACAATTCTCTGGGCCTTAGTTTCTCTCACCTGTAAAATGAAAGGGTTTGATTGGACAACCTCTAAAGTTCTTTCCAGCTCTATGAGTCTATGAACCGTCTCTGGCATCAGTTTCCTTTTCCGTGAAATGGGAAGAATAACAACGAGAAGAAGAATGCAGCAATCCTTGTGTTTGTCTGTGCCACAGGATTGTTTCGAGGCAAGAACTTTTAAAATTGTAAAGTATGATAGAAAAGGGGGCTATGGCTGGTATTCTTATCTCTGGATGTGGTCAACTCTTCAATTTATCCCATGGGAATACAAAACTGGCCTCACACATACACGAATGAACCTTTTGGAATGTAAGCTTTCTAATATTCTCTGTAGCTGGGACCCAGGCAGAACAGCTGGAAACAGTGTAGACTCACAGAATTGGAGAGACATGAGAAACCTTGGAGATGGTCTAGTCAAAAGCCCCCATTTGACAGATGAGGAAACTGAGAGCCAGAGAGGTATGAGGGACTTATTTGAGGACACACTGCCAGTAAGTGGCAAATTCATAGGACTACAAGGTCATAGATTTTTTATCTTTAAGGGACCTCAGGGTTCTTCTAGTCCAATCCCCTCATTATATAGATGAGGAAACAGTGGTCCAGAAGGTTGTCACTTGTCTGAGGTCAGAGCCAGAATTCATAAGCCTTCCTCCCCTATGATAGAAAGCTGGGGAAAAAAACAAAAAACAAAAAACAAAACTTCAAAGATAATCTGGCCTATACCTTTCATTTTATAGATAAGGAAACTGAGGTTCTTGGAGAGATTTGCCCATGACCAATAAGTTTTATCATTGGATGTAGATGAGGGATTCCTTGACAAACACCCCCACATGCTCTGTGATCCACTGACACTGGCCTCTTTGCTGTTTCTTGCCCAAGACACTCCACCTCCTAACTAGGAATTTCCCCCAGTTGTTCCCCTATTCCTGCGATGCTGTCCTTTTTTTTTTTTTTTTTTGGTGAGGCAATTGGGATTAAGTGACTTGCCCAGGGTCACACAGCCAGTGTTAAGTGTCTGAGGCCAGATTTGAACTCAGGTCCTCCTGACTCCAGGGCCGGTGCTCTATCCACTGCGCCACCTAGCTGCCCCTATGCTCTCCCTTTTAATCTCTGCCCAGTGGCTTCCCTGGCTGCCTTCAAGTCTCAGTTAAAGTTTTACCTTCTATAGGAAGTTTCTCCTGATGCCCCTTAATTCTAGTGCCTTCTCTCTGCCGATCATTTCCATTTTATCCAGCTTATAGCTTGTTTGTACATAGTTGCTCACAAGTTGTCCCTGCCCTAAGAGTGTGAGCTCTTTGAGAATAGGAATTATCTTTTGCTTTTCTACGTGTCCCCCGCACTTAGCATGGTCTGGGGTACAAAAAGGTGCCTAATTAATGTTTATTGACTGACTGACCCAAGGCTAGTGCACTTTCCACTGCCCCATGCTGTGAGAGGAAGGGGGAAAAGACTTCTGTGTCTATGTGTGTGTGTGTGTGTGGGGGTGGCAAACATCTGAAACATTTCTGGGAACTTATAGCCAGTGAGAAACCATGAGCCCCGTGACAGTGTCAGATGGAAAGTGGCCTAGCAGTGGAGGTGGTGGACTGGTAGAGTCATCTCTAGCAAAATCAACGTCTTAATAGCAAAACCACTTCTTTTGAGGGAGAATGTGATACACGGCAGACCAAACCTCATACACGAGGATGAGAACACCAATGACTCCACGAGGGGTTGTTTTAAATCCACTGCTAAATGATTAAACTCTTGTGCTGGAGCAAAGCGATAAAATAAACGTCCACCATTTCCTTCTTTTTCAGCAAACCAGGGATGCCTGCAGAGTGGAAAAGCAGGTGAGGCATGGCCAAGCACTCAATCGAAATAAAATCATCAAATGTTCAAAGACCCCGGGAAGACGAAAAGGCTGAAATAAATCAGTAGGTTAAAACCCTTCTCGGCAATCAGCCCAGCTTGGGGCTCGGGCCCTCCTTCCTCTCTGCTATGTAGGGCTATGTCTGCTGCCTGAGGAACGGGCTCCTGATCTATTTGGTGTAGCAGGGGAGGAATGTCAATGTGTCTAGGAGAGAGGATGATGGGAAGAAGTCAGAAGAAACCAATATGGGATTACGTCACATTGCAAGCTGTTGGGTTCTGGGAGGATGGTCTATTCAGTCACCTATAGAGAGCAAGTAGCAAAGTAGGGACCAAAATTGTTAGTCTCTCCCTCCCCGAAGCACCACACTGCCTCCTTTACAGATCCAGGCTTTTCTTCATGCTCAAACCAGTCTTCTTGATGTTCCGTACACCTGCTGTCTTCTATCTCCTAGCTCTGTCCCTTTGCAGAACTTGTACTTTATGCCTGGAATGCACTCTCTCCTCACCTCTATCTTTTCCTAACCCCAGTTTCCTTCCAAGCTCGGCTCAGATCCCTCATCCTACATGAGACCTTTCCTGATCTTTACAATTCCTAGTGTTACTCACTTCCCCTCCCCCTATCAGAGTCACCTTGCATTTCATATATACTTATATATGCATTTAGACTCATGCATTTAATATATACTTATATGTGTACATGTTATCTCCTCTAACAGAATGTAAGAGCTTTGAGGGCAGTGACATTAATTTTCAGTGCCCATGAAAGCCAACCTCCTAAGAGTGGGGCAAGAAAACAATTTTCTAAGCCACTTAAGAGGTGTTTTCTAGATTGCTTGATAGAGGATGGGGCTTGGGACCAAACAATGGAAATCTTCTCTTAGAGATGAAGGCAGGATCCTGGGGTTCCCTCCCTCCTCTCATTGCAAGTCTAGGGCTCTTTATTACACCTCTATGTCCCCTTTATGTGGCTGCTGGCAGAGTCATCTGCAGAACAGCCTGGCAACCAAACATGGTGGTACCATCTTTTAGAGCAAGGGAAATTGTAGTCCCTCGGTCCTCTGCCCTGCTCCAACTCTGAAAGCCACATTAAAGGAAGGATCCTGTCAGGCTGGAAGAGTTCAGGGTAGAACATTTCAGATGGTGAGGGGACTAGAAACCGTGCTAAACTTGGACCAGCTGAAGAAAATCGGAATGTTTAGTCTGGAGAAGAGAAGGCTTAAGGGAGTCATGATCACTGTCTGCAAATGTTTTAAGTGCTGCTGGTGGAAGAGCCATTAAACTGATTCTGTTTGACCTGGGGGGGCTGGAGCTAGCACCAATGGGTGAGAGTTATAGGTGGGTGGATTTTGGCTTGCCATCACTGAAAAATTCCTAACAATCTGAGCTGCTGGGATCATTGTTCATGAAGCTGGAAAGGACCTTAGAGATCATGTATTCAATTCAACAAGCATTTATTTTTTTATTATTTAGAATTTAATTTTTTAAAAATTATATGTAAAAATAAATTTTGACATCAATTTTTTAAAACTTTGTGTTCCAACTTCTCTTCTTCCCTCCCTCCCCCCCCCCCCCTGCCCTCCGAGAACTCAAGCATCACGTTAGCCAGGTTGTGAAAGGAAACAGACAAAAACAAAACTTCAGATTAAGGAACTATCAAAAAAATTATGCTTCAATCTGTTTTCAGATACCATCAATTCTTTCTCTGTAGATGGATTGCTATTTTCATGTCTTTCAGAGTTAACTTGGATCATTGCATTGCTGAAAATAACCAATTCTCATGGCAGATCATCTTACACAATTGTTGTCGTTTTGTATACAGTACATTTAACTGTGCATCAGTTCATGTAGGTCTTTCCAGATTTGTATGTGTGTGTGTGTGTGTGGCAATTGGAGTTAAGTGACTTGCCTAGGGTCACACAGCTAGTACGTGTTAAGTGTCTGAGGTCATATTTGAACTCAGGTCCTCCTGACTCCAGGGCCAGTGCTTTATCCACTGCGCCACCTAGCTGCCCCTTTCCAGATTTTTTTTGAGAGCATTGTGCTCATCATTTTTTGTTTGTTTGTTTCTGATAAAGTAACTAACAAAAATAATTATGTTTCAATCTATTCAAATACCATCAGTTCTCTCTCTGTAGATGGATTACATTTTTCATAAGACTTTCGGAGTTGTCTTGGATCATTGCATTGCTGAAAATAATTGAGTCATTCACAGGAGATCATCTCGCAATATTACTGTTATTTTGTATGCAGTAGATTTCACTTTGCATCAGCTCATGCTGGTCCCTCCAGGTCTTTCTGATAGTATCTTGCTCATCATTTTGTAATAGTAAACTACATTTATATAGTACTTTAAAGAAAGATTTCCTTACGATGAACCCACAAGGTTGATTATTGCAACAACAATAATAGATAACTTTGATGTAATACCTTAAATTTGACAACTTTCTTCCCAATAGCCCAGCCAAATAGGTACCATACGTTTTACCATCATAGTCGTCATCAACCAATCATCCTCCATCAGTTTCATTATCCTCAGTCAAATCTTCATCTTCTTCATTCAATCCTCCTCCTCATTAATCTTTATCTTCCTCCAATCATCATCGATCAATCCACCATCATCATCAATCATCCTCACCGTCTTACATTACTCTTGCCTCTGCTTCAATTTTTTTCACAATTACTATTAACTATTTCCCTATATCCTATTCCCTTCCCATGCTATTTACTCTATTTTGTATCTTCTTTTACCCTATTCCTCCTCAAAAGTGTTTTGCTACTGTCTGCCCCCTCCCCCACTCTGCTCTCCCTCCTTATCCCCTTCCCTTCCTACTTTCCTTCAGGGTTGGATAGATTGCTCCACCCAATTGAGTGTGTATGTTGTTCCCTCCTTGAGCCCACTCTGATGAGATAAAGGTCTTTGAGCTAATTCTGATGAGCGTAAGGCTCATGCACTTCCCCATTCCTCCCCCATCTCTCCATAAGCCCTTTCTAGCTTCTTTCATGTGAGATTTCACCCCATTCTACCTCTCCTCTTTCCCCTCCCCCAGTGCTTTCCTCTCCCCTCTGAATTTTACTCCAAAAAAGTTATCCTGGGGCAGCTAGGTGACACAGTGGACAAAACACCCACCCTGGACCCAGGAGGACCCGAGCCCAAATCTTGTCTCAGACACAAGACACTCACCAACCCCGACCGCCCCCCCAAACCCCCCCCCACAAAAGATAAACAAAAAATAAATGCTTTACAGATATCATCCCTTCATAATCAATTCCCACATGTGCCCTCTGTCTAAATTTATTCCTATCATCTTCCCTAATATTCAGAAAGCTCTTATGATTTTGACACATCATCTTCCCATATAGGAATATAAACAGTTTAACCTTTTAACATCTCTCATGATTTCTTTTTTATGTTTACCTTTTTATACTTCTCTAGGGTCTTGCATTTGAAAGTCAAATTTTTCTATTCAGTTCAGTTCTTTTCAACATGAATACCTGAAAATCTTCTTTTTTCATTGAGGTCCCATTTTTCCTCCTGAAAGATTATACCCAGTCTTGCTGGGTAGGTGATCCCAAATCTTTGGTTGTAATCCCAATTCCTTTGCCCTCCAGAATATCATATACAATGCCCTCTGATCCTTTAATGTAGAAGCTGCTAGATCCTGTGCTGTCCTGACCATAGCTTCACAGTATTTTTATTTTTTTTAGTGAGGCAATTGGGGTTAAGTGACTTGCCCAGGGTCACACAGCTAGTAAGTGTTAAGTGTCTAAGGCCGGATTTAAACTCAGGTACTCCTGACTCCAGGGCCAGTGCTCTATCCACTGTGCCACCCAGCTGCCCCAGCTTCACAGCATTTTAATTGTTTCTTTCTGGCTGCTTGCAATATTTTCTCCTTGACCTGGGATCTCTGGAATTTGGCTATAATATTCCTGGAAGTTTTCCTTTTGGGATCTCTTTTAGGAGGTGATCAGTGGATTCTTTCAATTTTTATTTTACTTTCTGCTTCTAGAATATCAGGGGAATTTTTCCTGATAATCTCTTGGAAGATGATTTCCAAATTATTTTTTTTATCATGGTTTTCAGGTAGTCCAATAACTTTCCAATTATCTCTCCTGGATCTATTTTCCAGGTCAGCAGTTTTTTCCAAGAAGACATTTCACATTGCTCTCTATTTTAAAAATTTGTTTGGATTTCCTTTATCATGTCTTGGTTTCTTATAAAGTCACTAGCTTCCATTTGTTCAATCCTAATTCTTAGGCAGTTATTTTCTTCAGAGAGCTTTTGTATCTCCTTTTCCATTTGGCTTTTCAAGCTGCCTACTTTTTTCTCATGATTTTCCTGCATCACTCTCATTTCTCTGTCCATTTTTTCCTTCTACCTCTCTTACTTTATCTTCAAAGTCCTTTTTGAGAGCCTCTGTGGTCTGAGACTAATTCATATTTTTCTTGGAAGCTTTGGATGTATGATCCCTGACATTGCTATCCTCTTCTGAGGGTGCATCTCAATCTTCCTTGTCACCAAAGAAACTTTCTATGGTTCTCAACTTTCTCTGCTTGCTCATCTTGCCTGTCTTTTACTTGACTTTTAACTCCTTCTTACAGTGGGACCCTGCTTCCAAGCTATACTGTCCTAAGCTTCAGAAGATCCCAGGTGTTAATGATCTAAGGAAGGGCAGGTTCTTCACTTCCCTGGCCTGTTCTCTAGCCTGTAGATAACCACAAGCCAACTTGCTAATTAACCAGGCAGCAAAACTTTGTGTGCTGTAGTTGTTAGTTCTGACGAGCCTGCTCCCCTCCCCCATCTGGGCCTCTGCTATTCAAGATTTCTTTCTGGTTCCCTGCTGGGGTAGGACTATCAAATTCCTTCTCGGCTCCCACAGACACCTCTGTATTTTGCCTCGCCCTACCCCTCCGGTCAGCCATTCAGTCTCTCTCATCCGACTATGAGCTTAGTTCCAGAGGATGGTGATGCTGCAGCTGATTTGGAGGCTGGAGTAAATTCTCTGGCACAGCCTGCCTGGGGCTGGATCTGTGTTGGCGTGTTTGCAGGGTTGGACTCTCCTCCCAGCCCAGCACCCCCTCTTACCGAATTTTTAAGCCATTTTTGGCTGGAAAATAATTTCAGCCCATCTTTTTGAAGGTTCCACTGCTCCAGGGGTTGTCTAATGGCTGTGTTTGGAGCTTTCTGGAGTAATTGTGTCAGGAGCTCTGAGCCCTTAATGCCTTTCCTCTGCCATCTTGGCTCTGCCCCTCAACAAGCATTTATTAAAGACATACTATGGTCCAGGTACAGCCCATATTTTTAAACTTTTTTTAATAGATGACAAAACTAAGGGCCAAAGTGGTTAAGTGAACTTGGTCAATGTTCCATAGGTAGTGTGAAGTAGAATCAGCATCCATATCCAGGTCTTCTGAGTCTCTTCTGAGCTCTGGAAATCTATCCATCAACTTCTCCTTAGTTAAGAACTTGCTTTCTCTCCACTGATGTGGTCTTGTAAAACCATAGTTGTCTTCACTTGACAATGAGACATGAAAACAGGAGTTGTGGAGGGTATGTCTGGGTAACTGAACAAGATAAATCCCTTGAATATTTTTAAAAAATCAAACTTTGGTGTATTATTATTATTATTTTTTATTTTATTTTATTTTTTTAGTGAGGCAATTGGGGTTAAGTGACTTGCCCAGGGTCACACAGCTAGTAAGTGTTAAGTGTCTGAAGCCGGATTTGAACTCAGGTACTCCTGAATCTAGGGCCAGTGCTCTATCTACCGTACCACCTAGCTGCCCACTTTGGTGTATTATTAATGAGCTTTTGTCCAAAAGGTTGCAGTTGTTTTTAGTTCACAAGAGGCATCAAGTCAGCAGGAACCTCAAAAAGTGCTAAGGAAAACATGGGCATTATACATCCTTCCACTGTCTCTGACTGTGTCTTTCCTTGTATATCTACAACACCCACAGACCATGGCTGATTAGACCAGTTCATTAAATAATGGGTTAATTCATTGGCAAAACCATGTCAAACCAGTGTAATTCATGGCCTACTTCTGAAGTTCTTGTTTTCCACAGCCTATGTTGAATTTGGGGGGCTTCATAATAATATTTCTCATTTTGGCTCATGCCCCTATCTGGGATTCCCCCTGGGAGCCTCAGAAATTGACTCATTTTGCTCTTATCCAGGTGTCTTTAGTTCTCTTGCCAACCTCATGCTAACAAGGCATGGAATAGGGACTAAGTTTATTACACACAACAGAGAATAAAAAACGGATTCCTACTCAAACACACAGGCAGTTAAAGAAACATTCCCCTCTGGAGATCCTCACCTTTCCCAGAGTCCTAGCAGTTGCTCCAAATTTAAAGAAATACCCTGGGGTTGAGCACCCCCAGACCCACAAATAGAGAAAATACTTGGGATTTCTAGGGAGTCAAGCCTCTCATTCCCTGATGAAACCCACTTTCCTAGGGGTCCATGTGGTTGCTCTGGATATGAAGTGATACCCTGGTGTTAAGCTTTTCCTCCCACCCTCTCCCCCAAGAGCCCACCCAAGCAGGAGGAAAAACACAGGGTTGCCAGAGAATACAATGATTCTCCCCTCTTGTAGGTTTGGGACCCACACGGTCTACATGACTCATCGTACCAATGAAGGGTGAGGTCCAGGTTTGCTTTTCCACACTGTGGCTCTATGCCTCACTGCTCTTTGGCTCTGTCTCTTGTAACTCCTCATCATGGTCCAGGAACTCCCTTGCAGCTATGCCTGGCTCCTGCTCCTACTGTGGCTTGGAAGCTCCCTCGGTATGCTGCTGTTGCTACTGCACTCCATCTCCATAGCTGCTGTCTACTTCCTACTGCTGATTTCCTTATCTTTTAGAATGAGACAACCCAGGACAAAATTCCTCGGGACCAATCAATACATCTTCCAGTACCATTGTCAGCCGACTTCTCAGTTCCATCCACAGAGACAAAAGAAAGGCTACTTGGGCAGGGACATTTAGATACTTTCTTCTCATTAGAAGGTCTCTGGTCCTTACTCCTGGCTGAGTTAGGATGACTGAATTCCATTTACCTCTCTCCTTACTTAAGGTTCAGGCGATGTGTCTCATATATATTCAGTATCTCCAGATGAGTCTTTCTGAGACTGTGGATAAACATTTATACCCCTTTCTATTTGTCTTTCCAACATTCCCTATGACTAGCATCAGGTCGTTCATATTGCCTTGAAGCTCTTATAAGTTTCAAAAGGGTACCTAGAAGTCCCAGGGACCAATAATATGGCAGACTAGATACTTTACCCAGTTATACTAACTTCTAAGAGGGAAATTATCTGCCAAAGGCACAAAAATTATAGCTGAGTCCATAAAAACAAAAACTAGAGAACCCTAGTAAGAGAAAATCCTTCAGAATTATTAGACGAATGCTAATGCTTACCAAGCTCATTGAGAATGCCTTCCTTACCAACTTCAAAGGGATGAACAACTTGACCCATAGGCTTGTTCTTAGGACCTATGTTTTAATCCCAAGTTGCAGAGTCTCCTGGCATACCTCATTACTTGCACAAAAGAAAGAAAGAGAATGACCTATGGGGTTGGAAAAAAAAAAGAGAGATCATTAAGAGATTTTTTTTTTAAATTGCTGAAGTAAGGACAAATTCAAGAAATGAGAGAAACCAAGGTGGGTGAGCAGAACTGAGCAGCCATGGACTAAACAACCCAATTTTCTTATAATTAAGTCAATGTATTTTATGGGACAAGAGTACAGGGTAGGAGATTGCCTAAATGGGGAGGGGAGAAGTTGAGGACAGAAGAAATGGGTGGTATACATCTACTAAATTCAGGGTCAACAGTTAAGGGATAATAAGTCCTATAGTCCAGGAGTTGACAAACTACAACCTAAGGGCCAAATCCATCCCACCAACTGTTTGTATACCATAAGTAAGATTAAAATTTTTTTACATTTTAAAATACAGCAAGAACTTTATTTAAAAATTTAAAAAGTGGCAGCTAGGTGGTACAGTGGATAAAGCACTGACTCTGGATTCAGGAGGATCTGAGTTCAAATTTGGCTGCAGACACTTGATACTTACTAGCTGTGTGACCCTGGGCAAGTTACTTTACCCTCATTGCCCTGAAAAAAAAATTAAAAATTAAAAACCCCCCATTCTTAGCTTGTGGGCCAGATTTTGCAGATGAGCTATAGTTCACCAACTCTCTACTATAGTCTGTTAGTAAGATAAGATGCTGCAGGAGAATGAAAAAGGGGGCATAAGGGAATGATTGAAACCCCAGGGAATGAATAGGAGATTTCAATTCATCATTGGGGAGGTGGGTCCACAGAAAAGTACTCCCAGGGAGGAAGAGGTACATGCCTATGATAAGAGATGGGGATCTTGTAAGGGGATTAATCTTGGAGGTGCCAGTACATTGATAAACCACCTTCTCAAAGAGTGTTATGTCTTTATGGACAACATACTGCCTCAGAAGAAGGAATATGTAGGCTCCTAGGGGCATCTGGCAACCAGAAGAATGGAGGATGGCATGGACTAAGAGATGAGATGGGCAGCTAAGTTGCACGGTAGCAGATGGAACACTGGGCCTGGAGTCAGAAAGACTCATCTTCCTGAATTCAAATCTGGCCTCAGATACTTACTATCTGTGTAAGCCTGGGCAAGTCACTTAACCCTGTTTGCCCCAGTTTCTTCATCTGTAAAATGAGCTGGAGATAAGAATGGCAAACCTTTCCAGTATCTTTGCCAAGAAAGTCTCACATGGAGTCATGGAAAGTCAGACATGACTGGAAATGACTGAACAAGAGATGAGATGGCATGACCAATGGGAAGGAGAATGTTCATGGGCAGGCCAATGGCAGAACTGCACTATATGATTTGGGACACAAGGTGACTTATGCCATTAGGCATTACTTTTTTTCTACAATACTTCCCTACTGAACTAATATGTCTAAGAGTATAAGACAATAGAATAAATGGACAATGAATTGGTTAGAAGAGGAAGCTCAAACTTGGTACTTCACAAGATTTAATTCAATGAGAAATGCTGTTGAGTTATTTATTTTTTTGCAGGGCAATGAGGGTTAAGTGACTTGCCCAAGTCACACAGCTAGTAAGTGTCAAGTGTTTGAGGCCGGATTTGAACTCAGGTCCTCCTGAATCCAGGGCTGGTGCTTTATCCAATGCACCACCTAGCTGCCCCCTGTTGAGTTATTTTTTAGTCATGTCCAGCTCTTCATGATCCCATTTGTGGTTTTCTTGGCAAATATATTAGAGTGGTTTGCCATTTCTTTCTCCAGCTTAATGAGGAATATGAAGAGATTAAAGAAGGAATAAGGAGAAGTGAAACAAGTATTTATTCAATGTGCCAGGCATTCTGCTAAGTGCTTTCCAAATATTGTCACATTTGATCCTCACAACTCTGGAATGTGGGGGCTATTATTCTTCTCTATTTTATAGTTGAGGAAATTGAGGAAAACAGAGGTTAAGTGACTTGATCAGGGTCATAAACTAGTGTCTGAGACTAGATTTGAATTTGGGTCTTCCTGACCTAGACCTAGCATTCTATCTATTGTGCCACTTGGCTGCCTAAACAGTATATAGACCCCCCGCCCCTCCCAATTCAGGGAATAAAATTGCAGAATAGGAAAAGAAGAGAATTAATGAAGAAAAAATAAAGAAATTCTCTTTGGAAAAACTGAAAATAAATTCTAACAAAGGAATTAGATGGGAGAAGGAGCGATTTGAACTAACCACTTAAATAAGAGGGGAACAAGAATAGAAAAAGAGAGAAAATAACTAGCAACAAAAGAAAATAAATTAATTAAGTACTAAAAATAGGAAAAGAGTTGACAAATAGAAATGAAAGACCACCTGTGGGAATATGGTTGCATTAAATTAGTTTAAGCAGAATAATTATAGGGATAAAGTATTGATTAAACAGAGTAAGAGGATAAATTTTTTTCTTTTTTTGGTGAGGCAATTGGGGTTAAGTGACTCACCCAGGGTCACACAGCTAGTAAGTGTTAAGTGTCTGAGGCTGCATTTGAACTCAGGTCCTCCTGAATCCAGGGCCGGAGCTCTATCTACTGCACCATCTAGCTGCTCCTGATAAAATATTAAAAAAAAATACAAAAACATGAATGAAGTAAAATTATGGAGTAAAATACAAACCTAAGTCTAATAACTTTAAATGTCAATGGACAAGACAGTACAATAAAATGAAAGAAAGTAGAAGAAAGGAAAAATTCCCCTCTTCCTTCCCCATTCCCCAAATCTGTTATTCAAAAGAAACAAATCTTAAAAGCAAGGAAATAAATAGAATTAAAATAAGAGGCTTTAACAATATTTATCATTCAGGTGATTCCACAGCAACTCATGAAGACCATGTACCAAGGTTCTTGTGTCAGTTTAGGGAGTATCAAAAGGGTGACTGCAATTGAGTCCATGGTGGCAGATCTTTAAGGCTTAGTTTACATTCCATCTCCTTCTTGAAATTTCCCCATAGATATTCATAGGATATTTCTTTCTTTCTTTCTTTTCTTTTTTTTTCTTTTTCTTTTTTTTTTAGTGAGGCAATTGGGGTTAAGTGACTTGCCCAGGGTCACACAGCTAGTAAGTGTTAAGTGTCTGAGGCCGGATTTGAACTCAGGTACTCCTGACTCCAGGGCCGGTGCTCTATCCACTGCGCCATCTAGCTGCCCCAGGATATTTATTAATTAAATAGAATTGAATCCCTCACCTAGAAGTGACCTTGTCTTTGAATTCAGTCATAGCACCTGGTCCTTATTACATTCTCCTTTGTGCTCCAGTTATTCTGCTATAAGAGGTATGGTAGTATGGGGAATGAACATTGACTGGGCTTGGAATCAGAATGACTGAGTTCAGTCAGGTCCTAGATCTACCACTAATCAGCCATGTGACCTTGGATAAGCCACCTAATTCTTCTATATTTCTGCTTCTAAATATATAAAATAAGGGAAGTAATGCCTATACCACTTACATCATGGCATTGTATGGATTAATGTACTTCTTCCATTATAAAGTACTATAGAGATTTGTTATTTTTTTGTATCCCTGTCTTAAGTCCTCGAGGGTAGGAACTATCTTATTTTTCTCTTTGTATCCCCAACACCCAGTATGGAGCCTGACACATAGTAAAGGTTTTGCAAATGCTTGTTGAATTGGAAAAAAGTAAATCCCTTCCTCCTCTCCTGGATTACTGCCTTGTCATATCTTGCCACTGAACCCAGATAACTCCAGAGGAGAGAGTGAGCTTTGTGACTTTGCACTGCACTGCCTCACTTAAATCCAATTCACTACAAATCATGACATCAACCCCGATGTCATGGTCCTTTTCAAGGCTGAAGGACAAACAGCAACAATAAGCCTTGTCATGGAAAAGGGGCTTGCATAATATCTCAATAAGCTATGAGTTTGGCAGTGCAGGGTTACCCAAGACTGAAAGGTCATAATTGAGAAATCTGAAAAAAGGTGATGTATTGATGAAGGAAATGGCAAACCACTTCAGTATCTTTGCTCAAGAAAACCCCATGGACAAGGAGAAAGATCTATGAAGATGATACCACTTTAATGGTAGAAAATCAAGAATTAAGAAGCCTCTTAAAGATCAAAGAGGATAGTGTAAAGTCTGGTTGAAGCTTAACATCAAAAAATGACAACAAACTAACCTAAGATCTTGGAAAATAGAAAGAGAAGAAGTGGAAACAACATTAGATTTATATTCTTGGGGAAAAGACCATGGCAAATCTGCACAACATAGTAAAAAGTAGAGATATCACCTGACAGCAAAGGTCTGTATAGTCAGTCAAAGCTATGGTTTTTCCAATAGCAATATATAGCTGTGAAAGTTGAACCATAAGGAAAGCTGAGTGCTGCAGAATCAATGCTTTTGAATTGTGGTGCTGGAGAAGACTTTTGAGAGTCCCTTGGACAATAAAGGGATCAGATCAGTCAATGCTTAAAGAATTTAACTCAGGAACTTTATTCATTGGAAGGTCAGATATTGATGTTAAAATACTTTGGCCACATAATGAGGAGACTCATTGGAAAAGACCCTGATGTTGGGAAAGATTAAAGACAAAAGGAAAAGAAGACAGCCAAGGATGAGGTGGATAAGTAGTGTCATGGAAACAACTAACGTGAACTTGGACAGACTTTGAGAGATAGTAGTGGAGAGAAGGGCTGGAAGTGCTGTGATCCATGGGGTCATGAAGAGTTGGACAGGACTGATGGGTTAAACAACAGCAGCAGCAGCAACAAACAACAAAAAAATTCCTTCCAGGCCCTCCCTTTCTCCTCCCACCTCCACTCACAATAAACACATAATAGGTTGAGTTCCCAGAAGTTAAGGCTGGGCCTGCATCTTATTCATTTTCCATCTTCCAATAGTAACATAGCCCAAGGGTCTTCTACATAACAGGCACTCAATAAGTGTTTGATTGGATTAATGAAGAAATGAAGAAAAATGAGTTCCACTGAATGCTTAAAATAGTAAACACATTCTTTATAGGCTATAATGCAATAAAAATAACAATCAATTCAGGGAGAACAAGCAATAGACACAGACCTAAATAGAGACTTCATAATTAAATCCAGAACAATAAGTGAGCCAAGAAAATCATAGATACAATTAATAACCACAAAAAAGACAATGATAATGCTGAGACAATATATCAAGATTCCAGGGATGCAGCGATAGCAGGTCCCTGAGGGGGAAAAACCCCACTATACTTCTAAAACATACATTAGTATAGAATAAGAAAGGATTGCTAAAGTCAATAGTTTGTTATTTTGAATCTGTTATCATAGTCTTTGAAAGCTGGATTTTAGAGGAGTGAAGCAGAACTTGTTTCTTCTAAGGTTGAGTGAGACAACCTACCTTTCTTTATGTTTAGAGTCACAGATTTAGAGCTGAAAGAGACCTAAGGGTCCATCTCTCCCCCCCCCCCCATTTTATAGATGATAAAACCAAGACACAGAGAGGATAAGTGACTTGCTCGGAGTCACAAAGCAACTAAGTGTCTGAGGTGGAATTTGAAGCCAAGTCTGTCTGATTCCTAGTTCAATGTCCTATTTTGGGACTCCTCACGATCCATTCTGGCATCACTATCCACTATGCTGTGCTGCCTCTCAAAGGCAACATTTTCCATCAAAATAAGTACTTGAACTTTCGATCCTCACATTAAAAGTCTGATGCTCTACTGACAGAGTTATCTTTGATGGGCATAAACTCAGATACAAGAGCTTTTCAATTTACATGATAATAGAAACTAATGCAGGCCTTCTGGTTCACGCTAAAACATGAGGAAAAGAGGAGTACTGCTTGAACATTTCGGAGCCTTAGCCTAGGAAGAACGGAATGAGTTTGGTTGTCCAAATGAGTGCTGTCTCCTTCCAGTCGTATCTTTTACTCTAGACAAGTTGTCATCAAAAGAGGGAAAATGCAAGGCCCCTCAATCTGTACTTCCACATACCTTTAGAAGTCATATTGTCTAACCTTCCACCCAAAGCAGAAATTCTTTTTGCTGCTTTCCTGATGGCAGGTTATCCAATCTTTCTTTTTCATTTTTTTTTGTAGGGGATTTTTTTTGAGTGTCACTCGGTCAACAAGTACATATCAAGTGCTTATGATGTGCACAGTACTGTTCTAAGTGCTGCAGATAAAAAGACAAAAAAGTACTTCCCCTCAAGATACTTATATTCTAATTGGGGAGAGATAAATATCTAGGTATATGTATTATTTGTATATATATACTTTCATCTGAAGGTAATTGAAGAAGAGAGGTCATTAGCAACCAAGGGGTCAGAGTGGGAACAATAAAGGGACCAAGAAAGTCCACTTGCAGAAGGTGGTCTTTGATTGGAATCTGGAAGGAAGCCAGGGATGCTTCCTTCCCTGAGGATAGGGGCCACAACATTCTTGCCAGGGAAAGGTACAGAGACTCACTTCATTATTGGAGAAGGAGCTTAAGGAAATGGTCACTCCGCTGAGCTGAAATCCACTTCTTTGCATCTTCTTTCTTCTTGTCTTTCTTCTTACCTATTGACTCCCATCAACCAAGTCTACTCCCTTTCCCAAATGATATCCTTTCAGATATCTGAATGCAGTGACCATATTCCCCTTGTGTTTGCTTTTTTCTTCAATGTAAACCAGTTCTTGCTGTTCTCTCATCCTGTTGTGAGGTTCTCATCTCTGCCTCAGATTGGGTCCTATCCCCTAATATTCCATCTGCAGGGTGCCTGTTCTATACTTAGTGGCCTCCTCCTTTTCCCATTTCTCTTATAAGTGACTCCTTATAAGGAATGTAGGCATCTGGAGGTGATTGTAAACTCTATTAAGAGCAGGGACCATATTTTATTTAATCTTTATATCTCCTCCATGGGATGCAGTGTAGCATAATGGGTAGGATGCAAAGCTTGGAGTCAGAAAGCCCTCTCAGAACCTTAGGCAACTCTAAGATTTAGCTAACTTCAAGACAGATTGTAATCTGTGTTGGTAGATGGAGTTATCTCACCATGACTAAATCATAGATTATTGATGCATCTCTCCACTGTGAGAATTGGAATGTCACCCCCTGCTGGGAGAGATATTACAGGGAAGCTCCACTATGAGGAGAAAGCATCTGACTTGGAAACCATGTGACTTTAGCATCCGGGGTCCAGAAATTGCCTGGCGTCTGGAAGTTACATCTACAGAACCACCTGTGGGACTTGTCAATCAGAGCTCCCAACCAATTAGCTTGGAGCTGTGTGTGTGTGGATGGCCCTGTTTCCAGCTTCACAAGGGGGATTCAGGGAGAAGTCCCTGAGGAGGGGTCTTCTGGGTGCCTGACCTCGGTTTGGCAGGTCGGATGGTGGGGTCTATTAAATAGTTAGAGGAAGTTTGCCTTTTATCTCTCTCTCTCTCTCTCCTCATCAACTTCTGATGCACTTTAGTAAATACTTAAAGTCTAAACTATTGCTAAAGCTTCTAATTTAAGGCGACTACTCATTAGATTTTAGACATAATAGCTCTATTTTTAGCCCCTTACACCTTCATCCTTGAGCATGGGAGTCTTAACCAAGCAGGTCCAATTCAATAAGTGGTTTTTAAACTGCCTATCATATAAAAAAGCACTGGGGATACAATTAACAAGCAAAAGGAAAACATCTTTACTCTCAAAGAGCTTATAGTATTATTTTTTGGGGGGGGGGGGAAGAAAGGAGGAAAATATGGCACACATAGAAATAAGTATATACATGGAAACTTGAGGAGGAAGTCAGCGCTAATCAGGTAGGAGATGGTATGTGGGTCAAGTCTTGACCAAAGCTAGATTTTAAGCAACTACTATTTGAAATATTGACTTGTATTATTTTAGGCTGCTATTTAGGGTCCTCACCCCCTCCTTTTTAAAGCTAAACAATTTTTACAGGGCTTCCCCAAAAAGGCCTTTTGATATCCTGAAAGAGCTAATACTGATTCCTGAGGGACTTCTTTATGTGATGAAAACTCCAGGTTAGGAATTGGTCAGTACAGTATTCTTGGTCCCCCATATTCCTGGTCAATGGGGAGTCATCTCATGGGCAGTCTGACTGAATGTGCAGTGGTCAGTGCCTTAAGATAGCCCATTACTCCAAATCAACTATAAGTAGTCTGTTCAAGGGCTAGAAGTAGACACAGACTTATTCTTGGGGAATAATTTATGCCCTGGGAGAATCTGGCTGATTAGAAACACACACATTCTGCTCATTTTATGGAAAACATTCCAAATGTGGTTTTATTCCATAAAAACAAGGTCTCATCCACAGAGTGTTGAACTGGAGAGTCAAATTTCTCTCCTCCCCCCAATTCTTTTTTCTACTCAGACACATTTGTATTTTGTTCTCCTCACTTCTATTTGAAATGTTCTCAGATAATGGTTTCACCGTTACCTCCTTTGCTACCTTTGAGCTTTCCTTCTGGGAAATACACTTCAGAAGGGAAGGAAGGACTTTTTGATAAGCAAGTTGGCTGAAAAATATTATCCCAGGGGACACAAAAACACCACTTACCTCTTCACTCCAAATCAAGTTGACTAACACATACAAGTAACTTAGGTGCAGTTCTTATTCATATTATTAGTCATCAAGGATCTATTTGGTTTCCCCAAGTACCAAAATGGGTTTTGGATAGAGAGAACTAAGATTTCTCTTTTCTCAGGGAGAAAAAATTTGCTTGTCATTCAATCTCATGGTAGTGTCAATTTTGCAGGTTAAAAAGAGGGTAGAATGAGCATTCTACTGCTAAAAAAGGAAATCTATCTTGGGTAGGAAAGCATTACAAGAACCTGTCCCATTTCCTTTTTGGATTTGCTCTTATGGCTGTTAATTGACTGTCTGATAATGGAGACTTATACAGTATGGTCCTGGATTTATTTATTCTGATATTAATTCGGACTATGGCTTTTTTTTGGTCAGAAAGGTTCTCAATTCAGGCCTGTTGATTTCTTCCAATCACTAACATCCCCATAGGATCTAGGTGCTAGAGTCTCATGACCTCTAATTATTCCTGTGCCCTCTGACCCAAGTTCATCTAAAACAATAGGAAAAGCTCAGAAAATACTATCAACTATACAATGGTTGCTGACCTTTTGATGAAGACTTCATTACTCAGTAACATCTACTCCTTGTTGTTCTTTGTGCCTAAGACCTCAGGCAGCTTTACAGTATAGCCTGATACATGGAACTCTACACAAATACACACACAACAAAGGCAAACACACAGATACAGAAGGAAAGTTACTCAGATAATCAAACTCTTCAAAGTTGTATTCCTGCTTCAACAGAGGCCTCACAAGCCTCTTTTGCTTTCCCTCCTGCCAAAATAATGAGCTCTGCAGTATTTAGCTGATTTGAAAATAACTCCTTTGTTGGTAACCAGGTATTTCTATATGATGAGAAATAGTCAATTTCATTCTACACAATGTTATTCAGTGCTTACCATGTCCAACACCATCAGATACTCATTTAAAAAAGTATTCATGAGTCACATTTGACCTCATTCATTTCTTAACTCCAAATCTTTTTTTCTAACCTTTGTTGAGCAATTCACCATATGCTAACCCTTGCAGTGAAGTCATGGGGTATCCCATACATATGTATGTTGACTTGGTTTGGAGCTTATTATTATTGTTATTATTGGGCAATGGGGGTTAAGTGACTTGCCCAGGGTCACACAGCTAGCAAGTGTCAAGTGTCTGAGGCCAGATTTGAACTCAGGTCCTCCTGAATACAAGGCCAGTGCTTTGTCCACTGCACCGCCTGGCTGCCCCTGGAGCATCTTATAAAATTCTTCAGAGAACTTTGGTATTTCTTCTACATCTATAAAGGACACTGGCAAATGTGCTATTATTATCTCTATGATAACCTGTGGTTTATGGTCATTGTTTGGTTTATGCAAAGCAAGATGAACTGTTATTAAAGGAAATCATGGTCCTCCTTGGGTTTGGTTACAAGTTGGAATTAAATATGCTGATTCTTATATTTGTCCCTTCAAAGCAGACCCATAAGCCATACTTCTATTTAGCTACAAATTTTTCATGCTATATATCTTCATGTATCAGAAAAATGTCAATATTGCTATGATTCAGTTCCTTTAGTAGTATGTCAACATTTCTGGTCATCAGACAAGGTTCCCACATTTTGATGTAATGTAGTGCTCCACTCCCAACACTCTGTGTTCACATAGACTCAGTCTGATTCAGAGCTAATCAAAAAAGTTACTTTCTCTTTGGGGTTCATTATACCCCCTTCTGGAATCTGCTTGAGGAAATCTTCACTCATGCCTAGGTTCCCCCAAATATCAGCAGCAGGATCCCAAGCTCTTATATAGGTATCCAAGGTGACAACAAGGGTGGAGGAAAGCCTCTCCCCACAGAGGGGAAGGACACTCTATGGAAATTACAGAAGGTCAAAAGGACTCAGAAGAGACCATAAACAAATTGAGAAACATAGAAGACACTTTGAGTAGTTGCCCTTGGAAGTAACTCATCATAGGGGTTGGTGTCAGGGCAGCCCCTTGATAACAATATTTCTTAGTGTTGTTTTCTTTTTTGGTGGGGCAATGGGGGTTAAGTGACTTGCTCAGGGTCACACAGATAGTAGGTGTCAAGTGTCTGAGGCTAGATTTGAACTCAGGTACTCCTGAATCCAGGGCCAATGCTTTATCCACTGCGTCACCTAGTTGTCCCCCCCCTCCCCCGTAACAATATTTCAGTTGATTACTGTCTCTCTGTCTCTGTTTCTCTTGCTACCCACACCTCACTCTATCCTCTGGTGATCCTTCTTGGTGATAATCCATGATCTAAATTCCTTCAGAAAGTAAATAAACACACTTTGGGACTATGGAACAAGCAATTGCCCCCCACCCCATGGTCAAACAATATCATGGTGCTACTCTGAGGGCTCGCACTCCCTTGGAAAGGAAACCCCCTTCAGAGCTTCCAGAAGACAACCCCCTTTCCTATTGGATCCACATTGCCTGAATAATGCACTGCCATATTGGGGAAAGTGTGCAGTGATGCCCAGATCTGTCCTTCACTACCCCATGTACAGTGTGGCTTTAAACTTTAATGCTCCCCTGGCTATAAAGACTATTTGGGCCCTCTACTTTTCTTCAAGGATGCCGCTCAGGAAGCTCCTCTTCTGTCTAGATGGCCACCTCTTTGAACTCTTGAACTTGGTGATGATGATAATAATAATGGTGATGGTGATGGTGCTGCTGCTGCTGGCTACAACAACGATGATGACAATGATAATGATGTTGATAAACTGACCCCAAGGATTCTATTTGCCTGAAGACAGATTGAATCATAAGCTAGAGAGGACCTTAAAACTAGAATGCTGGAAATGGAAAGGATCCTAGAACACTAACCATGGAATTCTGGGGCTGGGTGGAACCTTAGAGATCACCTGCTTCACCCTCTATATTTATAGAAGAGCAAACTGAGGTGCTAAGAGGGCCAGCAACGAGATCAGGGATCATGTAACCAAATAATGGAAAAGCCAGGACTAGAACTCACAGTTGTAACTCCAGGTCAATCAATCAATCAATTAATCAATCAATAGACATTTATTAAGTTCTTACTATGTGTCAGGCATTGTGCTGAGCACGGAAGATACAAAAAAGAGACAAAAGACAGTACTTGCCCTCCAGAAGCTTACAATCTAATGAGGGAGACAAGCAACCAAATATGTACAAAGCAAGCTATATAAAGGACAAATAGGAAATAATTAATATAAAGAAGGCATTGGAATTAAAAGGGATTGGAAAAGGCTTCCTGTAGGAAGTGGGATTTAAAGGAAGTGTGTGAGGTGTGGGTAGCAAGAGAAACAGAGACAGAGGTAAGTTGTCAGAGCAGAAGAGGGAGAAGAGCATTCCAGACAGTCAGAGAGAATACCTAGAGCTGGGTGATATAGTGTCTTGTTCATGGAACAGCCAAGAGGCCAGTGTCACTGGATGGAAAAATAAATGTTGAGGAGTAAGGTGTAGGAAGATTGGAAAGGTAGAGGGGGCTAGGTTATGAAGGCCTTTGATTGCCAAGCAGAGCATTTTTTCTAACCATAAAAGTATTTTATTATTTTCCAGTTACATGTAGAGATAGTTTTCAACATTTGTTTTCATGGGATTTTTTTGGTGAGGCAATTGGGGTTAGGTGACTTGCCCAGGGTCACATAGCCAGTAAGCGTTTAGCGTCTGAGGCCGAATTTGAACTCAGGTCCTCCTGACTCCAGGGCTGGTGCTCTATCCACTGCACCACCTAGCTGCCCCCATAGGATTTTTAATTCCAATTTTTTCTCCCCCTCTCCCTTCCCTCCTCCCTCCCCAAGACAGAAAGCAATCAAGCAGAGCATTTTGTAGGTGTTCCTGGAGGCAATAGAAAGCTAGGGGCATTTATTGAGTAGTGTTCTATCCATTTTACTATACTGCCTTCTTTCCTAGTCCTTCCTTTTGTATGTAAAATCCCTGTCACCCCTTAGTGATTGAGGCAGGTTTAGGTTTGAAGGAAAAGAAAAAGTGACTAAATTAGAAATATACCAAAGTGAAAAGGGGTGCTGAAATGGTGGTGTGCTGTGTGTGTGTGTGTGTGTGTGTGTGTGTGTGTGTGTGTGAGAGAGAGAGAGAGAGAGAGAGAGAGAGAGAGAGAGAGAGAGAAAGACAGACAGACAGAGACAGAGAGAGGATATATATATGTGTATATATATATATATATACATACATATATATATATATATATATAGAGAGAGAGAGAGACAGAGAGACAGAGACAGAGACAGAGAAAGAGAGAGACACAGAGACACAGAGAGACACAGAGACACAGAGAGACACAGAGATTCTTATACAATGGTTTGGACTAAATGACAGCTGAGGTTCCTCCCAACCCTCAGGTTCTTGGGTAGTTTTTGCTCCCCAGGGCTTAGCCCGGGGACACTGGGTCTTCTGACTACAGGACTCCTTCAGCCAAACTGAAAGCTTTTTGGCCTTCACAAACACCATCACTCAGGTTCTTCCCTCAGTTCCGGGTGTTGCTTCTAGGGAACATTCTGGTCATTCGAGCAAAGGCTCAAGCTGAGCTGGATTTGTTAATCTCACTCAAAAGCCTGCTTCACAGCATGTGGCTCCTTGTTTCAAATACCAGACATCACTATAAATACCTCTACACTACCCCTCCGTATTACCCCACTCCCCTCCCCAGGCTTCTCCTCACCAAGATTGGGAGAATGATGGAGGGGTGGGGAACGAGGAATGGGCTGCTTAAAGCAGAAAAGGGCAAAGAGAGCCGGTCATTTGAGGTTTAGCCTGGAGTCATAACATCTTCCCTAGAAGTCCACATGGGTTGGGCCCCAGCCCTGTATCAGAAAGGCCCCTTTGGTTAGGGCTGGGGTGGGGAGGCAAGGAGGGACAACTGATGAAGGGAAGAGACAGCTTGGACTTTTCCTGGGGCCTGGCAGCTGTTCCCCCAACAGCTGGGCCCGCCCAACTTTGAATACCATCAGGTCACAGATAAGGAATTGTGTAACCCCTAGTCAGATCGGTTACAAGCATCCCTACTTCCGTTTCATGGAAATAAACTGCTTGGAGTGGGGGTGGGGGTGCACAATTTGGGGGAGGGCAGGGGGGAAGAAACAGATGGAGATGGGTTCGGCCTGCCAGAGAGATTTCTGTCTGGTTGCTTTGCCAGTGCATGTGCTGCATGATGAAGAAGAAAGGAAGGGAGGGGAGCCTGCAGAGCCCCTCTGTCCCCTAAGAAATAACAATAGCTAACATTTATAGAGAGCTTATTATGTGCCAGGCACTATGCTATGTACTTTATAGTTATTATTTCATTTGATCCTCAAAACAACACTGCAAGGTAGGTACTATTATTATCCCCATTTTACAGATGACGAAATTGAGGCAAGCAGGAGTTAAGGGACTTATCCAGGGTTATACAGCTGGTAAATGTCTGAGTCTGGATTTGAACTCAAATCCTGACACCAGCACTCCACCTTATTTTCACCACTTGCCTCCAAGAGCAACTACTGCATATGTGAGTTGCCATTACTTTCAGGCCCAGTGAGAAGGTCTGGAAGCTGGCAACTTCTCAGTTACATGGGCTCTTTTCCTCTGGAGAGACCTTTTTATCACCAGCCACCTTTTTTTTTTTTTCAGGGCAATGAGGGATAAGTGACTTGCCCAGGGTCACACAGCTAGTAAGTGTCAAGTGTCTGAGGCCAGATTTGAACTCAGCTTCTCCTGAGGTCCTCCTGAATCCAGATCTGGTTCTTTATCCACTGTGCTACCTAGCTGTCCCTTATCACCAGCCACTTTGACCTCTCTCCCTTCAGGGGCCAGGTGAATAAATGGCATGGGTCTAGGTGTGACAGGGTCCCCAAGAAGACCAGTCCCATTCATAGATTCAAGAACTAGAAGGAACTTCAGAGGCCAAGTAATTCAATCCCTTCATTTTAGAGATGAAAAATCTGAGGTCCAGGTGCATTACAGGACAACCAAATAGTAAGCATCAGATCCAGGGTTTGAACTCAGAGCATCTGACTGGCAGCCAGTGCTCAAGTCTCTTCTCATCTAGGTGATCCTATATGCTGCTGCCAAAGTCATGTTCCTTAAATGCAAATCATTTGGCTAGCTCCAGTGCCTTTCTTTCTATTGCCTCTAGGATGACATGTAAATGCCTCTGCTGAGCCTTTAAAGCCTTGAACAATTTATCCTCCACCCATCTTTCCAGTCTCAGAGGACAATCCTCTCCTCCTGTTCTCAGCCACCCAACCATTTTGGCCTTTTCTCTGTTCCTCACTCATGACTCCATCTCCCTTATCATTCCTTTTTGCCTCTGCGCTGGCCATTCCCCAAAGCACCATTCTTCCATTAAGAGAATCCTTCAAGATAGTTCTTCTGGCATCATCTTCTGCATGAAGTTTCCCCCAATCTTCTGTCTCTCCTCCTCTGAGCTTTTCTTCACTACTGAAGAGGGAAATGCTATAGAACCTCCTTTGTTTGGGCTGGAGTCCTGAGGTTTCCTGAAGGTCCTTGTCACACCAGGATGTGGCATCAAGGTCTGGTGTGGTGTTCACA
The DNA here is from genome assembly GCF_019393635.1 of Dromiciops gliroides. NCBI lineage: Eukaryota > Metazoa > Chordata > Mammalia > Microbiotheria > Microbiotheriidae > Dromiciops > Dromiciops gliroides. Next base: position 628,327,026 of record NC_057861.1, read on the forward strand.
AGAATCCAGCTTAAGGTCTTTGTCATTTGCTGAAGATGTACCAATTTAGCACTTCCCCAAGAGTGTCCAGTCACCAGGGGTGCCATGTTTTCAACCTCACATCCTCAGGACTCAGAGTACTCTCTCAGTGAACACTGACTCTTCCTGTTCTCACCATTCCCCTTTCCCATTACAGCCTCTCATGATACCCATCTTGGTTATGAGCACTGATGGAAAAGCCTACCAAGCATGGACAACTTTTCAAAATATCTAGAGAAATAGAGGTTGTCTGGAAAAGGCTGAGCCCTCCCCCCCCAAACAGTATGATGATGAATTTAATGATGATGATAATTTCTATGGAATCCCAGAATTGGGAGGAATCTCAGAGAACATCTAGTCCAACCTAAGAATTTCCTCTATCACCTACCACCTAAATGCTCCTCTATCTTTGCTTGCAGACTTCCAGTGAATGGGGAACTCACTACCCTCTTGGGGAGCTCATTTTACATGGAAGATGGCTTTACTAGAACATTTATCTAGAGAGCGAAGATTTATCTAGAGAGTTCAAGTTCAAGTTGATACTGGTTGTATCACCTTAGGTAAGTCATTCTACCTCTCAGTGCTCTTGGCAACTCTCTAAGACTAAGCTGCCTGGAAGGCACCGACCTTAATTAAAAAAGGGAATTTCCTCATCTAAGACTTCCCTCTAACAGTGAAATCACAGGTCGGTGACTAGTCCAACTCTTTTACATTTATGTTATACTTTCCTTATAATCATTCTGTAAGGGTAAGGAGTGCAAATATCATGATTTCCATATGTGCTTAGAAAGGCAAAGTGATTTGTCCACAGTCAGAGAACTGGAAAGTGTCAGAGCCAGAACAGGAACGCTGATCTTTTGATTTCAAGACCGACACTCTTTCTTTGATGCTGTACCATCTTAACATCTTGCATCGTTGCAAAGCCTGTTGGAGCAGTTGTCAGGGCCAAGTAGGTAGAAGAAACAGCTTGTCTTTCTTCTTATAGTTCTCAGTCAATCACCTGCTCATGGTTTCCCTTGTAAAGTTTCATCAGGGGTGTTCTGGTAAATGTTTAACAACCGGCTCTCTGGAGGGGAAAAAATGTACACAGGACACCATTTCAAGTTAATCTGCATTATTATCATTCTCTCCATCACCTTCTTAAGTATAGACAACTAACAAAATCATAAATAAACCCCTGCTTTGTAGCATTGGCTAATTTCTATGATTTGAACTAACTTCAACAGGTCCCTGTTCTATCCATTCTGTAAATATCTTGTTTGTACTTATTTACACTGGAGTTCCTTGAGGGCAGGGTGTACTTTTTACCTTTCTTTGTATCTCTAGCACTTATTCCAGTGCCTGGAACACAGTCAACATTTAAGAAATGCATTTTTGATTGATTGATTGATTGATCTTCCAACAGATGCTTTGAATTTCACTGCAGTGGTCTCTAAAACCCACTTAAAATTCCACTACAGTCCTTTGGGATTTTCACATGCTTTCTACCCCCAGCTTATAAAGTATTAGTCTGTCAAAGTGGGGGTGATGAGGATGGGGGTTTAGCAAAGGATCTATTTCCCATTTGCAACCCAAATTCAGAAGCTTATCTGCAAAGTCGTAAAAAAATCTAAAGGTATTGTCTGACGGCTAGATGGTCTTCATTATGGCCTCAGAATGAGGAAACTTCTTAGATTCTGGTGCTAGGTTTGTCCCTGGCTTGCTGTGTGACCTTGAGTAAATGGCTCAGTTTTCCTACTTTCTAAAATTTTGATTTTAGAATTACAACTTTTCAGAGTTGGAAGAGACCTCAGAAGATGTTTTGTCCAACCCATACCTGAATGATTATTTCCTCTACAACATAGCAGAGGAGCACTTATGCATCCTTTGCTTGTTTAGATTAGGGGAATCCCTCCACTGGTTAAGGCAGACCATTTCAATTTCATGTAGTTATATTTGTTCTCCTGGGGGCATATGGGGTGTTCATGGAGGTCTAGCACTTCTGGTGTGAGGGCTGCTCACTCACCTTTGGTGTCCACCTGCCACTCAACTGTCATTTGTTGTTCCAAGAAGCTGTAGCATGTGCAGTGGCCATACTGTAGTAAATGGCTTTGGTAGACAGGCTAAACCAGGGTGAAGGTAACCGACAGACCTAAAGGTTAAGTTAAGGGGATATCTACCCCTAAAGGTTAAGTTAAGGGGATATCTACCCCAAGCATGTGAAGACTTTCCCTGGGGGAAAAGAACAATTTATTCCATAGGTCATGAATGAGACTGAAGCAGGTGCTTTGGAGAGCTCAGACCTTGGTCAGACATCGAAGATGCTAAGGACATCCTCTGCATCTATCCACTGGCTATCACCAGTTGTCTTGATTTTTGTTTGGCCACTGGAATTCCATGACTCAGGAAGAGGCTGACTTTGTGCAACTCTGCCTCACTTTGTGATTTCTACCCATAGTTAGTCCCTCTGAAGTTATGCATAACACACTTATTCCTCACTGGTAAGCCTTCAAATATTCGAGGATAGATATTTTTTGCTTCCCAAAACTTTTCTCCTCTAGGTTAAATGTCCCCATTTTCTTCAGTCAATTCTCATAAGGTGTGATATCAAGACCCTTCACTCTCTTGGCTTCCTTTCTATGGATGCTCCACAAGTTATCAATGTATTTTTTTATTAATGTATTTTCTAAAATGTGGCACCCAGAACTGAATGTAAGACTCCCTAACCCTGACTATTATACTTCTCTTAAAGCATCCCCAAATTTCATACCTTTCTTTGGTTGGTTCATTCCTTTCACACTATTAACTCATTGAACTTTTGGTCCATTAACTGCCCTCTCCCTTCCACCCATTTTTTTCAGATGAATTGCTTTCTAGATGTGCCTTCACCATCTTGTACTTGTGGAATTAAGTTTTTGAACCCATGAATAATTTTTTACCTTTCTTCCTTTCAAGGGGTATTTTGAACCTCAAAGGAATGTGGAAGTCAATTAGTCAAAAAACATTTATTAAAGTGTTTGCTCTTTGCCAGGCTGTGTAAAGTACTGGAGTGCAAAGAAAGCTCCCCAAAGCCCCTGCTCTCAAGGAACTCACATTCCAATGGGAGAGACAACATATAAATAACTAGGTATGCCCAAGACATATGAAGAGAAGATGGAAGGTAATTGCAGAAGGGAAGGCAATAGGAGCTGTGGGGGTAGTGAAAGTTCTGCAGAAGGTGAGATTTGACCTGAGACTGGAAGGAAGACAGGGAGTCTATGACTCAGAAGTGAAGAAGGAGAAACTTCCAACTATGGGTGACAGTCACTTCAGAGGCACTGAGATGGGTGATGGAATATAATGGAGAGCAGCGCCATATTGGAAGAGTAGAAAGTATGCCTCGGTAGCTGCATGTGTAGAGTTAAGTGTAAGAAGGCAGGAAAGCTCAGAAGGGGCCATGTGGTAGAGGGCTTTACAGGCCAGAACTGCTCTGGGAAAAATTTCAGTTGTAAGCTGCTTCTTCTTCTTCTTCTTCTTCTTCTTCTTCTTCTTCTTCTTCTTCTTCTTCTTCTTCTTCTTCTTCCTCTTCTTCCGCTTCCTCTTCCTCTTCCTCTTCTTCTTCCTCCTCTTCTTCTTCCTCTTCTTCCTCTTCCTCTTCTTCTTCTTCCTCCTCTTCTTCCTCTTCTTCTTCCTCTTCTTCTTCTTCCTCTTCCTCTTCAGCTTTAGTATCTTTGTATCAATCCATACAAATCTTCTCAGCTTTCTCTGAACCCATTATATTATATTTTCCCTACCCTAACCTTTTTATCATTCCGTATACTAAGGGACAATCATCTTACTGATTCACAGATCTATTTTTCCAGCCCTAACCTTTCTTGTGCTGTCCATGTTTGTATAACCAACTACCTATTAGACATCTTGAACTGGATGTCCTGTAGACAACTTAAGCTGAAAATGTCCAAAACTGAACTTATTATCTTCCCCCCCTCAAGGCTTCCCCTCTTCCAAATTTCCTTATTGCCATTGAGGGCACCACCATCTGCTGAGTTACCTAGGTTCACAACTTAGATGTCATCTTTGACTCTCATTCCTCATAGACAGTTTATTACCAAATCCTGCTGATTTTACCTTCAAAACGTCTCTTATCTATGCTTCTAATTTCCTGTGGCACTGCCAGTGCTCTGGTGCAGAGCCTCATTACCTCTCACCTGGATTATTACAATGGCCTGATGGTTAGTTTTCCTGACTCAAGTCTTGCCCACTCTGGTCCACCCTTCATTTATCTATCAAAATGATTATCCTAAAGTGAAGGTCTTACCATGTTACCTCCTATTCAATAGAGTCCAATGGCTCCCCCTCACCTCCAGGATTAACTACAAAATCCTCTATTTTGCATTCAAAGCTCTTCATAATTTGGTCCCTTTGTACCTTTCTTGTCACCACACTCCTCCATATACTCCATGATCCAATGACAACAGTCTCCTTACTATTCCTCACACATGATATTCCATCCCTGAATTCCATGCATTTTCACTGGCTGTACCCCATACCCAGAACTCCTTCCCTCAACTTTCCCTCCTACCTTCCCTGGCTTCTTTTTTTTTTTTTTTTTTTTTTGCAGGGCAATGGGGGTTAAGTGACTTGCCCAGGGCCACACAGCTAGTAAGTGTTAAGTGTCTGAGGCTGGATTTGAACTCAGGTACTCCTGAATCCAGGGCCAGCGCTTTAACCACTGCGCCATCTAGCTGCCCCCTCCTGGCTTCTTTCAAATCTCAGTTAAAGTCCTAACTTCTTCAAGAAGCTTTTTCCAGTTCTCCTTAACTTAATCTTAGTGCCTTCTCTCTGAAATTCTCTCTGATTTATCCTGCCAATATCTTGTATGTCCATAGTTGTTTGCAAGTTGTTTTCCCCATCAGATTGTAAGCTTTCTGAGGGCAGGGATTGTTTTTGCTTTTGTTGGTATCCCCAGCACTTAGCATGGTGCCTGGTATACCACAGGTGCTTGATAAATGTTTATTGACTTGTTTATTTGACTCTAAGTTTAGAGCTAGGACTCTTTCTCCACTTGTCCATACTGCTTCCACAGAAATTTTCTTCTACATTCCAATTCTTTGTCCTGGAAACCTTACAGTGGGATCCAAACTGATGAGCTATTACAGATTCTGTTGTGCAATTTTTTTTGCTGTGTTCTGGGCCCCTTGGTGGGGGTGTTACTGCCACATGAGGAACCTACCAGCTCATTCTGCTTGCTCCCACTGATCTGATAAAAGATAAACATTAACTCTCAAATGATTTAAGGTGAGATTTAATGTCTGACTATGTCTCAAACCTCTACAGATGCATGACTCCTGTGATTCATGGCACCTTTATTAGACCTACCCCACACCCCAGGTAGACATAAAGTCAGTTTCTAAAGAATCTTTGGCTCCAGGATCTTTTAACTCTCCAGAAATTAGACACTATAATATTTTGTGGTTTTCCTGAAAGTCTGCAGACTTACCAATGGCAGGCAATCAATAACCATTTCCATGGTGCCCATGGTTACACTAAGAAAAAGGCAGCATGGTGTATGGGAAAGAACATTAGTTTTTGAGTCAGAAGACTTCAATTCAAATCCAATCTCCAATAATTAGAAGTTATGTAGCTCTGGGTGAGTCACAGTTTTAACATCAGTAAAATGTAGATATTAACACTTATACTTCCTACCTGGGAGGATTGTTGTGAGGAAAGTGCTTTATAAACCTTAAAGCATTATACAAATGTGAAATATAATAATGATAATGATAGCCAGAATTTATATAGTACTTTAAACCTTGCAAAGTTCTGTATGTTATCTTATTTGATCCTCCTGCCAACCCTATGAAGAAGGTGCTGTTGTTATCCTCTTTTTGCAGAAGAGGAAACTGAAGCTGAGAGATTAAATGACTTGCCCAGGACCACACAGCAAGAAAGTGTCCAAGAAAAGATTTGAAATCAGGGTTTCCTGACTCTAAGTCCAGTACCCTGTCCACTGTGCCACCAAACTGGTGATGAGCTTTTCAGGTCAAAGGAAGAGGACATAAAGGCCATGCTCTTAGGGAATTCAAATATTGCTTAGGAAGATAAGATAACTGGAAGCAATTAGAAAACACTCAACAATAGCATCTAGTGTTTTAGGAGGTCTGGGCAATGTGGTGGGAAAAGCATCGGACCAAGAGTGAGAAGTGGATTCTGTTCCTGAGTACACCTCTAGGTAAAAGTGAGATCTTGGGGAAACCAGTTCTTTGGGATTCAGTTTCTCCATCTCTAATGTGAAGGGGTTGAATTAGAAGACTTCTAGGTTCCCATCTCAACTTGAACTGGTTATAATTCTAGTCATGGAAGATTCCCCAGAACAAATGGAATTTGAGCTGAGTCTTGAAGGATGGGTAGCAATGGATGAAGAAGACCATTCAGGTTAAGCAAGGGGTCAAAGGTAGAAAAGAGCCCAGGGTTACAATGGGTGGTAAAGAGGAGACTAGAACTTCACTGGAAAGTTGACAACAAGGAGTTGGCAATAAGGTCGATAGGGAGGGTGGGGTTAGATGGTCAAGGTCTCTGAAAGTTAGGCTGAAGGATTTCTTCTTGAGGTCATTAGCGATGGAGAACTGCTGTGGGTTTTACATACTGACTTGGATTCTGGGGGTTCTGTGGAAACAAACCTAGAATTGTAGAGTGATGTTGTCTTAGAATAATAACACTAATGAGAAAGCACTGTCTGGTTGCAAACAACTTGCTCATAATTTCCTCCTTTGATCTTTCCCTCCTACATAGGTCATTATATACTATTGTCTCTTTCTCTCTGATTAGTAGCATGGGTTTCAATCATAGCATCACAGCATTCTAGAACATAGGATCATAATTCTAGAGTTGGAAAAGGCCTTGGATTCCATTTACTCCAACTGATTTTTTTTAACAGATAAATTAAGGCTGAGAAAGATTAAATGATTTTGCCCAAGCTCACCAGGTAGTAATTGTCAAAGGCAGGATTTAAAGAGAAGTATTTTGAATGCAGAACTAGTCCTGAAAGAATCACAGAATTGTAGATTTAGAGTTGGAAGAGGACCTTCCTTAATCCAATCCAGTGGAAGTAATATTATCTCTGTTTTACAGATAACTAACTAAAGTTGAGACATTAATGAATTGCTCAAGGTCACACAGCCAGCAAATAGCAAACTGAAACCCAAGTGCCTTGAACTCCAGTCCAGTGCTTATTCCACATTTTTTCTCTGATAAAGTTATTTCATACATAAGGTCTGATCATCATAATATGTGGCAGATTCCTTAAACCACACATGAAAAATCCCATCCTATTGCTTCAGCCAGAGGCTGAAGAATCCCCCAATCTGGGTTACCTTCCTGCTTCCCACTAATGTGGGGGATTTGGAAAGTATGAGTGGGGAGAGGAGAATGTGCCTGGATGGTGAATAGGTAAAGAAAATCTCCCTGGATTGGCCTTTAGGTGAGGGAAGATGCTGAAAACATGGTGTGTGGAGAAAAGGACTTATCTGGTAGGTCATCTACTCCCATATAAACCAAAGTCTCCTAATGGAACTTTGTTAAGGGGCTCCAGGTTCTACTGATTTCTCAGCTCATTCGCCTGACCTATCTCTTAGCAGGGACTGGGACAAGGTAGGTTAAGGAGGCTCTACTTTGAAGGCATCTAAATGAGGATGGGAGAAGTCAAGGAGAGGCCCTATGACACAGAGCAGTAGGTCTGGAGTTGGGACACAGGGCTTAATGTCCCAGCTCTGTGACTTATCTGTGCCATCCTAGGCAACTCAGTTTACCCTTAGGGCTTCAGTTTCTTCATCTATGAAAAAGGAGTTGGTATCTGTCTCACAGAATTAGTTGTAAGGCTCAGTAATGTACAAAAAACACTTTGTAAACCTTTAAGAACTGTGTAAATATAATTTATATTGCCATTATCGTTACCATTACTACCACCACCACCACCACCACCAGCACTACTACTACTACCACTACTACTACTACTACTACTACAAGAGCTACCATATGAACATAGATTCAGAAAAAGAATCTAGACTTTATCATTCTAATTCTCTTAAGAAGTTTCCTGATCTGTAATAGAAGAAGCCCTTTCAACAAGAACAACAGTAGCAACAGCAGCAATAATAACAACATGTGTTGTGAACCCCCAGGTAATTGAATATATAACTAGTAATATTCTTTACAATTATTTATTGCTTAAGGCACCATTACAGAATGTTTAACATGAACCCCTTGGTTCATGAACAACTAAATGGGAGCCAATGGTGTAGATAGTCCCTAAGGCTATTTTTGGCCTTGATTCTCAGTGATGCTGAGATTCTAAGTCTAGCCCTCTTTTCTCCATCCTTCCCATTGTTCCCTCTCCCACTTAGCTTCTTTTTGAGGACTCCTGGATAGTCATTAATTTTTTTTTTGGTGTGGGGGAGGCAATGACAGTTAAATGACTTGCCCAGGGTCACACAGCTAGCAAGCGTCAAGTGTCTGAGGTCAGATTTGAACTCAGGTCCTCCTGAATCCAGGGCTGGTGCTCTATCCACTGCACCACCTAACTGCCCCAATAGCCATTCAATTAAAAAAAAATTTTTTTTTTTAGTTTTTTGGTGAGGCAATTGGGGTTAAATGACTTGCCCAGGGTCACACAGCTAGTAAGTGTCAAGTGTCTCAGGCTGGATTTGAACTCAGGTCCTCCTGACTCCAGGGCCAGTACTTTATCCACTGCGCCACCTAGCTGCCCCTAGCCATTCACTTTTGACCCAGGTTTGTACAAAAGAGAGGGAGCCTATTTCTAGCTTTTTGACAATATCAGTTTCTCAATAAAAACATGGATTATTTTAAAAAAGGGGGAATATTAGTTGTGTAACAGCTTATGTTACTTCAAAAACATGTATTAGAAAGAAATAAATAAGAATCAGACATCTAGTGATTTCCTCACCCACCCAGTCCTCCTTCCAGATCTGTTCTCCCCCTCCCCCACTTTGGAGAGATGTGTATATATACATATATATGCATGTATGTGCACATAAACACATATATGTATGCACATAGCCATATGTGTCAACAAATATACACATATAGACATATGCATACATATATACTCTGTGTATGTGTATATATACATATATATTCATGTATATATACATATATACGTGTGTGTGTGTGTGTGTGTGTGTGTATACACAGTGTATCCCAAAAGGTTTAGGTTGAAACTTAAAAAGCTTAATACTGGACTAACACTTTTGGAATGCAAATGTATATGTATAGTCAACATTCTTAACTCATTTCCAAACATAAACATTTACTCCTGGGCCAGTAGAGAGACAGCCTGACACTGTGGAAAGAACACTGAAACTTGGGCTCTTTAGCTCATAATGTGACCTGTGGTTGGGTGGTCAAGGTGGAGGCCATCCCCAAAGGGCACTTCAACTCTGGACACACAGAGCACAGATTCATCCTGGAGGAGCCTAATCTCAAAGAGAGGGGATCAGCTTTCACTTTCTGGATCATTATGTCCCAATCCCAGAGCAGAACTCCATGGAAAATTTTTAAACAAAGTTTAGGAATGACTCATGTCTAGAGTTTGCCCAAATGGGATTAGCAGGGTCCCTTCTAGAGTGAGATAATTAATGTACAAAATAGCTTTTAGAAAACCATGACAGCCATTTATTTCTTCTGCCACAAAATAAATGTTAAAAACACATAAGCTTCATAATGATGCATTATTGTTAATATTTAACAACATAAGATGATGACCTATCACAATCATTGTAATTTCCCTGAAAGGTAAAAGCACTTTGTTGTATGGCTAAACTGTGCTTTCAGGTCAAGCCTTCACTGTCTGAGCTACACAAAGTCCAGATTTACTGGTCAGCCAGACCTTAGTGGTCATCTCCTCCAAAAAGAATTGTAGTTTCAGGAAGCACCTCATTTTCCTCTATTGTAAAATAAGATGGGCAGCTAGGTGTCGCAGTGGATAGAGCACCAGCCCTGGATTCAGGAGGACCTGAGTTCAAATCTGACCTCAGACACTTAATTATTAGCTGTGTGACCCTAGGCAAGTCACTTAACCCCAATTGCCTCATCAAAAAAACAAGTAAAATAAGAAAGGGGTACTAGATGAGATGATCTCTAAAGTTCCTTTTAGTTCTGATATTCTATATAGTTTGATGACCCAATTCACATTTTTTATATATCTTTAAGATTTAAATACCTTTTCCTCAACAAGGTCCTGTAAGTTAGTGCATTATTTCCATTTTGCAGATGAGGTGATTGGTAAAGTGACTCACCCACTGTCAGAAAGCTAGTAAATATAAGAGCTGGGATTTGAAACTAGGTCTCTTGACTCTAGGTCCAGTGCTCTTTCCACAATATTAGGCTAGCTGTTATTTGTGTTTCTTATTAAGAAAATGAGAGTAGGAAGCCCGAGGGAGGGAGGGAGGGAGGGGCAGCAGCTGAGGCCCATTGCCAAGGGGCAAGCCCTGCTGTCAGGGCCCATGGCGGGGGAGGAGCAGGGAGGCATTGGGCTCCCACGGCCTCCCCACAGCAAGGATCCCACACCTTGGTAGCTGTTCCCTAGGGCCAATGGCCAGTCTGAGACCATTTTGAGGACCCTGGGGAGACCCCCAAGGGCCCCTTACTCAGGGAAAGGAAGTTTGGGCCCCAGGGGAACAGAATTTCTCTCCTAAGCTGCTTTTGGAAAACTTCCTGCTGTGACAGGGAAAGGACCTTGAGCCCATTCTTTCAGAATCTTTCCCAAAGGAACCCAGTTCTGTGTCCCGCCCCCAATAGACCATATGATAGCATGGATGCTCACCTTTTCTGCCCAGAAGAACAGATAGGAAACTTAGGAACTCATGCTGTCAAAGGAAGGGGCCCGGCTCCTTCAGACCAAAAGCACTAGATCTCTCAGGAAGTCCTTTCTTTGCTCCCCAGAAATGAAAAAATAGTCCAACAAGTTGGCCCTGGTCAAGAGTAAAAAAAATAAATAAACTCTCCAATTCTTGCCTCCTTGGATTCCAACAGATTTTCACTATAGACAGTAGGGACAAATCACAAAATGACCTCCAGGCTTGACTGTATGATTTTGGACTCATTATACCAAAAAGCCAATGGAAGTGAGACCCAAGAAAGGAACTCCAAAAAAAAAAAAAGAGTTAAAAAAAGAAGAAAATGAGAATCTACTCTCAACAGAGGGTATATTTTCCTAGTTTATGCTTATAGTGACTTTCTCTTTGTAAGGGAAGAACATGATGGAATTTTTCATTCTCTTTTGCCCCCTTCTAATCCTCTCAAGTCATAAATCACCACTTTCCTGGGGCTAAAATATACCTGAGATAAAAATGTTTTGTGTAGTAGGGCATAGGTATTATTCTGGATTGGTGGAGAGAATGCTGATCCAAGGCTGTGCACCTGTCTGAGGGTAGAGTTGGTGAGAGAGCTTTGGAGATGAGAGATATAGTTTAAGAGTAACATATAGTTTCAGGAATTCCTTGGGACTGACTCCCAACACAGGTGAAAAAGAGAGAAAGATTTTGGAAGCTGCAGACATGTAGAGGAAGCTGTTTCCTCAACATGTCCCTGATTTCCAGCTTGCCTCCCTAGAGACTTTGGGAAATTTCTCCTTAGGTGATGTTGATGCCTCTCTCTTGGTTTGAGCTGAGATATCTCACTCCTAAGTGGAAAAGCTTATTCAATGCATGTATTTCCTGGTATAGCTTTTCTGATTTATTTTTTGCATTTGCTTGGAAAAGTGACCTTACTATTTATCATGGTCTGTTGTGTAGCCAGTGTCTGGTGGGAAAGAGACAAACTAGTGAGTATAAGCTAAAGAGCTAGGGACCAAGGAGTGGCTTATTTCTGAACCTAAAAATCATGCCCGTAACTCAGCAACATTTGGGATTGGGGCCAGACAGATGTAACTCTGGTCCAGTACCTCTCTCAGAAATGGAAAGAAAGAGGACCAAAGGTTTGGTCTTTCTCTTGCTTTCTTCAAGGCAAGAATCACAGTCTTCCTTGGAGAGGGGTGAGCAAGATTCTAGAGATATCCAATAATCTTTCTCATGAGTCACATTTAGATAACCCATATGAACATTCATATTCTATATGGGCACACATACAAATCTAATACTACAAATCTATGCTTCACTTATTTCATTGGTATGGGCTCTTGCTCCAGTAATCCAAATTACATCCCTTGAATGCCTTAGTGGTCAGTCTTTGAATTTCTGTGTCTGAAGAATCCATTACCCTGTGACCTACCTGGTGATAACCTTCTAGGCTGGTCCTGGGAGGGCAGATACTGTCCGTGATTAGGGTAATACTCAAAGCCTTTAAAACATGGTAGACCTGCCAAGACCAGGCTCCATTGGTATAGCCTTTGAGAATCCAGAGATGCCTTCATATCACAATGAGACATTGGAGGAATAAATGGGTTAAGCCTTTGCAGAAGCCATTCCCCTTTCATTGTGAAGATGAGTATGGATTGGGTCAGTTATCACCTTGCAAGGTGAAAGAAACTAATTGCAGGCCCGGTAGATAGATCATCACAAATCTCACCTTTATATCTTTTTTTTTTTTTTTTTTTTTTTTTTTTTTTTGCTGGGCAATGAGGGTTAAGAGACTTGCTCAGGGTCACATAGCTAGTAAGTGTCAAGTGTCTGAGGCTGGATTTGAACTCAGGTCCTCCTGAATCCATTGCTGGTGCTTTATCCACTGCGCCACCTAGCTGCCCCCCTTTATATCTATTTTACTCGGGAACTGCCAAGGTTTAATTTAAACTAGTAGACACCTAGCATGTCAGAAGCATAAGGAACCTAATAAAATTCGAAGGCTGGAAGGGAATAATTAAGATCATCTAGTTCAACTGCTTCATTTTGTAGATGAGGAAACTAAGTCCCATAAAGGTGAAGTAATAAAGTTTTCCCATTAGTTGAATTCCTTCCAAGATCCTCCTTTCTCTAACTCCAACCCTATTTTGCTTGTTTCTCAGTTCTCCCTCAGGGGTCCTGGGATTCTTTTCCAATTCTGAAAATGTCAGAGCTAGAAGGGCCTTGAAGATCATCTATTCCAGTACCCTCATTTGCAGATGCAAAGTTGGCTGAGTTTTGCTTCTACTGAATAAAACATAGAACTGACATTTTTATAGCACTTTAAACTTTACAATGCACTTTACAGAATCACAGAATTGTTGAGTTGGAAGGGATCACAACAGCCATCTGATCCAACTCATGCCTAGGTAAGAATCTCTACTATAATATGGCAAGTGGCCATCCAATATCTCCTTCAAGACCTCCAGCACAGGGGAACACATTAGATTCTAAGCTACCTCCTGCCACTTTGGGTTAGCAATAATTAGCAAGGAATTTTTTTAATACCAGATTTAAATTTGCCTCCTTGAAACTTTCATCTGCTGTTTTTACTTTTACCCTTTGTGGCCAAATAAGACAAATCTAATTCCTCTTTCAAATGACAACCCCATTCAGGAACCTGAAGATTGCCATCATGTCTCCCTGTAATCTATGAAATCATGTTCTTGATGTGTCTTTTCTCCAGAGAGAAGATTTCTAGTTCCTTCAACCACTACTCAGATGGTATGGTGTCAAGGTCTTTCAGTATCCTGGTGGCCCAACTCTGGACACTCATCAATATGGTGTCCAGAGCTAACACAATACTCCAGATGTTGTCTAATCAGGGTATAGTAAGAGGGACTATCATCTCCTTATTTCTATGCCTTTCTCAATGCAATCTATAATTTAATTTGCTTTTTGGGCTGTCACATCACACTGTTGACTTATGTTGAAGTTGCTGTTTGCTGAAATCCACAAATCTGTTTCAGACAAGCTGCTATTTTATTGGGTCTCCCCCATCTGGTGGAACAATGGATAGAGCACAGGGTGTGGAGTCAGGAAGGGTCATCTTTCTAAGTTCAGATTGTCTAGCCTCAGACAATTACTAGCTATGTAACCCTGGGTAAGTGATTTAACCCTGTTTGCCTCAGTTTCCTCATCTGTAAAATGAACTGGAAAAGGAAATGGCAAACCACACCAGTGTCTTTGCCAAAAAAAAAAAAAACCCAAATGGGTTCGCAAAGAGTCAGACATGACTGAAAATGACTGAACACAACAATATATTAAACTTCCAAAGTTAATTTTTTATCCCAAGTGTAGGAAACACAAAAGACTCATAAGGGCACATTTGCACTAATACCTAAAACATAAAACCATAGCCTGTCACCATCGCTGTAATCTCCTTGAAAAGCAAAGGCACTTTGTGGCTCTACTGAGCAGACATTTCACTTTGACCTCAGATGTATACTGTCTGAGTGACTCAGAAGGTCCAGCTCTGCTGACCAGCTAGGCCTTGCTTTGTAGTACATTCAGGTTCAGTTTTAGGCTGTGTTAAGAGAGTCACATCTTCCAGGAATAAGCAGGTGACAACCCTTCTTATTCTATCCTGGTTAGACAAAATCTGGAGTATTACATTCATTCCGCAGACCACAATTTATGTGTTTTTGTTCATTTAAACAAGGATCCCTCTTGAATTCCATCTTAGATATAGCTCAAGATGTAATGAGGTTTTTGGGATCCTGACTCTGTCATCCAATCTCTCCTGACTTTGCAGATCTGCAGATCTGATTATCTATCTAATAGGGCATCATTATAGCTATGTAAACTACTTGAGAACAGGGTTTTTCCACTCTTTTCTTTAGTATCCCTAGTACCTAGCACAGTGCCTGACATATGGCAGGCAATTAATAAATGCTTATTGACAGACTATTGTTTGAGTTGTCCAAGTCATTGATAAAAAATATCAAACAATGCAAGACCAGGCACACAGGTCAGGGTCACTCTACTGGAGACTATCTTCCAAACTAACATGGAACCCTTAATGATGCCTTTTTTACTCTGGCCTTTCAACCGGTTCCAGATTAATCCATTGCACTAATATAAAGCCAGCATCTTTCCAATGTTTCCACAACAAACTTGCTTAAAATACAGGTACACTATCTATTGCATTCTACTGATGTATCAATTTACTACCAATCAAAAAAACAAAAGGAAATAATGTGTGGAAATGTATTTTGATTTGGGCACCCTACCTTTAGGCTGAGATTAGAAAGCCTTAGGCCCTCAGGGTCTCTTCCCCCTCCCCCTCTGCTTCAACTGAGCCAGAAAGCCCCATGGGCTGTACAAGATGCCAGGTCAGACAGCTGGGGGAATAAAAGCCCCCAGCTCCCTCCGACTTGAGCAGAGCTATCTGAAAGATCCCAGATAGCCTGTGCTGAGGCATGGGATGCTTGAGCGTGCCCCCTGCCCCAGACGCAGCCCTGACTGGCAGATTAGTTTGGTCTGTGGGGGCGCAGGAAGCCCCGAGATTTGAGTGGAGAGAAGAAAAGGTATATAGAGACCTGGGAGTTAGATTAGAAGGGGGGCTGAGCAGGACTAGGAGCAAGGAAGGAAGGCGGGCGGACAAGATTAGAGGAGGACGGACGAGAGAGGCTGAGAAGAGGTTCGGACAAGGTAGGGGGGCTGACAAGATTAGAGAGGTTCGGACTAGAGACGGGGCTACAAGGACGCAAGAGAAGATGAGAAGGACTAGGAGCAGGGAAAAGAGAGACCGAAGGGCAGACTTACTGAGCAGACAGACAGAAGGTCGGTGAGAGAGAAACACAGGGGTTCAGCGGTGGCAGTAAGGAGGAAAGGAAAATTAGAAGCAGGGGGATTTACAAAGTGAAAGGGGCTCAGAGTTAGAATAAAGTATAACATGCCCTGAGGCCGGAGGCGTCTAAGGCCCTTATTGTATTCAAGAAGTTTGAAGGCAGGAGGAGGGAAAGAGATGCAGTGGAAAGAGACGCAGGAAAGCAGTCAGGTTGTACATTTTATTTCCCTGTATTCTTAATTTTAAATAGTATCTCATAAATAAACTCTGCTTTGATTATTTAGATAAGAGCCTTCTTAATATTTTGCTTATCAGTTTGGGAGCAGTGTGGTGGAACTTTATAAACGGCCCACATTAAATTAATAGCAGTCAGATAGCACAGTTAGTCAAAAATCCCCAGATTAGTCCTCCAGTCAACTTTAGCCCCCGAAATTAGGCCTAGTTAATAAAAATATTCCACAAATGGTAACCTGACATGACTTGTCCTTGATGAAACCATGCTGTCTCCTGGTATTCATCTCTTCTTTTCTTAATGCTCACTAAGCATCTCTTTAATAATATATTCAAGAATTTTTACATACATTTTCATCTTTGAGGACATTCCAAATCTTCCCTGCCCCCAATGAGTAACATCCAGAGATTGTAAGATCCAAGTGATAATTTTACAAATGAAGAAAATTGAGGCCCAGCAAGCTACAGTGATTTGTCTAAGGCCATAGAGAAAGTCAGCGGCAGAGCCAGGATTGGAACTCAGGTCTTCTGCCTCCTTTTCTAGGGCTCTTATCTGTCTACTAGACATGTTTGGGTGACAGGAAGAGCTCTAGAGTTTTCTTTGTATTCTTTCACAACCTCTCCAATCAGATTTGATCTTAGTTCAAATAGACTCAGATGAACCAGAGAAGCCCATGGTCTGTTGGCTGGAGAGGGCTGTCTTAAGCTTTCCCCTTCTGGGTCTTGTCAGAGGTGGCCCAGGGAGTTTCATACCCTTGTGTGAACATCTCCATTACCTTTTATGTTAGAAAAATGGTTTTCCAGGCATTTCATAGCTAATGACTAAAGCACATGGCCAACAAGCTATGAAGATAATTGATTGCATCTGTCCCATGCTGTCTATGCAGACATGGGATGTTATGAAATTTCTGTCTATACATTCAACTGATTTCAGTTCAATTCAACAAATGTATATTGTGTCTTCTTAAGCACTGCATTTAGCACTGAGATACAATAAAATGAGATCATTGCCTTCATGTATGTCTATGGCACCCATAGATAGCTATGGGGCAAAATAATATCCAAGGAACAACGGAAAGTTAAGTGGTAGACAAATATATACCATGATGACCTGCCTACAAAAAGTGGTGCAAGAGTTATCATTCAAGAGATGTAGGACTAGAAAAGGAGGTAGAACAGTTATGTATCAAGAGCAAGGGATAACAGATGGATATCATCAACAGTGTCTTGGTGCCCACAGAATGTTGAAAGACCTAGAGAAACTCCTCTTGTACATTAGGTGCACTCTTTGTGGAAGATTTATGGAGGTTAAGAGTAAGGATCAGGGGCAGCTAGGTGGCGCAGTGGATAAAGCACCGGCCCTGGATTCAGGAGGACCTGAGTTCAAATCTGTCCTCAGACGCTTAACACTTACTAGCTGTGTGACCCTGGACAAGTCACTTAACCCCAATTGCCTCACCTAAAAAAAAAAAAAGAGTAAGGATCAGGAGAGATGAAAAGGTATGGGTGGGCTATGGTCTGAACTCTTGATGGGTAGAGCCCCAGAGATAAGATCCAGAATCCATGGAAATATTGTAATCTAAGTTAATCAGAAAAGTATGTGTGAACAAAGCAGACCCAATATCACATAGCTAGTTAGCACCAGGGTCACCTATAAGAAGGGTGAGGAACAGGTAGTCTAATTGACTGAAAAGGAAGGAAAAAATTGATGGGAGATAGAGCACTGGGCTTGGAATCAGGAAGACTCATCTTTATGAGTTCAAATCTGATTTCAGACACTTACTAGCTATGTGACCCTAGGCAAGTCACTTAACCCTGTTTGCCTCAGTTCCTCATCTATAAAATGATCTGGAGAAGGAAATAGCAAACCACTCCAATATCTTTACTAAGAGACTCCCAAAATTAAATTATGAAGAGTCAGACATAACTGAAATGATTCAACAACAGCAACACCAACACCAACAACAAAGGCTGAAAAGATGGGATGGTTTAGTGAAATTGATCACAGTGATATCCCAGTTTTGTGAGAAATGGACAAAGAATTTCCTCAGAGACCTAATTATTTGCATGATGACTGCTGGTTGGTCTGCACTCCCCCTCCCCTCCTTGAAAGCAGTAGTTGAGGCACGCTCAGACGGACCAACTCTGTGTTTATACATGACCTTGGTCAGTGTTTGTACAACTGGCTCAACCATTTTGACTAAATTGGCAGGTCACTATTTTCTGGTTGAATTGGCTAATGACTCATTAGTGGCCAGTTAATTCAATTAAAATGGTTGAAATACTTGTCTCTGTGTATAGCCAGGTTTGTCTCCTTATGGTCACCTGTCTCCTTTGAATTCCTGCCTCTGATTCTTCACATTTCCTATAGTATTCATCTGGGTAACCTCTGCCCTCCCAGCCCCCAATGTTTTCTCTTCCTCTCTATAGTTTCACTGTCCTTCGAAGCCCAGTTCAAATGCTGCCTCCTAAAGGAATCATTCCTCATTCATTCTAGTCCATAACGAGCTCCTTGTAAAGGAACGTACCTTTACCCTGCCCACAGCTCTCACCAAAGGCCTTGGCACAAAGTAAGTGCTAAACAAGTACTTCTGGGAGCCTGACTAATTCACCATATTAAATTGTCAGACTCTTGAACAGAGATTCAGAGCATCATAGGATTCAGAACTGAAAGGTACTTTAGAATCCATCTAGTCCAACTCCCTGCATTCTCTAAAGGAGGCATTTGAAACTAAAGGATATAAAGTGCTTTAGGTGAGACTATGGGGGTAGTGAGTATCACAGTGGGCACCTGAACCCAGCTCTTCTGCCTCTTCAATCCCCCGATCTTTTCAATAAACCACCTTTTTTACTTTGTAAAAACCTTTTGAATACATTCTTGATTTCACAGCTCCCCCAGCCCACCTGCTCCTTCAAGTGCTGTACATTAAAGGAAATGAAGATCAATTATGAAAATTTAATGATATACTCTGAGATAATTGGGGAAAACCTATTGTATCACAAAACCCAGGACCGCAGTAGTTCAGAGACTGTCTGTTTGCCTTACTTGAATAGCACTTAACACAGTACCGCTCACAAGAGCATAATTAATACAATTTTAAGATAATGATGATGACGATGATGAATAAATCTTTGGATAGGATATTATTGCATTTTATGGTCTGATTAGATGCTCACTCTAAGTTATTCATCATTAAGAACTTTGCTGAGGCTATTAACAAAGATAGCTTCAAAATTAGACCTCCTGTAAGATGATAATTGTCAGGAAGAAAGAAATATAATTCCTCTCTAGTTTCCATTTCAGAATTTAGATTTTAAGTTTTTGTGATTCTAAGATTTGATGTTTTTAAGATTCTCAGGCTCTATGAATCTGAGATTTTTATAAGTCAACTATTTCCATGAATCTGTGATCTCAATCTCATCTCATCTCATCTCTGTGATATTCCCTCAAATGGTGCATATTGTGACTCAAATCTTTCTTTTCATTTTAAGTTGCTTTTCTCCATTTCTTCCCCCAAATCTTCCCCAAAGGGTCTACCCAATACCTTGAGATCCTTCCTGTAGAATATTTTTGGGGGCACAGCAAGGAGGGTTAAGTGACTTGCCCAGGGTCACACAGCTAGTAAATGTCAAGTGTCTGAGGTCAGATTTGAACTCAGGTCCTCCTGAATCCAGGGCCAGTGTTTTATCCACTGTGCCACTTAGTTCCCCCCACACCCCCTTGCCAGAATCTTTTAACAGTAAGTGGGAACCACTGCACCATATGGGCTCTCCATTTATCATATCTTGTTCTTTCTGTATCACAAGCCTTCCTGTTTTCTATGATTCTAAGATCCTTTGATTCTATGATCCTATCATGATTTAATTCTGTTTTCTATATCCTAATAAACCAAGATAATTTGCTACTCAAAGTCTGAAATTTCAATATTCAAATCTTTAAAGCAAGAGAAATATGGTAAGTGAAAAATAGTTGAAAATTTGAAATTTCTTCCCCTCACAATTAACCCCATAACAGGAAGGCCTTATTATACAGTGTTTGTCTAAAACGGAATTTATACTTTATACCTCTCAGCCAGTTTTTGTGAGTTGCAACAGTGACCTCTAGTGGTGAAATCCATTTGTTTGTTTAAAGGTTTGGATCATCATGGCATAGGATGAAGGGAAGGGAAGTTATCTAGTTATGGGAGCTCCGTAGATTCCTACCTAAGGTTCAGATCCACACTGAAATTATCTGGATTAGCTACCTACAATGACCAGTTAAACATGGTAATTTTAAGTTTTTCTCACATGCCTGGCTAGGTATAAACTTTCAATTCAATCCAATTTAATTCAGTTCACTTTGGTATAATCCAATTCAGGAGTGTGCTGGTGAATGTTTAACAACTGGCTCTCTTGAAAAAAATGTGCATGACACATTTAATTGACATTATTAACATTTTCTCCATCATTTTCTGAAGTCTAGACAATTCACAAAATAATAAATCAAGCCCTGTTGACAATTTCTGAGGTATAAATGCTTTTAGTGAAAATTTAACAATTGTCTCTTGTCAGACAGTAGGGGGTATCTCTAGCACACTCCTGGTTCAATTCCATTAAGAAAAAAAATCAGAGTTAGAGCTGAAAGAGGAGTCACTAATTTAGTCTAGCCCCTTTATTTTATAGAAGTGTAGGGCAGCTAGGTGGCATAGTGGATAGAGCATCGGCCCTGGATTCAGTAGGCCTTGAGTTCAAATCTGACCTCAGACACTTGACACTTACTAGCTGTGTGACCCTGGGCAAGTCACTTAACTCCAGTTGCCTCACACACACACACACAAAATGTGTAAGTGACTTGTCCAAGGTCATATAGATAGTAGATATGAAAAGTGGAATTTTAACTCAAGTCTTCTAACTTTAGCCACTATTATTTCTACTGTACTAACATTTTAAAAGCACTTACTGTGTGCAGCTCAATCAGTATGAAGGTTCCTGGATCTGGTCGAAGAGCTGGGAGACCTGGATTCCCATTTTGACTGTCTCACTAACTTGCTTTTTTATAACCTTGGGCAAGTCTCTTCCCTCTGCTGGACCACAGTTCCCCTATGAGTAAATTAGTTCTTACAATCTCTTGATCTCTTTGAATGGCTTGGGAGAGAACTGGGCCTCCTATGGAGGAGAAATGAAATTTGGTGGTTTGGATATGCTTTGGGCAACTATATGAAGTTGTCAGACTTCATTGAATGGTCCTAAACGTGTTTAGTTATTGACAGTTCATAAGTTCAGTAATAAATGCAGAAAAAAATTGTCACTATTGACCAAGTACGGACAAATAGGTCCCCTGAGCAGAAGAACCCCGATTAAAGCGTCTCTCATGGTCAAACTGGGTGTTAAAATTATTCAGAGCTTCTCGCTCTACTCTCATGGGGTTAATAATACTCTGGGCTGAGTAATAAGTACTCTTACTCTGAGTCATGCTTGTCTAGTCTTTCCCCAGTGAAAGCCTTTTTTATAGAGTTGGATTTGAGCTGTTGTCCTCTCCTATCCTTCCGCTCTCATCCCTGTTTGTTGTCATCCTTCGAGGCCTGCCTCAAATGCCATCTCGTCCAGAGACTCCCCACCCCCCATCCTTTCAACCAAAAGTGATTTTCCTTTCATAAGAATTCATAACATAACTCTTCTGACTCATCATTTTATGATTTATATTACAGTTTTCTATGTCCTGGACTTATCCCCCTTGCCAGACTCTGAGTTCCTTGAGGCCTGGGACTATATGTAATTGACTTTAGTATCTTCCCCAGGTACTAGTCTAGGGTTCTGAGTATAGTAGGCACTTTAAGATGTCCACTGAATTCAATTAGCTAAACATATTGACCATGAACAAGCCACTGTGCTGAATACTGGGGATATAAAGCCCCAAAGAAACATGAAATCTTTCCTGATTATCCCCAATAGCTAGTGCCCTCCCCGTCAAACTACTTCTAATTCACAGGGTGGGCAAAAAGTCACAATGTTTTAATAACTTTTTGAAAATTATTTTTTCTTTATTTTTTACCATTTATGAGATTTGATTTTTCACCTATTATATAAATTCATTTCCTATATATACTGTATATGATGCTATGGTATTGTAAATTAAAAACAAAAAATAAAGGAGTCTGGGCAGCAAGGTGGTATAGTGGATAGAGCACCGGCCCTGGAGTCAGGAGGACCTGAGTTCAAATCTGGCTTCAGAAACTTGAAACTTACTAGCTGTGTGATTTTGTGCAAGTCACTTAACCCCAATTGCCTCACCAAAAAAAATAAATAAGGAGTTATTAAATATTGAAACACCTTCATGACTTTGGGCCCACCCTGGACCTGCCTTATATTTATCTTGTATTTGTTCTCTACATATTTATTCTGAATATACTTATATATGTATATGTTTTTATGTCATTAGAATATAAGTTTTTTGAAGGCAGGGACTATTTTGATCTTTTCTTGGTATCCCCAGTGCCTGGATCATAGTAGATACTTAATAACTTTTTGTTGATTGATCAAAGTCATTTTCAAAATCGAAACATTTTATTTTTTCCAATTATCCAGTATTAATTTTTTTCCCTAAACTCCAATACCAGGCTCTGACTTTCCAGAACTTTCCTGGTCCTTGGACCAATTTTGCATCTTGGTTTCAGAGATCCACTGTCCCCATTTTATAATTTTTTGTTCCCCTGCTCCTTCTGCTCCTGGCACGGCTCTGAGTGCTTTTCCTAGCACCATCTTCTTTTCTTGCTATCTTATCATCCTTTCCACACCCTCCTTACCATAGAGCATGGTTTTCTGGGGTTTGTTCACAAGGGAAACACATGCCAAGGTAATATAATTAGAAGTAGAAACTTCTGGCCTCCTAGTGGTTCTAGAAGAGAATGTCATCTAAGGTCAATTGGGGATTGGCCTACTTGGGTTTTCTCTATCCACCTCATTGACCTTTTCTTCAAATCCTTGTTTTAATTTGAACTAATTAAGGAACGTTTAGTTGACATGGCTAGCATCCCTTCTATGACCTGGTATTGTAATTATTTGGATTGTATTTATTCTGTGAGTTCCCAGAGGACCTTGGTCATTTGGATGTCTTCCCTACAAGTCTAACACTGGGATATTTCTGTATATTTCTGAAAAAAAAATCCTTACCCTAACACAATGGCAAGAATATCAGAACCCCCAGCCATTTACTTCAGACTGCTTGTGTGGGGTCTGCCTATTCCTCCTGTCCTTATCGCCATTGCAGATATCCCTTCCACATCTTCACTTTCCCCATCACGGTCAATAGATTGCAGGTTAGAGTAAGAAATAAAATGGGAACTTTTGGGGAGTTTTGTGGAAGCCACAGAGCATGTGCAAAGGCCAGCAGACAACACAGAGTCTATGACTAAATGCTTAACCCCAATTTTACAATGATACAGTACATAGCCCACAAAAGAAAGAAACAATTCAGACTTCTTTTCTGGTATGAAGGGAAGGCCAAAACATTTTATATACTTAAAAAACCCCCATATTTTTAGGCCAAAACATTTTATGCAGATTTTCCAGAGTGTGAGGCGTGCTATGTCCCTAACTCCCTGAATGTAGAGGGGATCACTGTACTGACTTCCAGCTCTGGATCCCCCACTCAAATCCTGCCCAGCTCTCTTTGGAGATATAAACTGGAGATTATTTGGATTTTTGTCTTAGCACATATGATAGTTTTTGCCTGAAGAGACTTGTGTCTTCCACATTGATTCTCCTCTAGTATATCAGGGGTTGATACCAAAATTTCTCAGAGGAGCTTTTCTTATCACGTGCATACCATTTCAGCTGGGAGAGATGTTAGAAAGGTTCATGCATCTTGTCCCACTGATTGAGAGCCCAGGACTAATCTCTTCTGCTTTCTAAATAAGACAGTTTTCTTTTTACAGGAACATAGGAGCATGGATGGGATGTTAGAGATCATCTAATTTAACTCCTTAATTCTATCTTTGTTTATCTTTTAAACACATTTATTAATTATTTGTTTTGATAGAAACTATTTTGTATAGTCAAAATTATTAAATTTATCTTTTATGATCACCTCTATACCTTGTTTAGATAATAATCCTCCTGTAGACATAGTTGTAAAATATGCCTAATATGATACTCTTCTCCTTTTAAAAAATGGTATAGCCTGTACTATCCAGCTTATCTGTCTGTCTATCTATCTATCTATCTATCTATCTATCTATCTATCTATCTATCATCTTTTTGTGGGGCAATGAGGGTTAAGTGACTTGTCCAGGGTCACACAGCTTAGTAAGTGTCAACTGTCTGAGGCTGGATTTGAACTCAGGTCCTCCTGAATCCAGGGCCAGTGCTTTATCCACTGTGCCACCTCGCTGCCCCTTATTCAGCTCATTTTGAGCTAATTGTGGTATATGGTATAACATGTTGGTTTAAACTGATTTTTTGCCAGATTGTTTTTCAGTATTCTCAGTATTTATTAGTATTTTTTCTTGTTGTTAAATAGGGAAATGCCTCCCATTCCTTAAAAAAAGAAACAAGGGGAAACTACCTGTCCAAGGTCACATAGCTAGTGACAGAGACTTAAATATGAATCTAAATATTTGGAAAACATGCTTCCTTTAGATGGTCTTCTGAGTTTTGAAGAATGGGAGTGGTTCTAGTTATCTATAAGCAGTTATTCAGTTAACCAAGAAACAAATATAGTTTTTTTTTTTTGGTGAGGCAATTGGGGTTAAGT
This sequence comes from Dromiciops gliroides, assembly GCF_019393635.1. NCBI lineage: Eukaryota > Metazoa > Chordata > Mammalia > Microbiotheria > Microbiotheriidae > Dromiciops > Dromiciops gliroides. Next base: position 628,351,648 of record NC_057861.1, read on the forward strand.
GACTTGCCCAGGGTCACACAGCTAGTAAGTGTTAAGTGTCTGAGGCCGGATTTGAACTCAGGTCCTCCTGACTCCAGGGCCGGTGCTCTGTCCACTGTGCCATCTAGCTGCCCCTGAAACAGATATACTTTAAAGAGAACTGACAAACCTAATAGCCCCTGAAAGCTGCCTGAGTCTCACTACGTATTGGGGAGCAGGGGGGCTGGAGGATGAAAATATTTGTTTTTATGTTTGCCAGAACAGAAGCATTATCTGATGATCAGTTCTGTATGCTGGAGATACCTATGCTTTTGCCAACTTAATTTACCTCTGTCTGATTGCTACCTGTGTTACAGACATTCCCCAGGCCCCCTTACCCTGCTCCTTTTATTTATTTTTTTCAGGACAGTGAGGGTTAAATGACTTGCTCAGGGTCACACAGCTAGTAAGTATCAAGTGTCTGAGGTCGGATTCACACTCAGGTCCTCCTGAATGCTGGGCCCGTGTTTTATCCACTGCACCACCTAGCTGACCCCAACCCTGCTCCTTCTTGAAAGTCCTCCTGCCCTTATATCCTGGGAAGCATCTAGGCTAGAAACTTCCAATTTTCCTAGTTGATTGACATCTCTTTCCCTGTGACTTTCGAGGCATAAAACCAATGAGATCAGTCTGAGTTAGATCCTACCTCTTCTTGTAGAACACTTGAGATTCCCTGACCCAGGGACTGCCCTAGTTGTCCTCAAGTATGGAATGAAGAAGGACCAAGGAATCTTAGTTAGAACTTGGTTAGGACCATTCCCTCCCAAGACTAGCATGGCGTCCTTCTTCCTGCTTTGGTTCAAAAACCATGGTGGCCATGGCTCCTTAATGGCCTTCCTGGCTGTATTTTTTTCCTTGACCTTCCCAGTTCCTCTTTGGATGTGCTAGGCCCAGTTCCAATGTTACCCATACCTCCTCTTCCATGTTGCCTTCAGGGTCTCTAGTTAAGCTCCATGGCCTTCCCTTAAATATGCCAAATAAAAGACTCCACTGTGTTCAGCATCAGTGGCTCATATCATTCTTCTCCAATACTTCTTTACTTCCAGCAACCAATGCTTCCCCTTTCTGCCCCCTTCCCCTCCCCAATCAGTGTTTCATCAGAATAAAGAAATACAAACTAAATTCCATGGAAAACTTTAGGGACAGTGCATTTGTGTGAGTCTGGCCATGGACAGGAAAATGGTGAAGAATACAGGGTTGGATTCTCCAAACACTCCCCTAACCAACTGTGCTGCCCCTCCCAGGATAGGGAGGAGGCAGTAGATAACAAAGTTTACTCCAAATGATCGAAACTCTACTGGGGAAATTTCTGACACGGTGACAATTGTACCGGGACATATTCTGGGACAAAGTATCACACCAGCACATTTCATGTTCCGCTCATCTTATTCCTTTCTCCTTATCTTTTATTTTTTCCTCTTCACTTTCTTCTTCTCCTTCAAGAACAATAATCATCTTTTATTTTTAATGTGTTAGTGTTTGAAATCACTGTCACGTCTATTATTAGGGTAAAGTGGAAAGAGCCCCAGCCTGGGATTTGAGACTACGCTAAAGCACAGGTCTAACGTTGTCATTTTCCGGCTCAGAAACTCCAGTGGCTTCCTCTTATCTGTAGGACACAATATAAACTTTTCTATTGGTCATTTAAATCCTTTACAATCTGGCTCCAAGCTGCTTTCTCAGGCTTATTGTATCTTGGGCATTTGCACAATGTTTGGTCCAGACAGGCTCTGGTCATTCCATTCCCCATCTTTGTGTGTTTGCAGGCCCTGTATTCCATGCCTAGACCACTGTCCTCTCCTCTTCATTTTCTATCCAAACTCAGCTCAAGTGTTCTCTTCTACATGAAGCCTTTCTTGACCCCTGCCACAGCTGCTAGTCCCCCCCACCCCCGCCCCTGCCCAGATCACTTGTTTTTATTGTGCATGGTTTTTCTATACATTTCTACATACGTGTTGTCTCTCTGATGTAAACTCCCCGGGGGCACAGATGTTCCATTTTTGTCATTGCATTCCCAGGACCTGGCATAATGTCTGGCACATAGTAGGTGCTTAATGAGTGTTTGTTGATTAAATGATTGTCCCCTTTGAGCTAGATGTTGTCTCTGCCAGCTCTCACATTCTAAGACAGGCAGTATGGTTTACTGGAAATAACACTGGACTTTGGGGCAGGACACTTGGGCTTGAAAACCACCCGCGAGACTTACCCCCGGGTCATCTAGGTCAAAGCTTCTGAAATTGTGGGTCTTGACCCCATGTGGGGTCATTTAACTGAATGTGGGGGTCATGAAAAATTTGGCAGTAAATATTTGATTTGTATACCTATTTGATATACCAATATATCCAGGGTCGAGTAAAAATTTCTCTGGTGAAAAGGGGTTGAGGGAGGAAAACGTTTAAGAAGCCCTGATCTAGGTCAAGGGCATCAGCTCACCTGGGCTTTAGTTACACAGGATCTTCTGCATACTTAGAGGTTACTCCTTGCTTACCTCTGTCTCCTAAAATCTCTCCCTTCCTTTAAAGATCAGCTCAGATGCCACCTCCTATGTTAGCTCTTTCCTAATATCATACCTCTCCCCACTCCCCCACCTCCATTTACTGGTACCTTCTCTCCAAAACTACCTTGTATCTAATTATTTTGGTATATAGGTATATGTGTGTATGCTATTTCCCCTTCTAGAAGGCAGGGGCTTTTTCAGGTTCCTCTTGGGATCTCCAGCACCTAGCACAGGGCCTGGTATCATAGGCACTAGATCAGTGCTTATTGATTGATTGGTTACATCATATAGAAAATAGGGAGGTTTCTATACATACTATATTGGATGATTTCTAAAATCCCTTCTAGCTCTAAATTCTGTGCTCTATGAGAAAGCCTAGGGTAGTTGTAAGAGTATTGGTTTCTGAGAAAGAAGGTATAGGTCAGACTTATAACACTGTGACCCTGGGAAAGTCACTTAACCTCTGTTTGCCTCAGTTTCCTTATCTGTAAAATGGGGATGATAACATCACCCTACCTCCTAGAGTTGTTGTGAGGATCAAATGAAATAATAACTGTAAGGCACTTTGCACAGTGCCTGGCAAATGGTAGGAGATATATAACTATTAGCTATTATTAGCTTTGAAATAGGGCATTGGTTGTGGAGTCAGGAAGATCTGGTTCAAATCTCAGCTCAGACTCCTATTAAGGTGTAATGTGATTTACCCCAGACAAGTAATTATAAATGTCTATGTGCCTCAGTTTCCTTATCGGTAAAATGACTTAATGACTTCTAGGCTCCTTCCAGTTCTAAATCTCTGTTCCTTATATACCTATGGCTCTAATAAGAGATTTGTTCCCCTTAGCTGCTCAGGTAATGGCTGGATTTGCTATGATTGGCATGTGAGGCTTCGTGGAAAGAACTGTCCCTGGCCCCAAGGTTACTTTATGGTCCTTGGTTCTCCCAGTTTCACGCAAGCTTTTTCTTCTCTGGCACATAGGTTGCAGAGACTTCTTTGTCCACCAGGTGTCAGTGAGGAGACATCGATACCAGCCAGGGCTGATCAGTTCTCCCTCCTGGGAGAGACTGGTCATAAGAAATAATAACCCAAGGAACAATGAGAATGATCCCCAAATCTAATGGGCCACCTTGGGAGGTAATGGGTTACCCCTGACTGGAGATCTCCACATAAGAATGGTTCAGGGGCCATCCGTCTCCATAGACTTTGGGTCTTCCTGCATCCATCATGGAAATGGGGATGGAGGAGGCTGATGGAGTAGGGCTGAAGCTCTGTAAGGGGGCCTGACCCATGGAATGTGGAACTCAGCTCTATTCAGGAGCATTCTGACAAATGTCTAAAAAACTAGCTTTGCAAGGTGGGGATGGAGAGAGAAATGCATGGAGGACACATTTTGAAGTTAATCTACATTATTAACATTTCTGCCATCACTTTCTTAAGTCTAGATACAGTAAAATTATAAATCAAGCCTTGATTTCTGATCAGTCTTTGCTGATTTCTGAGGTATAAATGTTCACACTGAAAACTCAGCAATCAGCTCTCACAAGCCTATGTGATCCTGCTCTAGCACTCCCCTGGATCTAGATCCATATATGAGAATATAGATCCTAAGGGAATTTGGGATTTGAGGTCAGGGTTGTACAGTTCTAGTGGATGTGGGTCCTCCCTTTCTTGGGGGGAGTAGGAAGATCTTGAAGGGCAAATTACATCATGTGTGCCCTCCTCAATCCACTCTCACCTACCTTCCTAAAAGAATCTCTACTTTTATGACTTGATTAATTTTGGTTACCCTCAAGTTCCTGAAGCCTATAGCAGTGATGCATAAACTCTAGCAAGTCCTACCTAGTTGGAAAGGCTTCATATCCAGGCTTGGTGATAAGCCATATATCTATCTTATGCAGAGCAACCTAGCTAAGCTCCAAGAGAGTCATCACTAGAAGGCTGGTCCTTAGATGATCTTTGTTTTGTTTTGTTTTAATTACAGCAATTTATTAAACTATCCTTGAAACACGAAAATGCTCTTTGTCCTTATTGTCACTTCCGGTCCATTGATTCATCCCTAACTTTTCATCCCATCAATATTACCCTGGCTCTATATGCCTGGCCCTCAGCTTATGATGTGCTACATTCATGTTTCACCAGCAGCTACCCCAGAATCCACTGACCCTTGACCTTCTGCCATTCTAGAACTTTGAATCTCATGCTACTGATGTTTACTGCCTGTATGACCTTGGGCAAATTACTTAACCTCTGTGGGTCTTGGTTTTCTCATGTGCATCTATAGATGATATAAAATTAGAGGGTTTGACTAGCTGGCCTTTGAGGTCAATTCCAACTCTACCTTTATGACCCTATGATCTGCAGGAAGCCCTTGATATCTGATTTCTCCACTCCTGTTTCATAACCCCTGAAAGTCATGAAACAGAGCTAATTTTGCCCACTCCAAATTAAGTTATCCATTAGTAACAACGTGGGTGGTAGAACCAGTATTCAATATCAAGTCCTCTGATTCCAAACCCAGTGCTCTTCTCAGTAGCAACTGTTCCAACATAACAACTATTGCAAAACTTTTCTTCATTCTTCTTGATCCCAATTTCTACATTCATAGCAAAAACCATCCTCCTCCATCACTGATAGACAGGTTCCTAAGCTGGCATGCCACCATGGCCAGGAAGGTATATGTGGAGATCCACCTATGAGCACATAGATACATTAGTATAGGGTAGGTACAGGAAAGGCAAGCAGTCACCCACTGCCATAAAACTTGGGAAAACATTGAACCAAAAAAATCATTAATATGTTGTTATTAGTCCTGCCTAGCACATTTTGTGAAGCTTTTCCCAGGGAACCTTGTGTCTTAACTGGTCGGATACTGACCTGATTGCCTGAGTCCCTGATCCTCCAGCCAACTCATTTATCAACTGAATATCTTAGTACCATCTTGTCCTGGGTTTTTGCTTTATGTTTAGAAACCTCCCAATTTAGATCCTTTCACTTTTACTTCTAGATCGTGATTGGCTTTTTCTAACCCCATGTCTCCCTTATTATCCACTTGATTTTTCCTGTGTGGATGGCTAGCCAAATCACATTTGAAGAGCCACAGACATCACTGAAGGGGAACTGCAATATTCTAGGGCTTGATGCAATCGGTACAATGGTAGCATTCATAAACAGGAGCATTAGTGGGACTTCAGCATCTGCAGGAAATCCTTCTTCCATTCAGAGTCCACATGGAACATCCTTGTTGACAATAGCAATGATCTTCACGCAGTGAGTGATTAACAAATTTTTGTAATGAATGAAAAAAAATGACTGATTGACAGAAAGCATGAAAGACTCAATAATAAGAAGCTGTGACCCTGGGCAAGTCACTTAACCCCCATTGCCCCGCAAAAAACAAACAAAACAAAACAAAAAACAAAAACAAAAACAAAAAAAAAGAAGCTGTCAGGCACTAGTATATCATATGTCTTCTACAGGATTGCAGCCTATCTCTGTTAGGAAGGAGAAGGGAAGGGAAAAAGCATGCCTACTGGTGACAGTTACCACCCAACTGGCCCTCATGAGAAATATAGTTTATAAATTGCAAAGAAGATGCCATTATACATTGGTAGAGGAAGTTCCACACTGGAACTTTATCCAATAAAGATAAAATCATAAGCTGTAAAAGTCTCTCTGAAGTTACTTTTAAAAGTTCTTCTTGGGGCAGCTAGGTGGTGCAGTGGATAGAGCACCAGTCCTGGAGTCAGGAGTTCAATTCCGGCCTCAGACACTTAACACTTACTAGCTGTGTGACCCTAGGCAAGTCACATAACCCCAATTGTCTCACAAAAAAACCCCAAAAAACCAAAAATCAAAACAACAACAAAACCCCAAAAGTTCTTCTTAGTGTTTTAATATAATTTTTCAATTACCAAACCATCTTTTCTTCCTCCAACTTTTCCTCCCTATTGAAAAAGTAAGAAAAACAAACAAAAATTACTTTGTAACAAATATGTATAGTTAAGCAAAATCAATTCTCTGCATTAGCCAGATTAAAAACAAAAGTCTCAGTTTGCACTCTGGCTATCCTTATGAATCCTCTGGAAACAAAGTTGGTTATTACATTGATCAGAGTTCTTGAGAATTTCAAAGGTTTTTCTTTTTATAATATTTTTGGTTTTACAAAAATTGACTTTTTGACTCTGTCCACTTCACCCTGTATTAGTTCATTCAAGTCTTCCCTAGGTTTCCCTGACACAATTTCTTACAGCACAATAGTATTTCCTTATATCCATATATTATAATTTGTTTAGCTATTCCCCAATTGTTGGCCACCCCCTTCATTTCCAGTTCTTTGCCACCACAAAAAGATTAATTGCAAAAATTGTCGTACATATGGGTCCTTCTCCTCTTTCTTTGGTCTCTTTGGAATATAGACTTGGCAGTATTATTGCTAGGACAACAGGTATGAAGAATTTTGTAACTTTTCTAGAATAGTTCCAAATCTCTTTTGGACCAGTTCATGCTTTCAGGTTTGCCCACAACTCCTCTAACATTAATCATTTTCCTTCTATAAAAATCAACTTTACAATCCAATAGGTATGAGGTAGAATCTGAGCGTTGTTTAAAAGTTACCTTTTTCTAATTATTAGTGCTTTACAGCATTTTTTTTCATATGGCTATTGGTAGTTTGGATTTCTTCATTTGAAAATTTCCTGTTCATATAGTAAGTACTGTGTACATGTTAGATATCATCATCATCCCTTTGACCATTTTATTAGTGGGGAATGTCTCTTATTTTTATAAATTTAAATCTATTTACTTTATCTTTTTTTTAATTAAAATTTTTTTCCCTTTATCTTTGAAATGAATTCTTCAGGGAAAAACTTATTCCAAAGATTTTTTTTCTCCATTTACCTGTGTAAAACTTTTAAAATTTTGTGTAATTAAAATTGTCTTTTTTTCCTTCTGTGATAATTTGTTTAATTATGAACTTATCGTCTTTCCACAGATGTAATAGACAATTCCTTCCTTGCTCTTCTAATATGATTATGATGTCACCCGTTATGTCTAAGTCATGTACCCTTTTGGAAGTTATCTTGGTATACATTGTGAAATGTTTATCTATACCTAATTTTTGCCAGGCTGCTTTCCAATTTTCCCATTAGTTTCTGTTTATATCTTCTAGGGCTAGATCTAAGGTTTTCCACGGTAGACTCCTGGTTAGAACTTGTCCCCAGTGTCCATAGACCTTTTTGTCTGTTTTTCTATGCTGGCCTACTCTGGAAATGACTCTGATTTTTTCCTATGATTTCCTAATCAGGATTTATTCTGGTATTTTCTAGGTCTCTGTTTTGTTGTTGTAGGGAGAGCTTGGCTATATTTATCAATATAGTGAGTAAAAATGATTCTGAGACAGTTTTCTCCAGGGCAAGATATAATTTTATTAACAGTGATGCATGTAGTGTTAGTATTGGGTCATAGTGACACCTTGGCAAAAAGTCAATGGCCTAAGCATGATCAATTTATTCATCAGACTAGCAGTAACCAATAAGTTGGGTCAGTGGTTTCTCTCTCTCTCTCTCTCTCTCTCTCTCTCTCTCTCTCTCTCTCTCTCTCTCTCTCTCTCTCTCTCTCTCTCCCCTCCCCCCCCTCTCACTTTCAGAGCAATGAGGGTTAAGTGATTTGCCCATAGTCACAACGCTAGTAAGTCTCAAGTGTCTGAGGCCGCATTTGAACTCAGATCCTCTGGAATCCAGGACCAGTGCTTTTATCCACTGCACCATCTAGCTGCCCCAATGGTTTCTCTTGATAACCAAAGATCCAGAATGAGGGCTGACAGGGTTTTTTAAATCTATATGTTTTCCTTCTGATTGGCCTGACTATAGATCATTTAGACCACCCCTGGCAAAGGTAAAACAATCTAGATTGGTAGACATTTTAATGAGGAGGTGGGTTAAGAGTTACCTCAGTTCCTCCCTATTACTTCCTTGTTGGGAGATGGGGGCAATCCTCAAGGGTTAGATTAGTCTGCAGCTGGGGAAAGTGGGCTGGCCTTCATGTGTGGCTCTCTGACTCTAAAGGAATGCTAATTGCTTGATGAGACCCAACAGTCTTCAGCAATCTTGGCTAGAAAAACAAAAAACTATTTCCCCCCATCTTTGGCCTCTCCATTGGAAACCAATCACTCCTAAACTTTGATGAGGAAAGCAAGGAGAGAAGAGTCATCCCATGGGAAGGACCTAGCCCAAGCTAGTTCCCTGTTTATGAGGTAAGCAAAAGGGGGCAGGGGTCCCATTTTAAACTTGTTAACCAGTAGATGGGGGGAAGAGCTAGGAGTGGTCACATTCTTCAACCACACCTTTAGAGACTGCCTCTTGAGCTACCTTAAGAGATAGGGTTGACAAAATGGTGAAAAGGATGGATTACAGAATAATATTAATTATCAAATAATACAGCATGATATTAATTTTCCTCACCACTACTCCACCATCTTGGCTCTTTCTCTGATGTTACTATTTTTATATATTCAATAATAGTGAGATTTGAAACAAAGCAAACTTCCCCAAACCCAGCTCAAATGTTCCCAGGAGAGCACAGACATGAGCAAAGGCTGCATGTATCATCTGTAGTGGTACTAAAAGACTGACGTAATCAGGAAAAATTTAATAATGAGACAATCAGGCTAAATAATTACTTACATTTTTCCATGAATTTGTTTCATTTTCCCAATAATTTATCTTTCTGTCTGACTGTTTTGAGACTTTTCTCTTCCTGGGCGCCTGGGCCAGACTTGACTAATGAGAGTCAAATAAATAACGATCTAATTCCAGAAGCTGGAGCCAGGTCTGAGTAGTCATTTATTTGTTTCTGTTTTTTAAAGAAGGATCACATTGCAAATAATTCATATGCCAGAGTAACTAAGGCAGGATAACCTGAGCTTTGTACTAGGGAACCAAAAATCCTGAATACTTATGCTCCTTCAGCTGAGAGGAAACAGCTAAGCTTAGTGCCTAATTAGCAAGAATAATTAGACAAGATGAGATATCAGATGGGATATACCCTGACTATCATATACTAGGAGAGTGCCTTTCTGTTCCCTGGGGTCTCCCATTCAAGGGAGGCAGGTGTCTTTAGGTCTTGGTCACCCCCTACAACTGAATTTGTCTTTAAAATTTTTTCAATTTTAGAGCATTGCCTCTGACAGATTTTTGTAAAGCTTATCTGGGGGGATGCTACTAGATGTTTAACAACCAGATCTTTTAAAAAATGTTCCAGGACACAATTATAAGTTTAATCTGAATTATTAATGTTTTCTCTATCACTTTCATAGGTCTAGGAAATCAATAAAACACATCAATACTTGATTGGTAGCATTTGCTGTTATCCAGATTTAGTGGATGTCATAAACATTTAACAATCTTCCAGTCTGAGCTGACTCCAACACACTCTTAACCTGTGGGAATCAATACATATTACTACTTTGCTTTTGCTATGTCTGAATCACACTCTTGGAGAAATATAGTTTCTGCTTGAAGTACAAGCTCTTTCTCTATCCTCTGCCTCAACACCTCCAACCAGGGCTTGGTTGATAAAAAAGATTCAGAGACACTTCCATTGTGTCTTTTCTCTCAAGCAAGAAACAAGGATGACTTCTCTTCTAGTCTAGGGCCATGATTGAGAATATGGAAGGGAGAGAATGTCCTCATGTCTCCTTCCTAACTCCTCTGAAGTTTTAGCCTCCTACCTAGTCTCCTTGCCTCCAGTTTCCTTACTCTAATATATCTTTTACTTACCACCAAAATAAATTCCTAAGACACAAATCTAATTGAGTCTTTCCTTTGCTCAAAAACTTTCAGTGACTCCCTATTTCCTCTGGGATAAAATATAAACTGTTCACACTAGCACTTCGGGCCACATAGATTATCATTGACCCATTTCCCTCCTCATCTCTGTATAATTCTTTTCCTTCAAGGCTCAGGCTAGGTCCTAAACCCTTCCCCATTTTTCCTTAGCTCAAAGCATGGTCTTCCTCTCTAGTTTTCCTGGAATAGTTTATCTGAATCTCACTTTTATTCCTATTACGTCTTTATTTGTGTTAAATTGGTTTGTGTGTGTGCGTGTGTGTACACACATATATACTTACACACAGACATATACATAGAACCCTATAAATGACCTGAAGGCAGAATAAATGTCATTTTTATTAAAAAAATCTCCAGTACCAAAAATAACATCTTAAAATATAGTAGATGCTTAATAAATGTTTGATGAATAGATGGATGGATGGATGAATTAATGAATGAATGATTGTACAGTGCCCCATTTCCCCAGAAGTTGAAACATCTTGGGAAATAGGTGATTGGTAACATACAAAGTCTTTGAGACAGAGAAGTCTTATCTTTAAGCCTCAATCTTTCCCTGTTTTAAAATGGGAATAATAAATCTTGGGCTACTTAACTTATGGAATAATTCAAGTCAATTCAATAAACATTTATTAAGCACTTACTATATATAACACACTATGTTAAAAGTGCAAAGGGAGGGGGCAGCTAGGTGGCACAGTGGATAAAGCACTGGCCCTGGATTCAGGGTTACCTGAATTCAAATCTGGCCTCAGACACTTGACACGTACTAGCTGTGTGACCCTGGGCAAGTCACTTAACCCCCAATGCCCTGCAAAAAATAAAATAAAATAAAAAAAACAAGTGCAAAGGGAGGTCCAAGATTTAGAAATGATATAGTCTTTGCTTTCATGGGGCATACAGTCTCTAGAGGAAGGGAGAGAAGAAGAAATGTAGAATATACAAAGATAACTATAATATGACACAAAACAATTTATTCTCCTCTAAAATTCCATTGCTGTATGTATCTTGTAGATACCTGTTTATTTGCTTCACTCATTAGAATGTAAATTCTTTAAGATCAGGAACTGTTTCTGTCTTTCTTTATAGCCTAACTGCAGAAATATGATTTGTTTTATAACCTATGAGGGTGGGCTTGACCCAGGACAGTAGCAGAAGTAAGAGCTGATTTGCTATTGGATCATCTCCTTCAATCAATCACAGGTGATATCTGGGAACCAGGATTTTGGTATTGTCTTCTATTCTGGCTCCATTCCAGAAGGAAGGTGCCTAGCCTTAGTTTGTGCATTTGGGGTTAGCAGGTCATTGCATCTCAGCCCCACGAGTCCCTTCCTTCAATCCTTCTATTCCATTTTCCTTCCTATACTGTGCCTGGTGAAACTTCATTGTCTTCCGTTCCTTAGTAGCTCTGTGGTTTCCCAGAGAAAGAAGACCTGTCACTGGAGAGTTGGGGCTACCTCCTCAGGTAGCTGGTTCCTGGGGAAGGAGCCCTGGTGGTGATTCAGCACAGCTTGGGAGAATCCACACCCACCTCTTTCCTGTGAGGGCATAGAGAATCTTAATTCTAGAATATCAGATGAACAGGAGGAAACTATAGACTCAGAAGGAAAATGATTTGCTCAGTCCATGAGTGGCAGAGATGACAATGACAACAACAATAGCAACAGCGACAGTAACTAGCACTCTGGGTTTCTTGACTTTGACCCCTGTACACTATAAACTGAGTCACCTAGTTGCCTCAAATTCAGGTCTTTTGATTTCCAACCCAGGGCTCATTTTGTAACTCCATGCTTGCTATTATCTACCATGTCAATGTCTTTGTCACTGTCAAGCCACTACTTTCCTCACTCATAAACTTTGGAGGAAGACATCAGCATCCTGTGAACTTTTAGAGTATTCATGCCTAAGATTATTAAATATATCAGGTTAAATGTTCACATCTGTGGTGTTTCTGACTGTCACATGGTGCTGGATGATTGGAAGGACTTGAGCATACTGTATTGGAGCATGCAATTGGAGGTTTTGGAGCTTTTTCTCTTATAATAAGCCTTACTCTTTACACTTGATTCTATACTTTGCAATAATTTTAACCTGAATTAATCAAATGAGCCATCTGTGCTGAAATATAGAAAAGGGAAAATACATGGACACTTGATTATCACTATTTTCTTAGAAATTGCTACAAGGAGGCCAATAGAGCCCTGAAACTTCATTGGTTGGCACTCAATCTTTGCCAAGTTGAGAGATATGGCAGCCAAGGGCAGCACAAGTTTAGAATATAGCTCATCTATAAAACACTCATGTTTAAATGTAAGCATGGTAGGAGCATGGTAGGAAATTATAAGCATTATTTCTTAATAAAATTGGAAGGAGCAATAGAGACAAAAACAAGTCTGGATAAAGTTTGTTGGGAGACCCAACTAAGTCATATCCTTGTAAGTGAATTCATAGATGAAAGTGGAGGTCTTTATGCTCTGTTTTTATGATCAACAATAGGAAAAGCACTACAGTTGGACTCATGCTCTATCAGGAATTAGAAATGACATTTAAGAAGATAAAGTTGAGATGAATGTCTATACCAACAAGTATATACAATAGATAGGCAAAACAGATAACTTAAAAACATTAAATAGCCTTTTTTACAAAAAGAGGATCTGAGCTGAAATCTGACTTCAGACACTAGCTATATGACTCTGGGCAAGTAATTTAATTTCTTTCTGCCTCAGTTTCCTCAGCTGTGAAATGGGGATAATAATAAATCTCTAGACTGTTGTGGGGATAAAATGAGATATTTGTAAAGTGCTTTACAAATTTTAAATCACTATATAAATTCTAGTTAATAATATTACAATATATTTAAAGGAGAAGATACCACAAGGATGGAGGGAAAAATACCAATAATATTATTATTCTAACCCAGCAACTGAAAGAATACCAATACCTAATATCCATTTAGAGTCAGCTAGATGGCTCAATGGATAGAGTGCTGGATCAGGAGTTTGGAAGACCTGAATTTGAATCCAGACTCAGACACTTACTAGCTTTGTCACCTTGGACAAGTCACTTCACCTCTGATCGTCAAGGAGGCATCTAAATAGTTCAGTGGATAGAGCACTGTGTCTGGAATCAAGAACACCTGAATTTGAACTTCAGCCTCAGATACTTACTAGCTGTGTGACCCTGGACAGGTCACTTAACCTCTGTTTGCCTTAATCCACTGGAGAAGAAAATGGCAAATCACTCAAGTATCTTTGCCAAGAAAACCCCATAGACAATATGGTTTTTGGGGTCACAAAGAGTTGAACACAACTGAACAACACCCATTTATGCCAACTTTCTCATTTTTATAAGATTTTTATAGATTTCATATGAGAATGATATTCACAGGTACTGAAAATAGTTTTGAAGAAAGGATGAGAAGGCAATAGGCAGGCTTGCACAAATGGTTTTCTAAGAAGGCCACACCTTTACAGTTGTACAATTGACTGAAAGGTGCTGACAATATAAGATCCTACCAAATTTACTGTTTGTTGATTTCTGGAAAATAAAAAGCACAAATGAACCCCCTACTCCCCCACATGCAGTTAACTTAGCAGAGCCTTGATAGGTTGCATAAGATCATGCAAGATTCCTTGGTAAATATATCCCCAGTGTTAACTCCATGTAGCTTCTGTGCAAGATAGTTTCCTGAACAGGAGGCAGACTCCCCAACTTCTACAGAAAAATCCTCTGAAATCTTCATTTGATCAAATAATGATCAAGAAATAGAATAAGAAACTATGGTAAAATCTCCTTCCACCCCAGAACAGTACAAGAGGTCATCATCCAGAAGTCCAAGAGTATTAAGGTGACCAGTGAAGTTAGAGTCACATGGGGTAGCCTTCCAGAAAGAATATACTGACCACAGACACATGTAGCTGATGTCCAGGCAGCAAAAAGTGGAGGGCTACTGCCAGAAAGCTCCAGAGTGAAGAACTTGGAAGTACCAGGCAAAGGAAGTCAGCAAAGACTACTGTGATGCTACATTACTCAGACTTGGACATCCCAGGCCCAGGGACCTGACAATAAGATAACAGAGAGGACCCTGAAAATCCAGTCCTTTGAATTTCAAAGATCCAAGGAGGGGTCTAACTCTTGCAAGAGAAAGTCAGTGGAAGAACACAAGTGACCAAGGGCAAGACCAAACAGGGCCAACCACTTCATCTAAAATTAAATCTGTTCTTGGTACAAAGCCCCAATTGCAGAACTAAAGTAGGAGAGATGAGTAAATCAAAGAAGTTAGAAATCAGTATTAAAAATTATGATAAACCTAGAGATTCCTCCAAGAGTGGGCAGTTCCATAATAATAGCAACAGAGACTCAAAGGAAAAGATAAGTTTTAGAATACATTAAGAAAGAGATAAAAAATGAAATAAAAACACTGGAGAAAAGAATGAGGTAAAGAATAGCTTAAAATACCTTGTGGCAAAATTTATCTAAGTAGCAAACTCCCTAAAAATAGAATAGACTAAACAGAAATCGATGACTGTATAAGATAGTAAGAATATTTGAATAAAATCAAATGATTGAGAAAAATAGAAGAAAATATAAGGTGTCAAATATGCATAAACCACTGACCTAGAAAACAAGTCAAGGTGAAGCAATTTAAGAATCATTGCATCCCATGAAAATCATGTTAAAGTGAAAGCAGAGACAGCTATATTTCAAGAAATCATAAATGAAAACTGCCCATATCTATTAGAATCAGAAAGCAAAGAATAGATAGATAGGATTCACCAATCACCTTTGGAATGGAACCTGCAAAGTAAATTCATTAAGTAAGACATTTCCAGGAATATCATAGCTAAAAACCAAAGCTCCCATATCAAATTTTTAAAAGTCCTTCACATATCCAAAAAGACTTAGTTCATATACCAAGAGTCTTCAGTCTGGATCACACACAATTTAGCAGCTACTACTAAAATGAAAGGAGATCTTGGAATACAATATTCCAGAAGAGCAAAACAATAGGCTTCTAACCAAGAACTGCTCATGTTGCAAAGCTGAGTATAATTCTACAGGGCAAAATAATGAATCTTTAATGGAACAAATAACTTGAAAGCATTTCTGATGAAAGACTAGGAACTTGGAAATACAAATATGAGTCCAGATAAATCAAGAAAGGTAAATGTATTCAAACAATTGGAAGGAGCTGTATGATGATATAATGTGAAAATTCCAATAGAAGAATAAAAAATTTAAATAATTTTTAAAATAATAAAATTAAAAAGAATTTTAAAAGAAAATTTAAAAGATTTTTTTTGGTTATCATTTAGTATGAACATTCCAATAGAAGAAAAAATAAGTGTCCCTTTGTGAATCTTCATGTCGTCCATAGTTATTGGGGGAGTTAAATAAGGAAAAAAAGAGGCCCTGGGTCAGATTTGTTCTGTTTTGAGGGTTTGAAGAAGGAAAAAAGAACAGCAAAAGGAGGAATACACTGATTTAGAAAGTAGGAAGAAGGGTATAGAATATTATCTTTTTCATAATTAGGATGTGTGAGGGAGAGAAATATACAAATGTGGAGGCAGAGCTAGGGGAGAAAGATATTAGATGAACCTCACAATTATCTGCAGTGGACAAAGAAGGGTTGAACATGCACATACACAAAAAGTTTGGTGTAGAAATGTATCAAAGTCAATAGGAAAAAAAGCTGGGATGTGGATGGAGAGTGGTTAGGAGGGAGGATAATAAAGGATAGGGAATAGCTGCAAGTAAAACAAAGTTCATGATCCTTAAGAGGGGGAGTAAAATTGGGGAAAAAAGAAAAGCAATGGTTTAGAATCTTAGTTGCTTCTCAGATAATTGAAGAATGGCTGAACAAATTATGGTATATGAATCCCAATGGAATATCATTGAACCATAAGAAACAACAAAAGAGAAGATTTCAGAAGACCTAGGGTATTATGAACTGAAACAGAATGGGTAACAATTTATACAAGGACAACTTGCACTATAAAGAAAACCAACTTTGAAAGATTTAAGAACTCTCATCAAAGCAATGTCCAACCATATCTTCAGAGGACCTATGGAAAAGCATGTTACTTCTTGACAGAGATGATGAATGTAAGGTGCAAAAAGAGAAAGACATTTTTTGGACATGGCCATTGTGTGAATTCATTTTGTTTGACTTTGTTACAAGGCTTCTCTCTGTCTGGGTCTCTTTCTTTCTGGTTCTCTCTCTCTCTCCCTCTCTCTCCCTCTCTCTCTCTCCCACCCCCTCCATGGGGTCATGAAGGATTACACATAACTGAAATGACTGAACAACAACAAATGTCACATAAGCAGTCAGACAGAATTTGAACCTTGGCCTTCTGACTTCAAATTCCAGTTCGGTTTCCACTGTACTATGATGCCTCTCTTGTAGAAGGAATATCCCCATTGATTGGAGCTGAAGTCACTGAAGTCATGATGAAATTTTCATGAAATCCTGGCTCTGCTTTGGGCGAATTGCAGCATAATATACATAAGGCACTTCGTAAATTGTAACTCATCAAACAAACACAGAGCATCACATCCCTGGTCTGTGGAAGAGAGAAAACAGTGCCATTATCAAACACGAGGTATCGACAATCAAGTGGTGTTTCCACTGGCACATGCCATGGTGCCAATCTGATGCTCTGCCATTCAAATCTGGGCATAGTCACCCTGCAAGATGCTGTCTGCTGCCCTTGTGTGCAGGGATGGCTGTCCAATCTCCAACATCTCCCTAATGAAGTTATAGATCTCTTTTTATTAAATGCCTTCAGGAAATTACCTTGGAGATGAGATGCACACTGAGAGCTAATGTGGAAATAAATTGCTTATCATTGCCAGCAACTCCATCATTGGTGGCCCTCAGAGAGAGACACAGTTTGATGTGGCAGCCACGAATACTGAGAACTGAGGATTATGGGGATGGTGCAGTTCTTCCTGGATCCATTAAAACCAGAGTTCCTCTGGGCTTCTTCCTGAGCTGGACTGGGAGATTCTGGAGAATCAAGTTTGGAGGGAGGTGGGAAGGGAAGGGAACAAGCTCCTACTACTATTAAGGTCCTATTATGTTTTGGTGCTTTACAAATATTCCATTTTATCCATGCAATAACCTTGGAAGCCAGAAGTTATTATTATCCCCATTTCACAGTTGAGAAAGGTGAGGCAGAGGGAGGTGAAATGATTTGCTCATCATCACAATAGCTAGCAAGTGTCTGAGGCTGGATTAGAACTCAAATCTTCCTATTTCTATGTCTAGCTCTTTATCCACGATGCCACTTTACTGCCAATGAAGGAATTCCAGGTACTAGATATCAGCTACGTGTTTAGTCATTTCAGTCATGTCTTACTCTTCATGACTTCATTTTGGGTTTTCTTGGAAAATTTTCTTGCCATTTTCTTTTCCAGCTCATTTTACAGGTGAGGAAACTGGGGCAAACAGGGCTAAGTGACTTGCCCAGGGTCACACAGCTAGTAAGGATCTGAGGCCAGATTTGAACACATGAAGATGAGTCTTCCTGATTCTAAGCCCAGTGTTCCATCTAGCTGTCCCACTATACAAGGCAGGATGGGCTAAGTATATAAGAGAAGCACCAATAAAATATTGCGGTCCCAGACCCAATTCTTGGTATCTTGCTCAGGATACCTGAGGGTTCCACGTAGCATATTTTGTTGATCTGTGTATAGAACTTAGAGGTGCAAGTGATGTTAATCTAACCCCCACATTATACAGATGAAGAAACTGCTCCAGATCACATTCAAGGCCATGTCCTCTGACTCTAACCTAGTATTTTCCCCACCATACTTTATCTAGATTGTTTTACCAATCTCGCCTCTCCCTCCCTGCTGTAGAATTCCCTTTTAAATAGGGGGATGGAAGTAGCGGGGTATAAAGGAAAGAGGAGAGGACTTGAGTTAGAAGACTTGATCCAAATCTTATTTTTTCTATGTAGCATTAACCTATGTGACCTCAGGCAAGTCACTGAACTTTTCTGGGCCTCAGTTTCTTCATCTGTAAAATGTGAGGATAGGACCAAATGATCGCAAGATTTCCATCCATCTCTGACAGTCTATGATTCTGTAAATTGGGATTGATGGCAACAAGTTACCAAACTATCACAGAGCACTTATGGCCAGTTTGCCTGCTGAGATTCCAGCAGCCCACAAGAAAAGGACTAGCATGAACACACAGCTTTTTCTCAGTTGAGATAAACCCAGCCCTCAACCTGGCTTCCTGCCCAAGGGATGGTAGTGTGGAGCTGGCTCCCACTTTATCAATTTCTGACAAGACACTCCACTCAGGACTTACATCTCCCACAGCCCTTCTGAGCAGTTTCCTCCTCTGCAGGGCCTGGACCATTCCTAGGCCAGGCATCCTGAGGAGTGCATCACAGATGAACTGCAGACAAGTTAGCATTCTTCCCTGGCATAAATCTCCTCACTGACACAGTGAGGAGACAAACAGCAGTCAGAGGCTGGCAAATGAAGTACTTAGGGGTAACGGTGAGTGGGGCCTACCCAGGGTAGCCATTTACGATTCTATAACATGCTGTGACTCCCTCCCTCACACTAGAAGGACAATCAGTATAGAAGAGAAACTGTGATATAAGGAACTCCTGTAACTTACTGGGCAGCTCCCTTGTACTCCTTGGGCAACCAAGCCTGGGGTGGAGTAGGGGAAAGGCAGGGGAGGGGGGAGGCAAATCTGTTGTCTCAGAGAGTAAAGTATTTATCTGACAGCAGTTGGAGGACAGGGAGAGAAGCCTTGAGACCAATTCCCCTTCCTCTGAGGTCAGCAAAATGCAGGCGAGTCCTTGAGATGCTCTATTCTGCCATCTTGAAAAGGTGGCCAATGTCCTAGCCTTGGTCTGTAGAAAAGTACACTGCCTGTTGAATCATCCTGAACATTAGCCACCCTTTAAAAACACCACAGCCTCAGTAAAATGAGACTAGAAACAATGATCCAGGTGTCAGATGGCAGCAGAGCTAATGCCCTAAGGGGGGCACCCTTAAACACCTGGTGGCTCCTGAATGGGGGTGGATAATGAGAGAAACTTTGGTTCATGGATTCTTCTGGCTTACTCTTCAGCCATGCCTCTGTCCTCAGGGCTGTACCAGACAGATAGGATAAAATATCAACTCATTAGTTTAGTTTTTAAAGTCTTTCATTACAGGGACCCAACCTATCTTTCCAAACCCACCTGAAACTATTTATTTATTTTAGCAGTCACTTATTTTATATTTATTTATTTGTTTTGTTTTCCTTTGTGATCTAGAAAAACTGGCTTTCTGTATGTTCCTCAAATAAGACATTTCATCTTTTGTCTTCATATGTTTACACTCACTGCATGCCTCTCTGCCTCCTTTGTACCTGGAATGAACTCCCTCTTCACTTCTGGATTGAATTGCCTCTCTTCTTTTATGATGCAATTCAAGCACCACCTTCTCCTTAAGACATTTCCCAGTCCCCTCAATTGCTAGTGACCTCCCTCCAGAACTATCTTAAATTTAACTGTTTGTATTTGTTTGTATTTGTTCTGTATTTTTTTTTCTGGATGTATTTGTGTATATACTTCCTTTCCTCCCCATTATATTGAAGTTCCTTGTGAGCAGGATTGTTTCATTCTTAGTATATTTTTTGCAGGGCAATGAGGGTTAAGTGACCTGTCCACGGTCACACAGTTAATAAGTGTCAAGTATCTGAGGCTGAATTTGAACTCAGGTCCTCCTGAATCCAGGGCCAGTGCTTTATCCACTGTGCCACCTAGCTGCTCCCCCATTCTTTGTATTTGTATCTCCTGTCCAATGCACAGGGCCTGGCACATACTAGGTGTCTGATAAATGTTTGCTGATTATTTCTTAAACAGAAGCCAATGTCTGTAGCTAGAACCACATATACTTAGGCACCTGAGTCAAACAAAACTCACAATTGATTCTTTGGGAAACTGTCAGGAGCCAAAGTCTGAGAGGCGTCAAAATTCTGAGCTGCTATATTTCCTCCGATGGTGAGCTTCCTTGATGTAGTCAAAGAGAGGAAGGGAGAGAACAGCAGCATGCAGTGGAATACAAACACTTTGGGCAACTTGACCTTGAGGGGAGGACAACAGTGGAAGACAGGGAGAGAAGCCTTGAGACCAATTCCCCTTCCTCTTCCATGGAGGTGAATCATCTGTTCAGTTCTCATTGGATTTTTCTACCCAGTTCTAAGTATTTGTGTAGCAAGGCAATGATTCTCCTGCTGGGGTAGGGAGGAAGCAGGGCAAACATGAGCGGCTCTATTAGTCTTCTTCACTCAGTCCAGCCCTTGCGATTTGCATGGAGCAGGAATTGGCAAACTAGGTCCTTGGGTCACATGGGCCTCCAAGCTAAGAATGGTTTTTACCAGGTCTGGCCCACAGGACTAGTTTGGCAGCCCC
Source organism: Dromiciops gliroides (assembly GCF_019393635.1). Taxonomy (NCBI): domain Eukaryota; kingdom Metazoa; phylum Chordata; class Mammalia; order Microbiotheria; family Microbiotheriidae; genus Dromiciops; species Dromiciops gliroides. The sequence goes on from NC_057861.1 coordinate 628,372,435, forward strand.
TGGATGGAACATGTTGGGCAGGATGGAGATAGAAAGGAATCTACTGATCATGCCTTCATCCATTTCCTTTGCAGTTTTGCTAAGAGGGAGCCTATGGGAATAATTTGTTGGGAGGGAAATGGTAAGAATTAAAAAGAATCTTCCAATCACAAGTCAATTAAGAGTTAGATTGGAAGAGACCACAAAGGAATGAACAGATAAGGTTTTCAAAAGGTCAGACTTAATGTCTCAAGGGTTACAACCCTAGTCTGGTGCCTGACTCATGTGAATTTTAGAACTGGAACTAGAACTCATAGGAGGAGGAATCCCATTGTCCTTTGTCCTGGTCAGACCCCATATGGTGTGTTGGATGAGCTTGTATTACTTTTAAAGGAAATTCGAAAGTCAGAACATTAAAAGGGGGAGGGGGGCAGTTCATGGGTGCATAGATAATAAGTTGGAAGAGACCTCAGAGACCATCTAGCTTCATTTCCTCATTTTACAGATGAGGAAACTGTGGATCAAAGTGACTTATCCAAGGCCACACAGGCGATGTTTGAACACAGGCCTTCTGGCTCTATAGCTAGGGATCTTTCCACATCTCTGGTAGCACACTATCTCCTAGTCTAGGTTTTGTACTGTTTTGTTGGCCCTTTCTACCATATGACACTGTTTCCCTTTTGGTGATGGAACTGGAGATCAGGTCATAGGAGCATCAGTGGAAGGAACTGAGCATGTCTAGCCTAGACAAGAGAGAGCTTCGGAGGGTGTGATGGTTGTCTTTGAGTTTGGGATAGGTTGTGATGATGAAGACTTGTTCTGTATGGTCCCATAGGGCAGTGAATAAGAGCAATAGGTGGAAGTTACCAAGAGGGAGTTTTTGATCTGAGGTAAAGAAATATTTCTTAACGGTTAAAACTGCTCAAAAGTACAACGGATCTCCTCAGGAGACAGTGAGTTCAGGCTATGTCAGCAAAGGCTGGATGACCATTTGTCAGGAATATTAAATAGGGGCTCTCTTATCAGCTAACTTTTGGACTAGAGGTGATAACTGCCTTATAGTTACACACCAATTTCATGGTATAGTTGGGGGACCCCTACCCAGCCATCTTGGTTCCTAGTCTAGCATTCATCTCGCCATTCATTATCCTTGTATAGATAAACTGTTTGTATCACACCACTCAAAACCCTTTATTTTTCTTCCCTCCAGCTCTGAATTATATAGAATATTGTTTCAGTTAACCAGAAGTCCTGGGTTCAAATGTCAGCTCTATCACTTACTAGCTGTGTGACTTCAGGCAAATCACAGTTTCCTCATCTGTAAAATGATTGGGGATAGGGGTTATGGGTTGTCAGACCACGTGGCCTTTTAATCCCCCTTACATTGCTTAGTCTATCGTCCTGCCCTCCTGGAGTGTATAAATGCATAGAATTTCTATTGGATTTTCTCTTCTGGCCTTTAGGGGACTGTCACTTGAACCGGAAATAGCGAAATCCTTATTTATTATTATTATTATTTTTGGTGTCTCAACAGCTGAAAAGAAAATTCCAGATAAACAGTTTTCTGTGTCCCTCCCACGGACACATTCTGTAAATTCTCTGTTTCTTTTTTTTTTTTTTTTGTAGCTGCTAATGGTAAAAGCTTTATTCTGAGTCATTCATTAATGTTTCGGGATCAGGTCTGGTCAAGCTGGGGAGGAGGGGGGAAGAGAGGGAGAAGGTAAGAGAATGCTTGTGAATGTCAAGCCAAGTGAGCACCTGTGATGTGTTTGCTGAGGAAATGATGTGCAGAACTGTTCCCTAACGAAGGGAGATGTGTTGTTATGTTCCTCATGCCATATTTCTAAACCTTTGTTTTCCTGATGTGTGGCAGGATCTCTTTGCAGGATAAAACAGCAGGTAGGGAGAAAAACAAACACTGGGCAGATAATGATGCTGAAGTTGGTGAGACCAGGTCTCTGAGTAGGCAGATACTCTTCTCTCCGCTTAATTTATACAGGCCTGTTGGAGCAGAGTGGGCCCCAGATACACCACTGTTAGGCCTATATTATATCATTATGTATTGTATCTCCAAAGAGATCACAGAAAGAATGAAAGGTACTATATGTACAAAAATACTTACTGCAACTTTTTATGTGGTAGGGAAAAATTCAGAAATTAAGGAGAAGCCCTTTGATTGGGGAATGGTTGGACAAATTGTGGTGATGGAGCAATGAAACACAGAACTAGTGCCTCAAGCCTCACTATTGCCCCATTCAGGGAAGTGCTGTAAGTACTTGGGGTGAGAATGAACCCATTGAGGTGGTATATGGAAGGATTTGTTTGATTCTCTTATGAACCTGAATTCTTTCTCTTGCCGCTGGGACTCCACCCAGGTTAGAGCTTTGTAAAATTAACTATTGGTATAAGTCCCGGGAAGCAGAAGCTCATGAAGGTAGAATGAGAAGTGTGTGTGTGTGTGTGTTCTTTGACTTCCTAGCAAGCCTGAGATTGTTTCCCTTTTGGGATACTTTTGTTCAGTCATTTCATTTGTGTCCAACTCCTTGTGACTTCATTTGTTCGTTTGTTTTTAAGCAAAGATCCTGGAGTGGTTGGCCATTTACTTCTGCGGCTCATTTTTTCCCTACAGATGAGGAAACTGAGGCAAACCGTGTTAAATGATGTGTCCTGGGTCACACAGCTAGTAAGTGTCTGAGGTTAAATTTGAACTCAGGTCTTTCTTACTCTAGACCTGGCATTTTATCTACTGCACCCCCAGCTGCCCTTCTGGGATACTTAGAGTAGTAGTAAAAATTTATAAGAGGGGCAAGTAGGTGGCATAGTGGATAGAGCACGGGCCTTGGATTCAGGAGTACCTGAGTTCAAATCCAGCTTCAGACACTTAACACTTACTGGCTATGTGACCTTGGGCAAGTCACTTAACCCCAATTGCCTCACTTAAAAAAAATAATAAGAATTCATAGGTCCCTGGAGGAAGGTAGAGGCCACTGAAATGGGAGGTGGTCTCTACTATTCATGGACTTAGGCACAAGTCCTTTCTATGTCCAATACCATGATAATAAAATCTGTTCTTTTATACCTTATTATCATGAATGATTGTAGGAAAGCTGATAACTATTATTTGGCAGAATATTAGATAGCATAGTTGTCATCTAAGTGGGGGCAGACAAATTAGATTAATTAGTGAGTTGATGGACACTCTTTGGGTTGGATACTCATATTCTAAGATTTTACCTGCATGGTTCTAGATGAAGTAGAGAGAGAAGCGAAGGGAACCCTAGTCTACCCATTTTCTTTGCATCAGGAGAGATCTTCCAATACAAGGATTATTTCGTTAAATAAAATTCCGGGTATGAGTCTCTCAAATGTGAGTCTCAGGAACATCCAAATGGGCTTTTTAAGGAGCACTTTGACATTACAGACAATTGGGGCCCATCTCCATCTCAATAAGAATCTGCTTTATGTGATATAATTTGGAGTTAGGAAGGACAGATGGCATCCCTAAAGTACTCTGGGATTTGACAATCAACAACAAATGCCTACCGAGCAGCTAGAATATGCCAGGGCCTCTGGCTGGCACAGAGATGAATAAGGCCTACTCTCTGCCATCATAGAGCTCATCACCTCACAGTGGGAGTAAGAAGCAGACATAAATAATCACAATGCAAGGGAAAATAAAAATAACTCTCCTTTCTATACAGCTTTGTGGTTTACAGAACACTTTCCTCACAAAAGCCTTTGACTTAGTACGAGGACACTTGACCCTAGTTTACAAATATGGAAAGTGAGGCTCAAACCATTGAAGAAACCTGTTCATGGTCACCCTGATAGCAAATAGAAGAGCAAAGACTTAAGCTCAGCTTTTCATAGATCATGGATCTAGAGTTCAAAGGAAGCTTGGAGGTTCTGGAGTTTAACTCCCTTATTTTATAGATGGCAAAATGGAGGCCTAGAGAGGGGTAAGTGATTTGCCCAGAGTCACATAGCTATTAAGGGTCTGAGGTAGATACCTGTTAAGATATGGCTTCCAGATGTTGGACTCAGGAAATGCTTTCTGGAGATGGTCACATTTGTGCTGAGACTTAATGAATGGGTATGGTTTTAACAGGCAGAGGTGAGCCAAGGCCGAGGGTTGGAAAGCCCTGAGTATGGATCATAGATTTGGCCTGATGTCTCATTCCTTTACTGTTTATACTGAATCTAGATTGAAGTCCTTTCCATCCTACAAACTTTTTAATTAGAATCTTGGGACCTGTTATTTCTATAATTTCCATCTGTAGCCAAATCATCCAAATATGCTCCTCCGACTCACTTTCCAATCTCCATTACCCTTGTCTGTGCCATCTAGAATAATAACCACCTCCTGCTGTCTCCTCCTCCTCCCGGGCAGTTCTCTCTTTCTTAAGCCAGTTCAGTCCTTCTTACTCCATGCTGCCTGTTCTTAACCACTGTTTTCACACCTTGGCTCTGCCAACGTCACTCAGAAACTTCTTTTCTGAAATGCCAAAGAGAGACTTAAAAGCTCTTGAAATCAATGGGAACCTTCTTTTTCTCTCTCATCTACTCAACCCTGGTGCCGCCAGGTCATTTTGGGGATGCCACTTTCTCCTGATAGGTGAGGCTTACCCAGGGTGCAGCCTGGCTATCATATCTGCTTCCTGATCTTGCCCTCTTGACTGGGAGAGAGAAAGCCTTGGAGAGATGCAGAGTTGAATAAGCTGGTAGAACCTGAGCCAGAATTTTTCACTGGCTAATTCCCACAGTGTTCCACCTGACACCCGCCATCATGGGCTGGCTCACCTCCACTTCCACCATCCACAGAGACAAGTGGAATCTCCTTCTAGAGGGTTCACTCAGTAAAGACTGATTTTGACTGACTTGGCATTTTTGATTTGAAAATAGGGCTAGTGACTGTACCTGTGACTTTGTTGGTAAAGTGAACTTGTGGCTGAGAGGACTCTTCCTCTTAATAGGGGTTTGCATTTTCTGGGCAACATAATGCTCTAGAGAGTTGTCTAGAGTGCTGAGAGTGGGTAAAGAAAGAGAACAAGCATTTATTTTTAAAGAAAATAGTTTCACTTATGTAATGAAATATTTCATAATTATTTATGAATTTTTAACATTAACTTTAAAAAATTTTCAGTTCTAAATTTGATCCCCCTCTCCTCCTCCCTCACCTCTCGAGAAGGCAAGAAATATGGTATCAATTAAACTTATGAAATCATCAAAACATATTTCCATATTAACCATGAGGAACAAGCATTTATTAACTACATACTCTGTGCCAGGTACTGTGGTGAGCACTTTACAAATATTCTCTCACTTGATCCTCACAATAACCCAGTGGTGTAGGTGGTATTATTAGCCCCATTTTGCAGTTTAGGAAACTGAGGCAGATAGAGATTAAATGATTGGCCAAGGGTCACATAGTTAGTAGTTAAGGTTGGATTCGAACTCAAGTCTTCCTGACTCCAGTGCTCTATCTGTACCACCTACACTTTAATCTGAGAGATGAAGTGAGTTGCCTCGGGTCTCAAAGCCAACGTGTATCAGAGATGGGACTTGGTCCAGATATTCTTGACTTCTAGGCTGGATCTCTGTACACTATAAATGCTACTTAACATTACTGAGATGATAAAGTTGTTGTTGTTTTTAAATAAGCTATTTAGCATTTTGCTCATGCCTATCTCCCCCTTCATTAACATGGATAGCGGAATTAGGTTTCTTTGTGCATATCCAATTAATTATACTCACTTATGTTTATATTTATCATTGTTGTTCAGTTGTTTTCAGTCGTGTCCGACTCTTTGTGTCCCCCATTTGGGATTTTCTTGGCAAAGATAATAGAATGGTTTGCCATTTCCTTCTCCAGCACATTTGACAGATGAGGAAACTGAGGCAAACAGGGTTAAGTGACTTGCCCAGGGTCACACAACCAGTAAGTGTTTGAGGTCAAATTTGGACTCAGGAAGACAAGCCTTCTTGATTCCATACCCAGTATTCTATCTCCTGCACCACCCAGCTGCCCTTCATGTCTGCCTAGCCCCTTTCTTCCCACCTAACAACCTTGTGATATATCATTATCCTCTTTTAACATTTGGGGAAGTGGAGGCTCAGAGACTTTAAGCGACTTTCCCACATTCATACAATGAATGATCCTTTTGTTCTCTGCTTTGGCCAGACCATATCTGGAAAACACATTTTAGGAAGGGCACTGACAAAGCCCAGAACCTCTAGATGATGACAGGTTGAGGAAGGGATTTGAAGCCATATTATGTAAGGATCAACTGAAGAAACTGGGAGAAGGGGTGGGGGTGATAACTGGCACCAAGTATTTGAAGGACTGCCACATAGAAGAAAGATTAGACTTCTCTTTCTTGACTCAAGAGAGAAGAATCAAGAGCCAAATAATGGAAACTGCAGGGAGAGATTTTAGCTTGATATAAAGGAAAAAAGAAACTTTCTAGCAATTAAAAAGTACTCCAAAGTGGAATAGGCTGCCTAAGAAGGTAGTGAATTCCCTGTCACTGGAAGTCTTTTAGTGGAGGCTTTATAACCATTTGGTGGGGATGTGGCATTTTGTTTGTTTGTTTGTTTTTGTGAGGCAATGGGGGTTAAGTGGCTTGCCCAGGGGCACACAGCTAGTAAGTGCCAAGTGTCTGAGGCTGGTTTTGAACTCCGGTCCTCCTGAATCCAGGGGCATGTAACTGCCCCTTATTGGAGGGGATGTTGTAAAGGAATTTCATGCTGAGTTGTGGGTTGGACTAAATGTCTTCAACAGGCCTTTCAACTCTGAGATTCTGAGGGTACTTGGTGTCATTGCAGGTGTGTGAGAGGAGTATGAATAATTATTGACTTTGTCCCAATCTGTCATCCACGAAATCCACCCCAGTGATGCTTCTTTGGGTGTTGCTTGCCCAGGACAATGTGGGTGGTCTTAAATGATCAGCAGGGGCAGCAAAACTGTGGTCCTATATTTTCCATGCTGCTTACTACCACTTTCTTATAGGTGCAATGGAAGGCAGTTACCACTGATCTGCATTTCCCCAAGGTTTGTGCAAATACTACTTACCATTTTCTATCATTGCGAGCTGGGGGAGTGGATTGCCCCCCGGGTGCCCAGGAAGCTCTGTTTACTTGCATGTACTGACAGAGTAACATGGGGGGGATGAGAAAGAGAATAGATACACCCTGGCTGTGCTGCTAAGCCCCCTCAAGGCCAAATGACTCCCAAGCCTAGCAGACAATCACCCGAGGTCATTCTTTTCAGCCTATTCTATTTACAACTCAGCATCTGCCACAAGTTCACCTCTGTGTTAACAAGGAAGAGCGTGGCTAGAGATGGGCAGTGAGCAGAGGAGGCAGGCAGGTAGTTTGCCATTTGTATTCACAGCTGGGCATCAGAAGCTGGTAAGCAAAGACAGCAGGACCATTTTTGCTGGGTGAGAGAGGTGCTGAGTATAGAAAATTGCCTTTCCAAACTCCAGTGGGCAGACATGCCGTTGGGCAATTGAAGCCAGTCAATGCTGTCTGGTCCTCTCTAAGGGGCTGCTAGTTGTGAGTGGGAAGGAGGGGGAAGAGGAGGCAGGCTTGAAGCCTCTTATTTCCAGTTTTTAAGGAGAGAAAGCAAAAAAGGTTTGGTCTTGGAAGAGGAAAATATGAGAGGTCATGAGAGAGGGAGAAGGGAAGAGAGAGACAGAGACAGATAGAAACAGAGACAGAGATAGAAACAGAGGAGAGAAATACAGAGAAAGAAAGAGGGAAGGAGGAGAGAAACAGAGACAGAGAGAAGAAAGAGCTATATAGAGACAAAGAGAGACACAGAGAGAAGGGAACAGAGATAGTGACAGAGAGAGACAGAAACAGAGACAAAGAGACAGATAGAAAGAGAGAAATAGAAAGGAGAGAAACAGAGAGGCAGAGACAGAAATACAGAGAGGAAAAGAGAGAGAGAGAGAGAGAGGGAGGGAGGAGATAAAAACAGATAAAGATAGAAACAGAGACAGAGAGGAGAGATAGAGAGACAGAGACAGGGAGACATAAACACCAGAGAGGAGAGACAAATAGTGACAGAGATAGAAATAGAGACAAAGAAACACCAAGAGAGACAGAGAGACAGAGACAGATTATTGTCTATTTGCATATGATCTTCCCTTGAGCTTTATCACGACTTTGTATTTTGAGAAGGCCTATCCCTCCATCCAGTCCAATGATGGGGAGGCTTTTTGACATTGTAGGTAATTCTAAAGTCTGCCTAGGAGAAGAAATAAAGGGAGAAAAGGGACTGAGGAAAGGAAGTGAGTGAGTCTTTCTAGCTGTTCTGACAGTCAGTGGCATGAGTCATCACAAACTCATTAAATGTCAGTGATAAAAAGGAATTTGGAGGTCTTTTGGTCCTACCCTTCCCCCTACAAAGGGAAAAACTAAGACCTAGACAGGGAAATAACCAGCAGTCTTCCCTTCTTAGATTAACCAGTACAAATCTTGCCTGGGGTGGGGGGTATGGGTGGAAACCTCTATTTATTCCCCTTGTTATTGCTTGATTAACTTGCTAGTTATTCCAAGTTGCGTAACCTCTAAATAAATTTTTTTTTAAAGACAAATTCAGCTGGTGAGGGGAAGGAGGGAGAGATCACAGGACCTGATTTCCCATCTGACTTGGTTTCCAATGCTTGGAGACAGGGCCCCTAGGAAATGGTGGGCTTGAGGCAGAAGGAGCAAGCTCTGGAATGGTCTTTACTGAGGACCTGTGTTTGACAGACTGTTCTCTGGGAGAGGGATTGGACCTGCTTGACTTGGCCACATAACAAAACAGGAAGCAAGGAGTAGACATTGCTGAGATCTCCCTCACTTTTCTTCCTTTAAATTTGATGGGAAGGAAAACATCCTAAGATTTTGAGCTACGCCAAAGTGAAGAGGATTACCTTGGGAGATACTGGACTCTCATTCACTGAAGGTCCTGAGGCAAAGATTGGAAAACCACTGGCCAGGGTTGGGGCAAAGGGCATTTCTTGTTCAGTTATTCATTGGACTGGATAGCCATGGAGGTGGGCCCTTCCAAGACTGGAATTCTGTGATTCTGTGGTAAAGAGCCTTCCCTTCCTTTCTTCTCCATCATGTGGTTCACATAGGCTCCTACCTTATTAAATAATAGAATTTTTTTTGGTGAGGCAATTGGGGTTAAGTGACTTGCCTAGGGTCACACAGCTAGTAAGTGTTAAGTGTCTGAGGCTGGATTTGAACTCAGGTCCTCCTGACTCCAGGGCTGGTGCTCTATCCACTGCACCACCTAGCTGCCCCAATAATAGAATTCTTAAACTGTTAGTAACACTCTGTCCTTTCCAATTAATCAATCCATAAGCATTTCTTAGGTAATAACAATAGCCAGCAGTTATATAGCACCTTAAGGTTTACAAAAGGCTTTACAAATACTACCTCAATTTTTAATTATTTTCATGACAACCCTCAGAGGTCGGTGCTATTTCTACCCCCATTTTACAGATGAGGAAACTGTGAGGAAGTTGAAAAAGGTTGTGACTTAACCAGGGTCACATAGATAGTAAGTATCTGGGGCTGAATCTAAACTCAGGTCTTCCTGACTCTAGTTCCAGTGCTTGATCCACCTGTGCAATTTACCTGGCATGGCCAATCCCGGAATCAAGTACTACAGCATGACCTATAGGGAGGGAATGTTAATGCTTGGCCAATGCAGACAAGGGAATCAGGCCCTGTTTAATTAGCACTGCATAAGAGAATGTCTGAGACATAAGAGGACAGGAAGAAATAACAGCAGGGTTGCAAAGGTGTTAGTGAAGGTACAAGAATAATTCTGAGTCATGATAAGCAGTCTTTCCTGTGGCCTCCGGTAACCATGTCCAATGAAATCCTATAGCAGACACAACTACAGATCATGTCCAAGAGGAGCCAGTGAGTCAGATAATTTGGGAAAAGCAGGGAGATCCAACTGAGCAGATAGAAATATGGGGGAGAGAAGTGGGTTTTGAACTTTGTGGTATCAGGATCCCTTTATACTCTTAAAAATTAGTGAGGACCTCAAAGAGCTTTTGTTGCTGTGGGTTATATTGATTGATATTTATCATATTTGATATTAAAATAAAAAACTATAAAATGTTTGTTCATTTAAAATAACAATGATAATCAGTTATATGTTAGCATAAATAACATTTTTATGAAAGTAACTGTGTTTTTCCAAACAAAAATATGACAAAAGTAGCATTGTTTTACATATTTTTGTAAATCTCATCGATATCTTGTTAAACTGAAGATAGCTGGATTTTCATATATGTTTCTGTATTCAACCTGTTGTTTTGGTTGAAATATATAAAGAAAACCCGGCCTCACACAGATATATAGTTGGAAGAGGGAGGAGTATTTGAACAGGAAAATAATAATCTTAGTTGTTGTTATTCAGTTGTTTTTCAGTTGTGTCTGACTCTTTGTGACCCCATTTGGGGTTTGCTTGGCAAAGATACTGGAGTGGTTTACCATTTCCTTCTTCAGCTCATTTTACAGATAAGGAAACTTAGGTAAAAAGGGTTAAATGACTTGCCCAGGGTCATACAGCTAGTTAAGTGTCTGAGGATGGATTTGAAATCAGCTCTTCCTAACTCTATGCCACTGTGTCACCTATCTTAGAGTATTAATATGAAAATAGTTTCCCCTTGCAGATCCTCTAAAAAGGTTTCAGGGACCCCCGGGCATCTTTGGACCACATGTTGAGAACCATTGCGTTAGAGAAACAGACCACCGAAGGCCAGGAAATCAAATGAGTATATAGAAAGCACCACACCAGCAAGGGAGAACAGTTGTGCCAGAGAGATTTAAGGCAACAGAGAATGGCAGGTCTTTCATTTCCTCAGTCATATTTCAAGGGCCTCTTGTGACCTCGCCCCTCCTGGTACTCAAAGGGGTTTGATCCCACGCTCCATGACCTGGGTCTCGGTATCATATATGACATCTCCATCTTCTTGTCTGTAAAGTAGAGGCTCACTACCCTCTGAAAACCCAACTCACCCGGCTTTAGTAATAGCCTAATGGGAATTTCAGTTTAACATTTAAGTACCTGTTGAGGGTAGAAACCTGGGTTATAGGGCAGATGTAGCTAGGAAAGCGTAGCTAAGATGTGGTCAAGTAAGGGCATATGCCACATAGATAACCATCACCTACAAGAAGAGCATAAGAAAAGTATCAGTAAAGAGCTTTGTGAAGGTTGAGTAGGGAAAGATCATTATCAACTAGGGGCATCAAGGAAGGCTTCCTGGAAGAGGAGGTATTAGACTTGATTTTTAAATATTCGTGAGAATTTGACAGACAGAGGAGACAGAGGGTACTGTAGGTGTAAGAAACAGCCAAGGACAAAGGAATAGAAGTGGGAAAGAGTAAGGCATGTTCAGGGGGCTAAATGAGTACAAATGAAATCAAGATTCAGAAGAAAAATGATAGAATAGGCCAAATAATGAGTTCTCTAAAATAATAATTTTAGAAAATCACATTAGAAAAGTAAATATAAAAACATTAGATTTTTCCCTAAGAAGATCCCGGCAACTGAGAGCTAAAATTGCCGGGATCTTCTTAGGGAAAAATCTGAATAAGTTTGGCCTGAGCAAAGGCCAAAAATTACAGAGCACATTTAAGGGTAGAGAATATATCATTATGGCCTGAAGTCTTGAGAGCGACAGCAGACAATAATATGAGATTATTCATATTAAGCACTTACTACTATGTGCCGAGCACTGTGCTAAACCCTAGGGTTATAAAAAAAAGCAAAAGGGGGCAGCGAGGTGGTGCAGTGGATAGAGCACCAGGCCTGGATTCAGGAGGACCTGGGTTCAAAACTGGCCTCAGAAACTTGACACTTATTAGCTGTGTGACCCTGGGAAAGTCACTTAACCCCCATTGCCTCACCAAAAAAAAAAAAAGAAAGAAAGAAAAGAAAAGAAAAAACAAGATAAGGATAAAAAGAAAGGACAGCATTATGCTAGGCTTTGAAAAGTGTGAATACTAGTCTAGGGAGTTTGAATGGAAATGTACTTAGGCAAGCAATTTTGTTGTTGCTCAGTTGTTTCAGTAATGTCTGACTCTTCATGACCCTCTTTGGGATTTTCTTGGCAAAGATACTGGAATGGTTTGCCATGTCCTTCTCCAGCTCATTTTACAGATGAGGAACTGAGGCAAACAGGGTGAAGTGATTTGCCCAGGGTCCCACAGCTAGAAAATTCCTGAGGCCAGATTTGAATACATGTATTCTTGACTCCAAGCCTGGTGTTCTATCCACTGCACCACCTAGCTGCCTTGACCCTTGGAGGTAGGTAATATAATTATCTATATTTTACAGTTCAGGTAAATGAAGCAAACAGGGGTTAAGTGACTTTTCCAGGGTCACAAAGCCAGGAAAAATTTGAGACCAGATTAGATAGGAAGGATCACTTCTAACCTGGGGAGCAAGAGGGACATCATAGAAAGCTTTCAATGTGGTTCCTGATTGGAGGCTTGAAGGAGTGATTCAATTCTAACAATTGCCGATGGGGACTGCACAAGGCGGGAGAAGAGGAGAAAAGTAAATTCCAACTCTGTCAGTTTGTGTGAGCCAAGATAAAGGGGCAAGAGAGGGGTAGCTGGGTGGCACAGTGGATAGAGCACCAGCCCTGGAGTCAGGAGTACCTGAGTTCAAATCCAGCCTCAGACACTTAACACTTACTAGCTGTGTGACCTTGGGCAAGTCACTTAACCCCAATTGCCTCACCAAAAAAAAGGGGGGGACAAGAGAGACCCCTGATTGGTGTCTAGTTTGCTTTGAACACCAAATGCGTGAAAGGGGAAGGTGGGAGATAAAGCAGGGAAGCTAGATTTGGGGCCTTCAATGGCAGAATCTGACATTTGGACTCCATCCTGACAGCAACGGGGAAACTTTGAAAGTTTCTGAGCAGGAGAGTGACAAGACGAGAGCGCTGCATTAAAGAAATTTATCTGACATTTTATGGGGGATGCACTGGAGAGGAGAAAAATAGAGGAAGAGATTGGTTAGGAGACAGTTGTTATACCCCAGGCAAGATGCAATGAGGGCCTGAACAAGGATGGGGGCAGTGGAAATAGAGAAGAGGAACAGACATGAAATATACCAGACAGAGAGAATCAGAAGGACTTACTATTACATAATAACAGGATGGGAAGTCCAGACTGCAATTGCAGGCCTTTGCTCAGGTCAAATTTATTCCTAGAAAGTCTTCCCTGCCCCTCTTTACCTGTTGAATTCCTGGAACCTGTTCATTTAAACTCAAATGCCTAATATTTTCAGTTGGTATTGTCTGTTCCCCTTTGCATGGCTGGGTCAGTGGTAGACTTCTTACCTACTAGAGGAAAGCCCTGGGTTCCATTACAGACCTATGCATATGACTTTTTGAAGAGGTAGAATGATGTAATACAGTACTGGGCCTGGAGTCAGGAAGTTGTTGTTCAGTTGTTTTTAAGTTGTGTCCGACTTTCTATGACCCCATTTGGGGTTTTCTTGGCAAAGATACTGGAGTGATTTGCTATTCCCTTCTCCAGTTCATTTTAAACATGAAGAAACTGAGGCAAACAGGGTTAAGTGACTTGCCCAGGATCATGCAACTAGTATTTGGGGTCAGATTTGAACTTGGGAAGATAAGTCTTCCTGATTCTAGCACTCTATCCACTGCACCACCTAACTGCCCTGGAGTCAGGAAGACCTGAGTTCAAATATAGGCTCAGATACATTGTCTCTCAAATAAAAAATATATACAAAGTAAAAAATACAAAGTACGTAGTAATTTTGGGGGTGTTAGCACAGAGCTGAATTAGGCCTAGTGGGTGAAATCATAGGGAAGGGGCAGCTAGGTGGCACAGTGGATAGAACACCGGCCCTGGAGTCAGGAGTATCTGAGTTCAAATCCGGCCTCAGACACTTAACACTTACTAGCTGTGTGACCCTGGGGAAGTCACTTAACCCCAATTGCCTCACTACAAAAAGAAAGAAAGAAAGAAAGAAAGAAAGAAAGAAAGAAAGAAAGAAAGAAAGAAAGAAAGAAAGAAAGAAAGAAAGAAAGAAAGAAAGAAAGAAAGAAAGGAAGAAAGAAAGGAAGAAAGAAAGAAAGAAAGGAAGAAAGAAAGAAAGAAACCAAGAAACCAAGAAACCAAGAAACCATAGGGAAGATGATTTCAGTTCAGTCTAGGGACTAGATTTCTAATAATTGGAGCTCTCCTGAAGTGAATAAGGTTGCCTTGAGTGATGGTGAGTCACCCAGTCCTAGAGGCTTCAACTAGAGTCTAATTATTCGTCAGAGATATAGAAGAGATTCATGGTTTCAGCTTGGGGTTAAGTTTCTTTTTTTTTTTTTTTTTTTTTGTTGTTGGGCAATGAGGGTTAAGTAACTTGCCCAGGGTCACACAGCAAGTAAGTGTCAAGTGTCTGAGGTCGGATTTGAACTCAGGTACTCCTGACTCCAGGGCTGGTGCTCTATCCACTGCACCACCTAGCTGCCCCATCTTGGGGTTAAATTAAGGGAGGCAGGGGGGCAACTGGGTGGCACTTAGGATAGAGCACTGACCTTGGATTCAGGAGTACCTGAGTTCAAATCCGGCCTCAGACACTTAACATTTACTAGCTGTGTGACCCTGGCCAAGTCACTTAACTCCAATTGCCTCACCAAAAAATAATAATAATAATAATAATAAATTTAAAAAAATAAATTAAGAGAGGCAGCATGGTTCAAAGAGCCCTGGACTTGGCAGTCAGGACACCCAGATCCTGGTCCTGACTCTGATATAAATTCACTTTGTGACTTTGGCCGAGTCACTTTTCCTCTATAGGCTCCACAAAGGGGGAAACCACACTTTATCTGTGGGTATAAGTTCCTATTTTTGTGAAATCTTACTGTGGAGAGAGCTCTGGACTTGGAATCAAGATGACCTGGGGCAAATCACTTCACTTCCAGCAGCCTCAGTTTACCTATCTGAAAAATGGGAATAGTAATACCCTTACCGCACAGAGTTGTTGTGAGGATCAAGTGAGATCATATATATAAAGTACTTTTCAAAACTTAAAGCATTATATACATGTTAGATATTATCATGCTTTTTTTCTAACCCTAAAGTGCTATATAAATGTCAATTATTTTAATTATTTGTCATAGACCTACTCTTCCTTCTTTCCTTCCCTTCATTCCTCCCTTAGGCTGCCCAGATGCCATGGATGGGGGAGAAGCTTGTAGAGGGGGTGGATGGGAAGGGTGCACTCCACTTGGATAGGCTAGGAATTATGAACCTTAGTCCTTCCAGGGAGAGACACATCCTCTGGGACTTATTTGCCCTGCCCTGTGCCCTTCAGAAGCCCCCAGTACTGTCATGTGACCTGCTTATATATTCTATAGACTCCAAAGCCTTGCCATTTTCCCTATGGTTGAACCTTTGGGACTTTGGAACCTTTCCATCTGTGAGGAAATGGGTAATTGTCTCCTTTCAATAAGGATATAACAGTCACCATTCAAATTACACTCCTCTGAACTTGTTTGAGGACAAAGGTCTCAGTCCCCCTTTCCTCCCCTCGGGGAAACAGATCACATGGTTCAAGGAGCCCTAAGTTGGTCTTCATGAAGTCCTCTTCTGGGCTATGTCCAAATAAGGGAAGATTGAAGAAATGTCCCCATGTCACCTCCTCCATTGGCTGAGAACCCAAAGAATAAGAAAGGAAATTAGGGTTAAGAATACTATGTTGGGTAGACAGCTAGGTGGCATAGTGGATAAAGCACCAGCCCTGGATTCAGGAGGACCTGAGTTCAAATCCAGCCTCAGATACTTGATACTTACTAGCTGTGTGACACTAGGCAAGTCATTTAACCCTCATTGCCCCGCAAAAAAACCCACAAAAAAACCAAAACCAAAACCAAAAAAAAAAAAATACTGTGTTGGGGTTAGCTAGCTTTCCCTCTTAGATTATGCTTCAATCTGTATTCAAATACTATCAATTCTCTCTCTGTAGATGGATTGCATAATATTCAATCATGTAAAACATTATTTCTGTACTAGTCATGTTGAAAAGAAAACAGACAAAAACTCCCAAGAAAATAAAGTTTTAAAAAAGCATATTTTAATCTGTATTCAGAGCTCATCAATTTTTTCTTTGGAGGTGGATGGCATTTTTCATCGTGGGGCCATTGGATCATTGTCTTGATCAGAGTAGCTAAGTCTTTGGTAAAAGTATTCATTGTTTCCCTCTTACAGAAGAGGTGACTGAGGTAAAGACAAGGGAAAGTAATACAAGAAGCTAACTGACTTTGTCTCATGCCTAATAAATTATGGAGTTGGGACTTGAACTCAGATCTTCATGTTCCATGGCCAAGACCTCGTCCCTTATACTACACAGCCTCTCGAAGCACTTTCCAATGCCCACAGAAGATTCCTATTCTCCCCATTCCCCAAGACATAACAAAATCTCACCTGAGAGAAAAGAAGGTAGTCTTCATATGTCCCTTCTTTCCCCTTCTCCTGCCCCCTCCTAGTCCCCCATTTCTGCTTTTGAAGTTTTACCCTTCATTCCTCTTCTCTACATTGTTTCTTCTTCTCTTCCTTTTTCCCCAGGGCTAAACTGTGCATTAGCAAGTCACCCGCCTGCTTTGCTGGGCTGAATGGTGATTCTGGCTAGGGTATATCATCTCCTGAATCTGGCTGTTGTGGTCTCTTTCCTCAGCGATATCCATTTTGATAAGGTCCAGAGAACTAGCAGCTTAGGCTCTGCAGGGGACAGATAATTGAAGTTTTCTTTCCAGTTATAATTCTGCAATAGAAGGAGTGGAGGGCTGGGAGGCAGGGGCAGATGGGGGAAGAAAAACTATAAAACTAGAATCCTATTTGTATTGAGCTTGCCTTCTATTAGTCTCTTTTACATCTTTTTGCTTTTCTTCTTTTCTCAAAAGTCTATTCTCCCTCACCCCCACCTCCAGATAAACTTAGGACCTTAATTCAGAAGATTTCTTATGCTTACACCACCAATTAGGACCTCCTGAAAAATGACATTGATGTGGAAGTTTTTTGTTGTTGTCATCTCCCTCTTCTCTTCCTCCTCCTCTTCTCCTTCTCCTTCTTCTCCTCCTCCTTTTCCTCCTCCTCCTCCTCTTCCATCCTTCTTTCCAATTAGAAATCTTCGGGGCAGCTAGGTGGCGCAGTGGATTGAGCACTGGCCCTGGATTCAGGAGGACCTGAGTTCAAATACAGCCTCAGACATTTGACACTTACTAGCTGTGTGACCTTGGGCAAGTCACTTAACCCCAATTGCCTCACCAAAAAAAACCAAAACAAACAAACAAACAAAAAAGAAATCTTCATAAAATGTCATTAAAATTGACCTCTTTGAGTTTTATGACTCTACAAATCCTTTATCTTTCACTTTTCATTTGGGGGAAAATCAAGTCATTGATAGGATTTGAGAATGGGAGAACTGGTAGGATCAGACAGTCATCCAATGAATTTGAAATGATTGTCTATTCTGTGTGCAGTGCTAGGCTAATGGTAGGTGTGTGTGGTGGTGGTGGGGGGAGATACATATCTGATCCTTGTGGCAGGTAAAAGATGAAATGACCTAGGAAACAAATTTTTGAGCTTCTTAGCATTTCAGTTTATTAAGCAATGCATATCAATTGCCTAACATTGCAACCAGTAGCTTTCTTCAGCTTAGGGATGGAGTATAAATACAGGGGAAACAGACTTTTACACATTAAAAATAATCAAATAAGGCCAACTAATTAAAAGGAAACCATTAACCAGTATACAACGACAGGTAATTTGATTTCTAATTAGAGAAAAGATTAGGGACTTTCCAAGTTGGGAGGGGGAGAGTGAACAGGAGACATTCCCTTAATTCAGAATAAGAGGCATCCCACTCCCCCTCAAGTGTCTGTAAACATGGAACATGGAAACAATAACTAATTGACCCATATGGGGCCAGTTTTCAGATAAAACCCATGGGTTGCTTGAGACGTATAACTGAGAAAACTCTTTGAATTGTGGATCTAATTGGGTTTCTGGTCAGTATAACCTATATCCTTAGTTAAGGCTCTCTAAGCAATAGGCAGAGGTCCTCCAGCTTCCCTGCCACACAGGGCTAGGTTCAAATTAAGGTTTTCTCTCAATTCCCACAAGTGAATGAAGTTTTCTTACAAGACAGAAATTGAAGTAGACCCATAATTGAATAGAAAGGGAGCTGGGCTAGATTCAGAATTGAGTAACAAGATAGAGTCAGTGTGGTTCACTCAATCCCCACAATTAACCACTCGCTGTTCTAATCTCCTTAATTGCTTCTATTTTGTCACCTTGACTTCAAGGAGCTGATATGCTAGGTGGCGATACAAGCTATCTATGTAGATATGTGAGCCTTCACCATGGGGAGTTAGCTTTGGGGATGTGTGAGCTCACCCACACATTAGATGAACCTAAGTAAGATGCTCACTCATCTCCCATCTGCCAGTCTCTTCTCTCCAATCCATCCTTCACTCTGCCAAAATAATTTAATTTTCCTCCAGTAATTTGTTCAGATCTCACCTAAGTAACATTCCAATTCCTATCATACCTATTGGAGTACTTCTTCTACTTTCCCAGGAAGGGGCAACCTCTTGAGGGACAGGGGCTATGTAATGATTATTTTTTTATCTTTTCATCTCTACCACAGCACCTGGTAGACAGAGGGTGTTTGGTAAATGTTTGTTGACTAGAATTAAGTTGATCTGTATTAAATGAGTCTTAGTTATAGTTGAAATAGGGACTTTAGTAGAGATTCAGATACCTGAACAAATATGAGATGATGATAGTTGGCATTCATAGAGATTTAAAATTTACAAAACATTTGATGTATATTATCTCAGTACTGTATATCCAGTGCCTATGCTGGCTCAGCTCCTGGCTCCACTAATTCCTTCAGTGACCTTGGTAAGTAAGGTGTTAGACTAGAAAGGATCCAAGGTTCTTCTCCCTCCACAATACCTACCCAAGATGATGGGATCATCAGATCTTAGATTTAGGTTTGGAAGGGGCTTCCATCTCTTGGCAGAGGTATAGTGGACTAGAGTTGTAGGATGAGATATATACAATTTCCAGATGTGGCCAGGGTGGTGATTTGCTTTGCTTGACTACTTAAGATAAGGGAGGACTTTTCTTTGGGTAGTGTCAGAGTGAGTTAGTGGGAAATGAAGAAGGTAGAAAAAAGGGGAAAAAAGCATTAAATCACATAGGGGAAAAACACAAAGAGAAATTCTGATGTCCACAAATGGGCACTTTTGTTGTTTTTGTCATTGTTGTTGAGTTGCTTTCAGTCTTGTGCAACTCTTCATGACCCTGTTTGGAGTTTTCTTGGAAAAGACACTGGCGGTGTGTTTAAGTTTTAAATGAATTAGAAATTTAAAAAATACTTAAAATGAATAAATTCCAGACATATACAAACAAAATCAAAGATAACTAAAGTGGGTTGCCCTTTCCTTCTCCAGCTCACTTTACAGATGAGAAACTGAAGCAAACTGGGTTAAGTGATTGGTCCAGGTTCACATAGCTAGTAAATGTCTAAAGCTGAATTTGAACTCTGGTCTTCCTGACTCCAGGCCCAGCACTCTATCCACTATGCCATCTAGCTGGGCACTGGGTCATTATCTCTCCTAGTCCTTTGGACAACATTCAAACTAGAGGGTATGGCAGGAGATATGTTTGTCACATATTTGTTCCATTTAGTGACAGATAAACCTCACATTTCCTGCAGCTTGGAAGACAATTCAGTAGTCTCAGAATGATTATATTTGCTTAATCAGATCAATGTTCCATACATGGAAGGGCCTTGGACAAATAACAATTGGTAGCAGCTGTTGCCTGAAATTGGATCTGAAAATGGGCAGCAAGCTTTCCCTAAGAATGACTCTCCAGAGTGAATGGTCTCTGGCTTCTTTGACTCCAAACTGGCTACATTTTATTTATTTACAAGTGAGAAGAACATGGATTTGGAGTGAGAGGAATTGGGGTCAAATCTTACCTCTAATGCTTAATACTTATGTGACCCTTGGACGAGTGGAAACTTCCCCGGGGCCCCATTTTTCTCATTTGCCAAATGAGAGGGTTGGACTGGATAGTCTCTGAGGTTCCTTATGGATCTCAATCTTTGAATCTGTGATTTAGACTCTGCCCAGTGTAGGTAGAAATACTTCCTGAATAAATGTTGAAATGCCAAGAGCCAGAACCTAGGTCTCTGAACCATGAGTCTATGAATTTTAAACTCACTAGGCCAGCCCACCCAGGAGTAGCCAGGGGTTTCTCAGGTGTCTAACCTATGCCCTTCAAGGGTCTTGGGAAGTTCTATCTACTTGTAGAGGCTCCTGTGGGATGTGACACTAAAGCCATCTCTAAACAGGACTGTCTTGAGTTTAAGGTGGGGATGATGGAAGTCCTAAAGGGGTTCACAGAATGGCAGAGCTGAGAGGATCTGGGGAGATCTTTGAGCAATAGGTTTCATCATTTCTATGGTATAATAGTATTCCATTACATAGCATGAATTATGTAGCCATTCCCTAATAGATGGGCACCCCCTTAGTTTCCAGTTCTTTGCTACTATAAGTATTTTTGTACACAAGGGTCCTTTTACTCTTTCTTTGATTTCTTTGCTTTTATTTTCTTTGTTTTTTAGGGGGGGGCATGGGTCTAGGGGTGGCTTCTCTGGGTCAAAAATTAGGGATTTTCTACAACCCCCTCCTTCTTCCAGGAAACAAATTATCTGAATTAAAACCTAGTCTATAGTTTCTCATTTTTCTATGTAGGTAATACATCTGTCCAATGATCAGACTGATGATAGCTCTCAATCTAAATGACAGGCAGAGTAATATGTGTGCCATATGGGAGAAGAGATCATCGAGGAAATATCCCTCTCAAATAATTTTTTAACACAAAAAGTAGAATTTGTCTATAATCCTAAATTGACATTTGTATAGAGATTCAGAGGCAGCCAGATGGCTTAGAGGATAGAGTGCTGGGTCTGCAGTCAGGAAGACCTGTATTCAAATCTGGCCTCAGATGCTTACTAGGTGTGTGACCCTGGGAAAGTCTGTTTGCCTCAATTTCCTCATCTGTAAGATGAGCTGGAGAAGGAAATAGCAAATTACTCCAGTATCTTTGCCAAGAAAACCTTATGGACAGTATGGTCACAATGAGCTGGACATTAATGAATGACTGAACAACAACAGTGAAAGGAGATTTCTACTTCTTTCTTCTAGGAAGATAATTTTATTGACCAGAATGATTGATATTCCATGAAATTTCCTTCTTCAGCTCTGTAAAGATATTGACAAGCTGGAGGTGATGCTGACTGGGCCTAAGATATTGCCAAATAAAGACTGATAAAGAAATTGGGGGCAGCTAGGTGGTGTAGTGGATAGGTCACTGGGCCTGTAGTCAGGAAGACTCTTCCTGAGTTCAAATCTGGCCTCCGACACTTACTGTGTGATTCTGGGCAAGTCATTTAACCCTGTTTGTCTCAGTTTCCTCATCTGTAAAAGGAGCTGGAGAAGGAAATGACAAATCACTCCAATATCTCTGCCAAGAAAACCCCAAATGGAGCCATGAAGAGTTGGACACGACTGAAAAAGACTAAACAACAACAAAAGAGAAACTGAGAGTGGAGATGGCTCACCTGGATAAAATATCTGGGTGTGGGACATCCTTTCTTTGATACTTACTACTTGCATAACTGGTCAATTACCTTCCTTGATCCTCATTTTCCTCCTCTGTAAAATGAATCGGTTGGATTGTTTCCTCTCAGTCCCTTCTATAGGTCTTCAAGTAGCTTAAGGGTTGTCAGATTAAAAAGGGAACAGACTTCTTCCATGTAACTTTAGAGAACTTCAGCTGGTTAGTAGAAATCACAGAGAGGCAAGATTTTAACTTGGCTTAAAAAAAAAAAAGATTCTTAAAAATAAGAGCTATCCACCAATGGAATAAGTGCAAAGGAGTAAACTTCCCAAGTCACAGGAGTTATTCATATTCTAATGGAAATCAGAAGTTACTTTGCAGGGCTACTATAGAGTTAAATCTTGCTCAAGGTGGGAAATTGGTTTAGATTTAGTAGGTGTTGTGGAAAAAAAGGATTAGACTGAGAATTGAGACCTGGTTTCTAAACTTGCCTTTGTACCAACTCATTAGGTGACCTTGGACAAGATGCTTTTCTTCTTTCTGACTTTTTCTTCTCCTTTATAATGAAAGCATTAGTGACAATGTTACGAGAAGAACAGCAGTCTCCAACATGGGGGTGGAGATTATTGGATTTCAGGACATGATAGCCATGGTGAGAGTCCCTTCATAAATAACCACTGCCTAGTTTGAGCTAGGTGAGATGCTAGAGTTGGGTCTGCAGTGTCTCTACCCAGGGCTCCAAGATTTTCCATTCCAAGTACTCATCTGAGGGGGGAAATAAAACACTTGGCTCTAGGGTGATGTATTTTCTGGTTGTTTCAAAAGATGGCCCTCATCATCTCCCATGAAGGAAGATGTGAATTCCACCACCTACACACCTCAATAGTTCTTCCTTTGTATGTCAATCTAACATCTTCTTAACTCCCAGCTTCCTGCACACTTAACTATGGTGAAGAGCATAATGACTATATCTCTCTCGGTGTGAGAACCTGGGCTAGAGTTCTAGTTCTGCCATTGACTTTCTTTGTGTCTTTGATCAAGTCATGTCCTTTCTCTTGGCCTCAGTTTCCTCATATGTAAAATGGTGTTGTTGGACTAGATCAAGAGTTCTTAACTTGGGGTCTGTGAACTTTAAAAATGTATATATCACTATATTTCAATATAACTGATTTCCTTGTAGTCTTATGTATTTTGTTTTATGCATTTAAAAACATTGTTTTGAGAAGGGGTCTATAGGCTTCATCAGATTTCCAATGGGTTCCAAGGTACCAAAAAGGTAAAGACCACCCTTCATTGGATGGTCTCTAAATTCCTTTATAACTTCAAAGTTCCAAGGAGCACATTTACTCTAATTTCAAGGAAGAACAAGAAGAAGTCGCTGCATTTCTTGATTGGCCCCAGTTGGTGTGAGGTAGGTTTAGGGGTAAGGGGAGTAGAGGTGGTACTGTCATTGTGTCTTCTTATAGTTGAAGTTTATCTCCCCATGTCTAAGCTGGTGCATTTTAAAACATTTTAATAAGATCTTAAATTTAATAACATCCTTAACAGGAGTTGGGGACACAAACACCAATGGGGATTTAGCCAGTGGTGAGTTGAATGCTTCAGTCACACACTGAGCATTAGGCCAGTGCTTTTTCCAGTACAAAGGTGAGCTCAGTCAAATAACATTTTGTTAGGTGCCCATTCTATGCTAGTCACTCAGCTAAGTGCTGAGGAATAAAATGAATGGCTTGCATTGGTATCCCTGAAATAATAAAAGTACAAGAAGAACTTCAAATCCCTGAGCTGATCTATGGAGGGTTGGCAAAATTACACAGACCAGGGTTATATAGGATTAGAAGGAATGAAGAGAGATGATCTGTTTTATGGGAGGGCATGTCCATAGTAATAACATCCTGAATCCATCAAAGTTTAAAACAAACAAAGAAAGCTTAAATCATTAAAGAACTTCTCTTTGACTAAGACAGGAGTTCATAATTCTATTTGGTGTGTGTCTTAGACCCCTTTGGCAGATTGGTGAAGCCCATGGACCCCTTTTCAAAATAGTATTTTTAAGTGCATGAAATAAAATACATAGGGTTGCAGAGAAATAATTTATATTGGAATAGTTATCTATATATGTAAACATAATATACTTGTATATATGTATATAAACATGTATATATCTGTGTTTACATATATACATCTATATCTATATCCATCTATCCAACTATCTGTCTGCTGTTGTATCTACAAGTTCATAAACTCCAGGCTAAAAGCTTAGGAATCTGATCCTTAGAGAGCCACACCAATGCCCATTATTTGATTTCTCATCCTGACTTAATAATGATTCTTTAATATAAAGAGGATTTCTGCTTCCTGATTCCATTTGAATTTCAAATATAAGATGAAATGAAATGGATTGACAAATCACTAAATGTCCAACACACCATGAAAGATAACTTCTCTGTTTGCATTCAGTGAGCAAAGATGATTTTATATTGAGTTTAAAATTTATGGATGTGAATGAATTTGAGTCTTTTTTTTATTTCCCTCTGAGTAGAAAATTAAATGACTTACGTTTGAATGGTTCAATATCAGATGTCCTAAAATCTGGAAACTTAGAAATTAAAAAAGTGTATGCAATAAATGGAGTGAGGGGAGCACAAAAAGATCTGGCTCTTGTTTCTTTAATTTAATTTTTTTTTTTTTGCAAATGGTTCTTCAGTAAATGGTAGGAAACTTGCTTGCTAAATATAGAGTTAGATAATCTTTGATTGTGAGCATACAAAGAAGTTCAGGGTGTGGAGGGAGGGATGGAGGAAATAGTCCTGCTGTCCTCATTAGCTTGGAATATCTTATTTGGTTTTGGCATCACATTTTAGGATAGACACTGACAACTGGGAACACACTGGAAAGGGCAATAAGGATGAAGAGAGAATTAGAGACTATCTCATATAAGGATCTATTGAAGGAACAAGGAATATTTTGTTTAAAGAAGAGTCAGGGTGATGTGGTAGCTATCACCAAGAATTTGAAGATCTATCATGGGAAAAGGGTATCAGATTTGGGAATATAGTCCCTACAGGTGTAAGAAACTTTAGAGAACATTTAGTTTCCACCTCCTAATTTAAGATGAGGAAATTGAGACCCAGAGAGCTCAAGAGACATACATTAGGTCAAACAGGTAGTAAGAATCAGTATCTGGGGCAGCTAGGTGGCACAGTGGATAAAGCACTGGCCCTGGATTCAGGAGTACCTGAGTTCAAATCCAACCTCAGACACTTGACACTTACTAGCTGTGTGACCCTGGGCAAGTTACTTAACCCCCACTGCCCTGCAAAAAAAAAAAAGAGTCAGTATCTGAACGTAGGTCCTCAAACATCAAGTTCATTGCTTAATCCATGGTATCATTTATGCTTCTTGGTGCTTATTCATGGAACCAGAAACAATGGGTAGACTTCATCAGGAAGCAGATTCCTGTTTAATATAAGACAGAACCTTCCAACAAATAAAGCTCTTCTTAAAATCTTTTCTAGCTCTAGGATTCTAGCAGTTTTTTAAAAAGTTTTTTCTTTCATTAACAAATGAAAATGTACTTGCTTTAAAAGGCATGGATTTCATCATTAATGTGTTTTTGTACTTGAGAACCAGTCTTAATAAAGTTTTACTTAAAAGGTATAAGTAGCATGATAGAGTGGATAAGACTCTGGACTTGGAGGGAGGAAGACCTAAGTTAAAACCCTGTTTCAGATGCTTGCTAGTTATATGATTCTGGGCAAGACACTTCATCTCCATTTCCTCCTCTGTAAAATAAGAAGATAAATATAATGGCCTCTTAGATCCCTTCTAGTTCTTAGTCTATGAGTCTGTGATCTATACTCTTTTTTTTTTTATGGGGCAATGGGGTTAAGTGACTTGCCCAGGGTCACACAGCCAGTAAGTGTCAAGTGTCTGAGGCCAGATTTGAACTCAGGAACTCCTGAATCCAGGGCCGGTGCTTTATCCACTGCGCCACCTAGCCGCCCCTGTGATCTATACTCTTAAAAAACTGCTAGACATCTAGCATTCTTTATTTTATTTGCTGTTTCTAGACCTTAAAAAGCAGGTGGAAGAGCCAAGATGGTGGAGTAACAAAAGCACTCAGCTGAGCTCTCCCAACATTCAACTCTAAACAGTAAAAGATGCCTCAAATCAAATTTGGGAATTGACAGAGGCAACAAAAGGTGAGAGTGAGACAGTCTTCCAAATAAAGACAATTTAGGAGATTGGAAAGAGGCACACAGGAGTCCAGATTGGCCTGGAGCCCATGTGGATGAAAAAACAGTGGTGGGAGTTGGTAGCCATGACAGAAGCAGTAGTAGTTTTGAGAGTTCCTACACCAGAGATGGTAAGGAGATCTGGCAACTGGTCAGGAAGAGATTATAGGGGACCCCCATGCTAGCACTAGACACAGGGCCAGATGCTGTTTGGCAAATCCATTGCCTATACTTACTTCTGGGTCAAAAGAGGAAAAGAACACTTTTGGTCTAGAGAGAGTGGGAGTCTCAAGAATCAATCATTAATTTGGGTCACAAGGGATCAGGAACACTGAGGAACAATATTGTTTCTGGTACCAAGGGATTAGGGGCTCTTTCTGAGTAAGGACCAGAATGAAGACCAGGAGAGCAGTGACCACACCATTCCCAAGATCATACCACCTTGGAAGCAATGAAAACTTCCAAACCTCTAAAGCTAGTGCTGAAAACAGCAGTGCAAAACCACCTGAAGCTTGAGACAACATCTTCACCTCTACCTCAATGCTGGAAACAGAGCCCAACTTTAACATAAAGTTCAAAGTCAAGAAGGAGGGTAGAAAAATGAGAAATTGATATTAATTTACTTGTTTTCTCAAGGTAGGGAGGAGGGAAGGAGAGAATTTGGAACTGAAAATTTAAAAATGAATGTTCGGGGGCAGCTAGGTGGCATAGTGGATAAAGCGTCAGCCCTGGATTCAGGAGGACCTGAGTTCAAATCCAGCCTCAGACACTTGACACTTACTAGCTGTGTGACCCTGGGCAAGTCACTTAACCCTTATTGCCCCATGGGGGAAGAATATAAAAATGCATGTTAAAATGATTTTACAAGTAATTGAGAAATATTTAGCAAAATAAATAATATAATGAAGAACAAAAAAGCAGGTAATCTGGCCTAGAGTTTCAGCAAATTTGACTTGTGAGTAGTGCCAACCTGAGTTTTTGGCTTACAGGTCATTTTCTTTCCTCCTCTTCCTCTACTTCCTCCTTTTCCTCCTCCTCCTCTCTAGGTACCTCCTGCTTTTTCTCTAACCTGGCCTTTCAAGAAGACAATAGCTCCTCTTCTATTCTTTTAGTATTCATTCCATGTGTTTCCAGGCCCTGCATCCCATATTTTGCTTTCCAGTCTCACTGTGATGCTTTCAGTTCCTTTTCTTGTTCTGTCCTATCGTATCTCCATGACTTATTGTAGGACATCCCCAATGACTAGAATACTGAACAATTATGGCTAGCATTTATATAGTACTTTGGGGTTGGCAAAATACTATATATATATATATATAAACTCATTTGTTCCTTACAGCCACCCTGGGAGAGAGGTGCTGTTATTATTTATGTTTTACAGATGAGGAAATTAAGAAACATAGAGGTTAAGTGACTTTCCCAAGACCACATAGTTGGAGAGTGAGGTAGAACTTGGGTCTTTCTGACTCCAAATCCCATGCTCTATCCATCTGCCTCATAATAAGGAGAGACTTTCCCTCTCTCTCATATTCATGTTGAAGTTCCTCCCTTTTTTTGTTTGTTAATTTGATTTTATTCTATTTTCTGTTCCAAATTCTTTTCCCTCCCACTTCCTCTTCCCTCACCCACTGAGAAGGCAAGATAAACAAAATCCTTTACAGATAGGTATAGTAAAGGAACACAAATTCCCACATAAGACACATCGAAAAGAAAAAAATAATCTGCTTCAATCTGTACTACGAGTTAATAAGTTCTTGATCTGGAGATGGATAGTATTTTTCCTCATGAGTCCTCTAGTCTTTCAAAGTTGTTTCTTTGCAGTATTGCCATTATTGTATAAATTGTTCTTCTGATTCTGTTCACTTCACTTTGCATCAGTTCACAGAAATCTTCTCAGGTTTTTCTTTTCATTTCTCATAGCACAACAGCATTCCATTACATTCATATGCCATAACTTGTTCAGTCATTCCCTAAACGATGAGCACCCTCTCCACTTTCAATTCTCAGCCACCATGAAAAGAGCTGCTAAAAATATTTTTGTACCTTCCTTCTTTCAAGGCTCAACTCAGATATCAGCTCCTCTGAAGCTTTCTCTGATCCCTATCAGGCAGTGAATGGCTTCTCCAGAGAAAGGCAAACTATAAGCTACCACTATTGCTCTTATAGTCATCCTCTAATCAGGCATATGCCAGCATAGGGAAGAGATGGTGGATAGGGAGAACAGCCTGCAAGTATGAAGGAAAGGGCACTGCAAAGGAAGAGAAGATTGAGCTGCCATCTTCCATGTTCCTCAATTTTCAGTTTTTCCTTCTGCTAGTCCATTTATCTCAGACTATAAGCATGTTCAGGTCTTCCCTGTCCCTAAAAAACTCCATCTCGGGGGCAGCTAGGTGGTGCAGTGGATAGAGCACCAGCCCTGGAGTCAGGAGTACCCAAGTTCAAATCTGGTCTCAGACACTTAACACTTACTAGCTGTGTGACCCTGGGCAAGTCACTTAACCCCAATTGCCTCACAAAACAAAACAAAACAAAACAAAACAAAACAACCCCCCCCAAAACTCCCCCCCAAAACCCCTCCATCTCCACCAAGTCCTTCCCTTGGCCCATTCAATCTATTGTCCTCTTTCTTCTCATTGACTGCTAAATTTCTAAGAAAAAGTGGTCCACATTCACTTCCCATCACCCACCCACAGCTGAAAATCTTGTGATCTCTATCTTCTGTTTTCTCTGTTTTCAAGAAATTGCTCTTAGGTTTTCCAAGGGAGTCAGGAGAAAGGAATTAGCATTTTATACAATGCCCAGTATGTGCCAGGCATTGTGCTAAATGCTTTACCAATATTATTTCATTTGTCCCTTGCAACAACTCAGCTAAAGGTCTCCCTAAGTATCCATTCTATAAACCACCCTTTATACTGCTGGCTATAGTCTCCTATTTCTCTACTCAGATCACCCCAACTCTCTACTCAAGAACCTTTGGTTGCTTTCCAGTGCCTACAGGATTAAGGGCAAGCTCCTTGTGCCAGCATTTGTTGTTCTCCCCAATTAGTTACCAACCTACCTTTCCATCCTGATCTCTCACTGCTCCTTGGTGTCCCATCTATCTTTCTATTCTCAAGACTGAGCCCAGTGGCCTTACACTTAGTAGGTGCTTGATAAATATTTGCTGAATTTGGTTGAATTGGGCCTGGCAAGAAGGGAGGCTGCTGGAAGGGGCAGGTACAGATGGTGCCAGATTGGTGAGGAAGATGCCAGGAAGGCTGGCAGCAGCAAAAGCCATCCTGTTTTTCAGAACATCTGGAGGTTCTCTTTCCCTCATTTGTTTGCATTGAGGAGGTTTTGATCAAATTAAAATATTCTCAGCATTGATCTGTTTACTGGGTCTTTTGAGTTATTTGGAAGAGAGCAGTGGAAAGGGGAAGAAGCAGCATAAAGGAGCAAATCATGAAATTAAGCCAATGAGTAGAAGGGGAAGCCTGAATTTACGGGGGGCAGTAGAGGAGAGCAATTTGGTTAGGTTCCAGAAAGAGAGGCACAGGTAGAGGACAAAATCAGCTGGGCACCCAGAAAAGGAACCTATTTGCTGTTTCTCTTGAGCTTGGGGCCAAGTACACTGGATGGAGCCAGGGCTGGTCCTTGGCAGAACTTTGAAGATGGCAAGGTCTGTATTTAACCACCCACTTCTCCCTCTCAGTGCCCTTTCCCTTTTCTTTTTTGAAGTGTGTGTGTGGTGGGGTCAATACTTCCCCTTCAAATTCTTTTTTTTTGGTGAGGCAATTAGGGTTAAGTGACTTGCCCAGGGTCACACAGCCAGTAAGTGTTAAGTGTCTGAGGCTGGATTTGAACTTAGGTCCTCCTGAATCCAAGGCAGGTATTCTATCTATTGCACCACCTAGCTGCCCCTTCAAATTCTTTAGGGTTCCCCTACTCACTGAATTCCTAAAATCTACTCCTGACCATTCCTTTACTCTGAGATGTCAATGACTGAGAAGGGGCAGAGTATAGTTGAAACCTCTTCTCTCTTCTCAGTGACAGTCAGAACCTTTAATTAAATAACGAATTAAATAAAGCTTTGATAGTAGAATTCCATCATCAGATGATGGTTGGGGAAGATTTAACATTTATTAAGCACTTGCTTAATAATTGACACTATACTAGACAATAAGGTTACAAAATTGAAAATTAAAGTCCCTGCCCTCAAGAGAGCTTATTTTCCACCAGGGGCTGGGGAAGGATATGACACATGCAGAAATAAGCATCATACAAGGAAGGTATCCAATTAACTCATCCTTAAATTCTGTTATGGGTACTTGTCCAAAGTAAAAGAAATGCCCACATCCCCTTGTGCCAGTGCATGTCCCAATGATATTCAAGCCATGTTTACATACCCAATCCCTCCATTGAGAGGAGACATCAATATTTCAAACATGTTTGTGTTGTGGAAGAAATAATTTTCAAAACATGAGTGCCATCTTAACAGCTCAAGTACTTGGAGCAAACAATTATTAATAGGAATTTGGGGAAGGATTACATGGGGACAGTCTGAAAGTATTTTGAGATGTTTGGTAATCAAGGACTCAAAGAAATTTCATTTTGATTGCAAAGGATAGGAATTAGACCTGCAATTTCATTACTATGGGAACTCCCAGGCAAGGAAACTCTCTGTAGCAATGCAAGTTTCTCTTCCTTATAGTCTTAGAGAATTACACAGAGCTGAAAGATTGAAGGACGTGCCCATGGTTACACAGCCAGAATGTTTCAATGGCGGAACTGGAACCCAGGTCTTCCTTGTTTCCATGCCAGCTTTCCGTCCACTCTGCCCTGCTGCCAATCTCATTGACTGCCATAGCACCTGAAATGTAGCTGTTCTATGATTGCAAAGAGTGGGTAAAATTCAAGATTTTAAATGTTAAGATGGTAAAGATGATGATAATACTTAGTCTGCTGTCAAAGATGCTCTCAGTGATTCTTCAGAATTAGAGTGCATCCCTATACTTTCATTCAATTACAAAAAATACATTGTTTTAATCACCTGCAAAATAGTTCACCAAACACATAAAAAGATGCTAGCAGGACACTGACTTGTTCCCAGACTAAACATCAAGGCAATAATGAAACAGTAACTTGCATTTACTGAGTGCTTGAAGGTTTGCCAAAGGCTGTATTCTACAAGTAGACCTAGGGGTAGGGGTCTAGTGATCACAGTGAACAGACTGAAATAGCATTAACTTTGTACCCTTCCTTAAGCACTTGTGACTCAGGGGTCTCTTCTTCCAGTGCCAGAGGTGCTTTCATATTTAGTGGGATCAATAAACAATACATATTTGTCAAGTCCTTTTTGAGCACTTCTATGACCTGAGACCAATTCATATTTTTCTTGCAAGCTTTGGATGCAGGAACCCTGATGTTGCTGTCTTCTTTTGAGGGTGTACCTCGATCTTCCTTGTCACTAAAGAAACTTTCTATGGTCCACATCTTTCTCTGTTTGCTCATCCTGCCCCCTTTTTACTTGACTTTTAACTCCTTCTTAAAGTGGGGAACTATTTCTGGCATGTACTGTCCCAAGCTTCAGGGGGTCTAAGGTGGTATTTAAGGAGGAGCAGGTTCTTCAATCACCTGGCCTGTTCTCTGATCGTAAGGTAACCCCAAGCCAACTTGCTAATTAATCAGGCAGCAAAACTTTGTGTGCTGTGGTTGTTAGCTCCAATGAGCCTGTGCCCCTTCCCCACCTGGGCCACCACCACTCAAGCCAACTTACTGGTTCCCAGCAGGGGTGAAACATCCAATTTCTGCCTCAGCACCAGCAAAGACCCTTGTAATTTCATCCTGGCCAACTGCTCAGCCTTCTCACCAGACCATGAGCTTAGTTTCAGATGACACTGGCACTGCAGCTTATTCAGAGGCTCTAGGGGTCTCTTTCTCTGGCAAGGCCTTCCTGGGACTGGATCTGTATCATTATGATCTCAGGGTTGAGTTTAACTCCTGTCCTGGCAAAGCAGCCCCCTCCTGACAAAATTTTAAGACATCTTTGGCTGGAAAATAATCTCAGCCTGTTCTTTTGTGGGTTCTGTTTCTCCAGGAAATTGTCCTATGGCATTATTTGGAGTTTTTTTGGAGTGATCATGTTATGAGTTTTGGGAACTTACTGTCTTTCCTCCACCATCTTGGCTCTGCCCCTGAAATCTGATCATATTTGTCAAGTTAAATTGACAAATACAACCCAATACTTCACCTTCCATAGACACACCCTCACCCTATAATTAATCACCATTCCCCAACCTCCACAAGTGAGCTTCCCAACCTCTCTAAAGATTAGACTGCTTTCTTGATAGTGGTTCTCTTCAAAGATCAGGGTGGTCACCTCTTTACAGGAGCCATTAGGAAGGGGTTTTCTGACCATTTTTTTAAAGAAAGGAAAGAAAAGCTCTACATGGAAAATGCTTAATGTCTTTGCCACAGCCTCTGGGGTGTTTTCTCACTAATTTCTCAATTGTCAGATTGTATCTTGCATGTGCCTTTAACAGATTTATTCTATAAGACAGTTCTCCTACTGTGTTGTACCCCAGCCTCAGACCTCTTCATTTTCTTCCTTGCTAAGATTATCCTCTTTTCCCCTCTTACCTGTTTCCCTTCTCTTCTTTCCTTCCTCCTCCTATCTTTTCTTTTCTCTCTCCTCCCTTTCTATTTAATACATATTAAGTACCTACCTTGAAGAAAATCCTATGTTAGATTGTAGGGGGTTTTGGAAGGAAATTTTAAAAATTAACAAAATAGGACCTGTTCTCAACAAGCTCACAATGTAGTAGGCATGATATTTGGTGTTGTCTAATTATTTCAGTCATGAGAGACTCCATTATCCCATTTGGGGTTTTCTTGGCAGAGATAATGGAGTGGTTTGCCATTTCCTTTTCCAGCTCATTTTACAGATGGGGAAACTGAGACAAACTGTTTAGTGACTTGCCCAGGATCACACAACTACTAAGTGTCTGAGTCTAGATTTGAACTCAGGGAAGTTTTCATGGGGAAGGTTACCTTTGAACTAGGCTTTGAAGGCTTAGTAGAATGTCAACAGGCACACTTGACTACCAACTTTTTCTAAACAAAGCTCCCTTCCTGGCTTTTTTCTGCTGGACTAGACAGAGCAGCACCACCACATGTAGGATACAGGCTGGGAAAGTGGCCAAGTTGCCAGACACTGAGAGATGGAGAGGTGATGGAACATCATCACCATCACTTGTTCAACTGCCTACCTACTATGTGCCATGTACAGGGCTAGGAAATGGGTGAAATATAAGGTTAAAATAAGACCCAGTGCCTGCCCTTCTGGGGCTCATACAGTCCAATAGGAAAGAAAGGCAAAACCACAGAATTTAATATAATTCTGTTTGGCATGTGCACAGATAACTAGAATACAACTTAGAACATGATGGGTGTGGGAGAGCATATGGTTCCATGAGATCCAATAAGGGAGGGAACAAAGATTTATTAATTGCCTACTATCTGCCGGGCACTGTGCTTAGCTTTAACAAATCTGATTTCATCTCATCTCCATCCCCTCCAGATTTCCTTCAGTGTCTGTATGATGTGCTAGAGAAGTTCTCTGGGGGCCAGGGAGGGGGTCCTGGTGATGCTCAGAAAAGCAACTCTGAATTTCACTGGCTTCTGCTCCCCAGTTTTTGCTTTGTAAATGACAGGCATCTATCTGCTTGGGCACGTAGCCTCTTTCTCATAGACCTTGTCAAATGTAGCTTAGCAATTTCATCCAATTATTGCCTTTCCAATCTCCATAATGTTTTTTTTTCTAGCAATCAGCTGAGAGTCAATTAAATTACTGCTGCTTGCTAAAGGCTTATTAAATCTTATGTGATTGAAAGTGTTACCAAGAATCTTATTGAGCATATTTCTGAAAAACCTGAGAATGAATTCAAATGTATTTGATGGGCCAAACCTAGCTCTCATAACTTTATCAAGTAGAAATCTCTATGGATGTAAGGAAATGAAAGATGGTGAGTGAGGAACAGGCTGTTCACATGTCAGTGATGCATTAACCTTTTCAAGAGTCACCTGAAATACCACCTCTTCCAGAAAGCCTGCTTCTCTCAACTACTTCTCCTCACTCTCTCCCAAGTTCCCCAAGTTCCCAATTTTCTTTATTTCATGTTATTAGCCCTCACTCACATCCTGGCTGTTCTGAATTCTTCTTCAAGTTCTGGATTAACTTTTCTTTCCTTATTTACTCAAGCTTGTTCACTGTTTCTGTTCTCTGCTTTTGTCTCCCACTCTCTCTTGCTAGGCACAATGTTAACTCTGAGCTCTGTTCTCCCCATGCTCTGTGTTCCTCACCCAGAAGCTGGCTCTATTGCCACACCAGACCTGATCTTCAGCATCCAGAGAACATCTAGAAACTCCTTAATGGCTCTTGGAGCATTCACCAATTATGGCAGCTGCTAGTCCCTTTTACATTCCATACACAGTTGTCTGCCTTTCTGTTTGCACATCTGATACTTCATTAGGCTTTTAGAATTTAGGGATGAAAGGGATCACAGTGATCACTTGGTCCAATGGTTCTCAAACTTTTTGGTCTTAGGACCCTTTTACTTTTTTTTTTTTTTTTTTTTTTTTGGTGAGGCAATTGGAGTTAAGTGACTTGCCCAGGGTCACACAGCTAGCAAGTGTCAAGTGTCTGAGGCCGGATTTGAACTCATGTCCTCCTGACTCCAGGGCCAGTACTCTATTCACTGCGCCACCTAGCTGCCCCTACCCTTTTACATTAAAAAAAATATCCAGGAGGGGCAGCTAGGTGGCGCAGTGAATAGAGTACTGGCCCTGGAGTCAGGAGGACATGAGTTCAAATCCGGCCTCAGACACTTGACACTTGCTAGCTGTGTGACCCTGGGCAAGTCACTTAACCCCAATTGTCTCACCCCCCCCCCCCGCCAAATATTTATGACTCCCCAAAGAGCTCTCATTTATGATAATTATATATTTACTGTATTAGAAATGAAAACATTTTAGGATTTTGTGAAAATATTTTGACCTTGTGGACCCCCAGAAAGGATCTCAGGGTCCCCTCAGAAGGTACTGGGATGACACTTTGAGATTTGCTTAAATTTGCCTAAAGGCCAACACCATGACTTTACAGTGAGGCCTACAGAAAGGCAATAATTTACCCAACAGTGCTCATTTCATTCCATCATATTGCCTCCTTGGGCTCTTTGTTGGCACTTCGCTAGTCTTCTCTCACTTAGACACTCAAATGGATCAATGTTCATTTTGGTGGGGATAATCCTTTCTCAGGTACACATTAAAGCCCCTCCTTGCCTTCCTCCTCTGTGAGATTTTCATCTATCTTTTTCTATCAACCTTCCATCGTAAAACGAGCTGGAGAAGGAAATGGTAAACCATTCCAGTATCTTTGCCAGGAAAACCCCAAATTGGTCATGCAGAGTCAGTCATGACTGAAAATGACTGAACAACAACAAAATATCAATCTTCCATAGAAGAGTTAATCAATATGCTGGAGGTTTTCCTGATTGCTTTTTAACATCTCAGGGATGCCAATGTAGCACTTGTGCCATCTATGTCTTCTCACTCATTCTTCATTTAAAAAAAATTATGTGTGTGTGTGTGTGTGTGTGTGTGTGTGAGGCAATTGGGGTTATGTGACTTGCCCAGGATCACACAGCTAGTAAGTGTCAAGTGGCTGAGGCTGGATTTGATCTCAGGTCCTTTTGAATCCAGGGCCAGTACTCTATCCACTGTACCACCTAGCTGCCCCTTTTCACTCATTCTTAATGCATCATCAATCAATATACTTTTTTGGTCAAAATGCCCCTATTGATTTATACTACTTTTCACAAGCAAATCACATTCTATTTTGTATTATAGTTATTTGCATATAACACATTCCTTTAGTAGACTCTGAACTCCCTGGGAGGCCTTTCTGGTTTTAACTTGATCTCTCTTCCAGTGAATAGCACAGTGTTCTGCCCAGAGTAGGTGCTGAACAAAATTGACAAAACCAATCAATCAATCAATCAATCAGCAAGCCTATATTAAACATGCACATGACTCAGTTCAGTGCTGAACCACTGGAGAATAGGCATCATCTACTAACATACCTTCAGTTCTAAGATCTAAAATAGAAAGTTTCCCCTTAGCAACTATCCAATCAGTTGATTGTGAGGCTCAGAATCTCAGTAGCAGGTCTGATTTGATGCTACCTCCATTAAGTCTACCTGGATCTCTCTAGCCAAAAGTGATCTCTCTATGATTTGATTTCATGGCACTTTGAATTTCTCTTATACTTACTATATTATGATTTGTATTATGTTTATTTCCCCTATGAGACAGACTATAAGCTCCTTGAAGGCAAGAAACCTATTTTCTTGATCTTTATATTTCTCCCAGAGCCGAGCTCTGGACCTTGCACATAATTGATGCTTCGTGTTGCTGAGGGCAGGTAGGTACCACAGGAGATAGAGTTCTTGGACTAGAGTCAGGAAGACTCATGTTTCTGAGTTCAAATTTGTGATCATGGGGAAGTCACGTAACCCTGTTTGCCTCAGTTTCCCCATCTGTAAAATGAGCTGGAGAAGGAAATGGCAAAATCACTCTAGCATCTTTGCCAAGAAAATCCCAAGTGGAGTCATGAAGAGTTGGATGCTACAGAAAAGTGACTGAACAACAACATATTTGCTGAGTTATTGGCATTCATCACAACATATGCATACTTTGCTATTTTCATTTGGAGTTGAGTACAGGCAAGGCAAAACTCGAAATTTCCATATCTTAATGAAGGAGAGGCAGGGTGGTCATAGGGAATAGAATGCTTGACAATTGGTCAGGAATACCTGGGTTCAAGTTCTTGCCTGTGTTGCTTACTAGCTGTGGGACATGGGGTAAATCATTTAACCTCTTTGAGACTGAGGCAACCAGCTAAAGACATCTACTACACCATAGATGGGTTGGGTATGTTGGTGAAGGAAATTTCCATACTAAGGAAATCATAGATTCTTGATATATTGATGTATCTTAATAAAATAAATTGATTCAATCACATATAAAAACAAAATAGATGAAAAATATTTTCCTGATTATAATAGGCAGTTTTTTGAATTAGGCCCCAGGTTTCAGAATAACGAGCATGCACCATAATTAGTCCATGCCAACAGGCAGACCACCTTCCTACTTCTATGGCTGCTCTCCAGCCATCTTTATGCCATGTTAGTCCTCATTGGATTTTTCTTGTTCTGGCATTTTAGTAGTGTCTGACTCTGATCTCATTTGGGGTTTTCTTGGCAAAGATACTGGAGTGGTTTGCCATTTCCTTCTCTGGCTCATTTTATAGATAAAGAAACCCAGACATACAGTTAAGTGACTTGCCCAGGGTTATACAGCTAGTAACTGTCGGAGGCTGGATTTGAATTCAGGAAGATGAGTCTTCCTGATTCTAGGCCCAGTGCTCTATCCACTGTGCCACCTAATTATAGTTACCTAAAACTCTCTCTTTTTTTTTTTACATAAAACTCTTAAGCATAAAAAGCTGCTTAAGATAAGAAAACAGCAGGGCAGATTTTCTTCCTAAAGGATCCTAATTTCCATATAATATGAAACTATCTTTATGTTGTCATGGCATAACAATGGGGAAACCTGCTGCTAGAAAGACCTAGATTCAAATCCCATCCTAGCTCTACAACCCTTGGTAAGTCATAGTATTATAGTTCTAGATCTGGAACGGACCTCACAGGCTATGTAGCTCAACACCTTCATTTTATAGATGAGGAAACTGAGGCTCATGGAGGTTAAATGACTTGCCTAAGATCATATAGTTAAGCAACAGGAATGAGATTTTGTTTTGTTTTGTTTTGTAGGGCAATGAGGGTTAAGTGACTTGCCCAGGGGTCACACAGCCAGTAAGTGTCAAGTGTCTGAGGCCAGATTTGAACTCAGGTTCTTCTGAATCTAGTTCTGGTGCTTTATCCACTGCACCACCTAGCGGCCCCTTTTATTTTTGTTTTGTTTCAGGAATGGGATTTGAACCCAAATCCTCTGAATTGAGAACAATTTACTTAATCTCTTTTGTGGTTCTATTTTCTTATTTGCAAATGAGAGCTATTAAGACTTCTACACCTACCTCTCAGGATTGTTGCTTTACATAAAAGGAAGTATTCTTCATAATCTTTAAAGTGCTATGGAAATAAGAATTACAATCATCATAGTATTTAGCTACTCATTAAGCATTTATTAAATACCTAGAGTATTCCAGGAATTGTGTTCAATTCTGGAGATAGAAAAAAAGGCAAAAGACCTTGAGGAGCTTACAATCTAATGGGAGAATCAACCTGAAAATGATTCTGAACAAGCAAACTATATACATGTGTTCAGATTTGCCCAAATC
Organism: Dromiciops gliroides; assembly: GCF_019393635.1. NCBI lineage: Eukaryota > Metazoa > Chordata > Mammalia > Microbiotheria > Microbiotheriidae > Dromiciops > Dromiciops gliroides. The sequence continues at coordinate 628,410,736 of NC_057861.1, forward strand.
TGAAATAATCAACTGAGGGGATACAGTAAAATTAAGGGGAATGGGGAAAGGCAATTTTAATATTATTCTAGGATGGAAGGGAAAGCCCCCCCCCCCCCAACTAAACACCTTGGCCATGTGATTTTCTAATCTCTGTGGGGCCCCAGCCCGAGTGATTGGGTTATTTTTCAGTTACAGTGGCATACCACTTACCATTCTTGATTTACCAAGACATCTGTGGAATCCAGTACAGGAGAGATAATCCCCAGCCGATGCAATTGAAGATTGAGAGGCCTGTGTAGTTCCTTCTTTGTCCTCTCAGCAGTGCTGGAATCTGCTTTAATCAAACTAAGTAACCATGGAACCAATAATTATAATGAGGATCACCCAAAAAGAATGCGTGGAAACAGAGTTGGCAGTGAAGCCAGGGGTGCTAACACCATGAACTTTCATTTCATTACTGACATCGTTAGCTTTATTTATATCCCCTTCCAAAGGAGCATATTTTAATCAGCTCTCAATTCATTAGGTCAAAGCCTGCCAGGGATGTTTTTCACAAAGAACAACAGATCACTCTCATCTCCATTGATGAGTCAATACAGAGAAAACCTGGAAGGGGAGAAAGGCAAAAAGAGAGATGAAAACAATTGTCTTTAATAAGTTATAGATTTGTGGATTCTCCAAGCTGGAAGGGACCTGAGAGCATAACTAATCTTATCTCCTTCACCATGTAGGAAATCCATTCTCACTGCAGAATCCAGTCTGTTTGAATACCTACAGAGAAGAGGAATTAATTTGTTAGCAAGCTGTCTGCTCAGTTATCCGTGGCAATAACATCATTAAAGCAAATAAAAAACTAAACAAAGGAACAAAAACAAATACAAAGTTACCTTCTAGTTGTTTGAAATGTGGGGGTTAGAAGCAGGATCCAGTTTCCCATCAAGTTAATTCCAGAATAACAGTGGGCCCCAATGATTGCTGTTGCCTGAATTAAGTGGATAGGACTCCCTTAATTCAAAAGTTTTCTGAGGCCAGATTTCAACTCAGAAAGTGAAGTCTTCCTGACTCCAGGCCTAGCACTCTATCCACTTTGCCACCTAATTGCCTCTAAATCACTTAATCCTCCATTTGCCTCAGTTTCCTCATTTGTAAAGTGGAGATAATAATAGTACCTACTTCCTGGAGTTGTGAGGCTCAAACAAAATAATAATGGTAAAGTTCTTAGCACAGGGCCTGGCTCATAGTAAGCATTATATAAATGTTAGGTTTCATTAAGTACTTACTATGTACAAGGTACCGGCTGATGCTACAGAGATAAAATTGAAAAGTCTCCATTCTAAAAGAGATATTGGGGAGATGTAATGTAAAAACATGAGTATAGGTGTGATTATTTGACAGAGGAAAGAACATTAACAACTAGTAGGATAAGGAAGGGCTTTCCATATGTAAATCTTTTTTTGGGGGGGGGCAGGGCATTGAGAGTTAAGTGACTTGCCCAGGGTCACACAGCTAGTAAGTGTCAAGTGTCTGAGGTTAAATTTGAACTCAGGACCTCCTGAATCCAGGGCTGGTACCTTATCCACTGCACCACCTAGCTGCTCCTCCTCCTTGCTTTTTATCCCCTTTTTATATGTTGTCTTTCATCGTTAAAGTGTAATCTCCTTGAGGGCTGAAAATAGCTCTCTTTTTGCTTGTATTTATATCTACAGGGTTTAGCTCAGTGCCTGGCACATAGTAACTGTTTAATAAATGCTTATCTATTAATGAATAATATCATATAAGCCTGGAAAGGTAAGCTAATTCAAGGCTGCAAAGGGCTTTAAATACTAATCTGAAGAGTTTGATTTTATTCTTAGAGGCAACAGTAAGCCATTGAAGATTCTTGAGCAGAGGAGTGATGCAGTCATATGTGTACTTTAGAAAGATTATATTGTCAAATCTTTGGAGGAAGGATTGGCATGAAGAAATACTGGGATCCAGGTATTCAATTAGAGCGTATTTTAATAATCCAGACAGGAGTGATACTTAACTGGAATGTGAGCCATGTGAATTGAGACAAGAGGTTGATTCATGAGATGCTATAGAGGTAGAAACATTCAGATTTGGCATCTGATTAAATATGACAGGTATGGGAGAGAGAAGAGTCAAGAATAATATTGAGGATGGGAAAGCAAAAGTGGTGGAAGCAGGTATCCAGCGGCCAAGCCCAAAGCCCCAAGATAGCCAGAGGATCTAGGATCCTCTTCTCTCTGCCACAATATGGGCACTGGGTTCCTGTTGAGGGTGGAGGCCATGACCAAATCTAATATCTTGGGTTGGTGTTGATGGGCAGATGTGTTGATGTGGGCAGAGCTCTGAGGGACCACAGAGGAAATGGCAGATTCTTCTTTGGGGTCATTGAATCTCCTAGAAGCTGCTCTGGGGACATCCCCTTGTCCAAAGAGCAGAGGGATGGAGTGCAGGTATCCTAGTTAATAGGTAGAACATTTTTCCAAGTTGATTGGTAGAGGAATTTAGGTACTTAATTCATCATTAGATGGGCTAAGGTGGGATCCTGTGGTCCTCATCAGCAGGTAAGCAAGGGACTCAGGTCGGTATTTGAGAAAGCACTGCTGGAGGTGGAAGGGCAGTGTAACCACAGTGGGCAAGGCTGCTGCTCAGTCTTAGGTCCCATTTTGGGTGGGATCCTGGAGTCCAATCTTACCTCACACACTTTATTAACTGTATGACCTTGGGAAAGTCACTTAACCCTGTTTGCTTGAGTTTCCTCATTTGTAAAACGAACTGGAGAAGGAAACAGCAAACCACTCCAGTATTTTTGCCAAGAAAATCTCAAAAGAGGTCAAAAAGAGTCAGACCTAACTAAATAAACAACAAGAGAATGGGAAAGTCAACTTTAGTATTGGAGGAGGGCATATGGGGTTTGATTTTTACAAAAGAGAAGAGAATGTTGTCAGAAAACTATGAACTTGATTCAATTCCTGATGAAGCTCAGCAAAGTACTATTTTTATTTCTTCTCCTTATCCTGCTTTGCAGATACCTAGACTCTTTTTTCCTTTTTCCAAAAAAGATGGGCATTGGTCCAGGCTACTCAAAAATTTACACATGCCTCAAAATGCATTTTCTCTTCTGTAAAGACTCATATTTCTTTCTTATAGATAATTCTGATGGTCTGGAAAGGTGGGTTGCCACCTTCAGTTTTTTTTTTCATATTTTATTTTTCCCAATTACATGTAAAAACAATTTAAACATTAATTTTTTTTTCAAATTTTGAGTTCCAAATTATCTCTCTCCCTCCTCTCTTCCCCTCCTTGTGAAGGCAAATAATTTGACATAGGTTTTACATGTGTAGTCATGCCAAACACATTTCCATGTAAGACATGCTATGAAAGAAAACACAGACAAAAAACCCTAAGAAAAATAAAGAAAATAAAGAAAAGTTATCTTTGATTTGCACTCAAGGCCTCCAGCTCTTTCTCTGGAGATGGATAGCACTTTAGATCATAAGTTCTTCAGAATTGTCTTGGATCATTATATTGCTGAGAATAGCCAAGTGTGTTGTTTAAAATCTAAATTGTGGGTTCTAATGGGGGGGAAGCTGGCTAAAATCACTGATAAATTCAATAAGAGTTTAGACATTTAAAGATTTATTAAAATATAGGTTATAAGTTAGTGGAGAAAGAGAGAGAGAGAGAGAGAGAGAGAGAGAGAGAGAGAGAGAGAGAGAGAGAGAGAGAGAGATTGAGAACAGATTCCTTATAGCATGGAAATCCTAGCTCAGATCTAATTAAGTATATCCTGAGAGAAAGAAAGCAATTTCCTTTCCTAGCATCCCACATGAAATCTCCCACCACCACTCTGGTGTCCAAATGATTAAGAGGGCCACCCCCCCACCTCCCCTGTTCTCCATCTGCTGCCACACTCATTCCTGAACTAAAGAGGGATGATCTTCTGCCGCTTCTCCCAGAAGCTCTTTATGAAACAGGAATCTGGGCCTTCCACACACACAGCTCCAAGCTAATTGGCTGGTAGCTTTGATTGACATGACTACAGGTGGTTCTATAGGCATAACTTCCAGACACCAAGTCACATGCTTTCTCCTCAGGGCAGAGCTCTGATTCTCACACAAGTTATTCACAGTCGATCATCATACAATATTGCTGTTACTATGTACAGTGTTCTCCTGGTGTTGCTCATTTCACTTTGCATCAATTCATGTAAGTCTTTCCAGGTTTTTCTGAGAGCATATTGCTCATCATTTCTTGTAGCACAATAGTATTCCATTGAAATCATATACAACAACTTGTTCATCCATTCTCCAATTGATGGACATTCTCTCAATTTCCAATTTTTTGCCACCCCTAAAAGAGCTGCTATAAATATTTTTGTACATATAGGTCATTTTCCATTTTGATTTTTTTTGTGGAACAATAAGGGTTAAGTGACTTTCCCAGGGTCACATAGCTAATAAGTGTCAAGTGTCTGAGGCCAGATTTGAATTCAGGTCCTCCTAAATTCAAGGCTGGTGCTTCATCCACTGTACCACCTAGCTTTCTCCCAATTTTATTTTTATCTCGTTGGGATACAGACCTAGTAGTGGTATTGCTTGGTCAAAGGTTATGCATGGTTTTATAGCCCTTTGTCCTTAGTTCCAAATTACTCTCCAGAATGGTTGAAATCAGTTTACAACTCCACCAACAGTGCATTAGTGCCTCAATTTCCCCACGTCCCTTCCAACATTTATCATTTTCCTTTTCTGTCATAGTAACCAATCTGATAGGTATGTGGTGGTAGCTCAGAGTTGTTTTAATTTGCATTTCCCTAATCAATGATTATATATAGATTATATATATATAGATATATGATTATAGATAGATTTGATTACTTTGTCTGAAAAACTGCCTGTTCTTATCCTTTGACCATTTATTAATTGAGGAATGGCTCTTATTTTTGATAAATTTGGCTCAGTTTTCTATGTATTTGAAAAATTAGGTCTTTATCAGAGAAACTAGCTATAAAATTTCCTTCACAATAATGATTACCAATTATTTATTTCCCTCCATCCTATTTCCCCCATTTATCCTATTCTTTCTCTCTCCTTTCACCCTGTCCATTCTCAGAAATGTTTTGTTTCTGACTCCTATTTTTTATGTGGTAAGATAAGATTTCTATGTTAAAGTGAGTGTGTATGTTATTCCCTTTTTGGTTCAATTCTGAAGAGAATAAAGTTCATGTGCTACACCACCATCACCCTTCCCCTATCTTCTCCTCCATTATAAAATCTCTTTTGGACCTCTTTTATGAAAGATAATTTACTCCATTCTACCTCTCCCTTCTCTCAGTGCATTCTTTTTTCTCACCACTTAATTTTATATTTTTAAGATAATCATTCTATCACATTCAATTCACACCCATACTTTCTGTCTATATATACTCCTTCTAACTGCCCTAATAATGAGAAAGATTTTTAGAAGTTATGAGTATCATTTTCTCATGTAGGAATGGAAACACTTTAACCTTACTGAATCCCTTATGATTTCTCTTCCCTGTTTACCTTTTAATGCTTCTTTTGAGTCGTTGAAAGTCAAATTTTCTATTCAGCTCTGGTTTTTTCATCAGGAATGTTTGAAAGTCTTATATTTCATTGAATTTCTGCTTTTCCCCCTGAAGGATTATACTCAGTTTTGCTGGGTAAGTGATTCTTGGTTGTAATTCTAGCTCTTTTGTCCTCAGGAATATCATATTCCAAGCCTTTGATCCTTTAAAGTAGAAACTGTTCTTAACTACTCTCAGCAATGCAATGATCCAAGACAATTCCAAGGAACTAATGAGGAAGCTTGTTATGTACCCCTATAGAAAGAACTGATAAAAAGAACACTTGTGGATTGTACATATATAACCTGGTTGCAATCTTGTGGAGGGGGGAGGAAAGGGAGGGAGGGAGAAAAATTTGGAACTCTAAATTTTACGAAAATGAATGTTGAAAAATACCCTTATGTGTAACTGGAAAATAAAATAAATGTTTGTTGCTGAAAAAAAAGATAAAGTAGAAACTGTTAAATCTTGTATTATCCTGACTGAGGTTCCATGGTATTTGAATTGTTTTTTATCAGCTGCTTATAATATTTTCTCCTTGAGCTGGGACCTCTGGAATTTGGGTATAATATATTTCTGGGAGTTTTTATTTTGGGATCTCTTTCAGAAGGTGATTGATGGATTCTTTCAATTTCTATTTTACTCTCTAATATACCCTAATAATACCCTAAAATATCAGGGCAGCTTTCCTTGATGATTTCTTTGGTCATGACTTTCAGGTAGTCCAATAATTCTTGGGCATTTTGATTCTTCATCTTCATATTTATATGACAGTATGCTGTCAGAAATTCCCTAGGAAAAATCTGTTTTGTTTTGTTTTTGTTTTTTTTGCAGGGCAATAAGGGTTAGGTGACTTACTCAGGGTCACACAGCTAGTAAGTGTCAAGTGTTTGAGGCTGGATTTGAACTCAGGTCCTCCTGAATCCAGGGCTGGTGCTTTAGTCTAATAATTCTTGAATTGTTACTCCTCAATCTATTTTCCAGGTCAGTTGTTTTTCTGATGAGATATTTCATATATTATTCTATTTTTTATTCTTTTGATTTTATTTTATTGTTTCTTCATGTCTCATAAAGTCATTAGCTTCAACTTTCCCAATTCTCATTTTTAAGGAATTATTTTCTTCAGTGATATTTTGTCCTTCCTTTTCCATTTGGCTGATTCTGCTTTTTAAGGAGTTCTTCTCTTCAGTGGATTTTTATATATCTTTTTCTATTTGGCCAATTCTCCTTTCTCTTCACTGGATTTTTGTGCCTCTTTACCATGTGACCTATTTTGTTTTTTAAGGTGTCATTTTCTTCAATATTTTTTGTGCCTGTTAACTCCTTTTTCATGATTTTCTTGCATCATTCTCATTTTTCTTCCCAATTTTCCCTCTACTTCTCTTCATTTAAAAAATCCCTTTTGAGCTCTTTCATGGGTTGGGACAAATTCATATTTTTCTTTGAGACTTTGGATGTAACTCTTTTGACTTTGTTGTCTTCTTCTGAGTTTGTGTTTTGATTTTCCCTATCACCATAGTAACTTCCTATGTTTAGCATCTTTTTTGTTATTTGCTCATTTTCCAGCCTATTTCTTGACTTTAACTCTATACTAAAATGAGGCTCTGCTTCCAGAGTGGAGGGAGCACTATCACAAGTTCAGTTTTTTGAGCAGCTGTTCATAGGGGTAATTGTGGGAACCTGTAAGTTTTTGGTTCTTCCAAGGTGATGTGATCTAGGGAGAAGTTTATTTACTTCTCTCTAGTACTGTGTGGTCTGCGAATGAGCACAAGCACTCTTTTCTATCCTGTGACTAGGGTCCCGGCTCCTCAAGACTGGAAGCTCTGGTGTGTTACTGTTCCTCCTTGCCCTGAAACTGAGACTCAGGACTATGGGTCAGGTCCAAGTGTGGGCAATGCAATAGAGGCGCCCAGTTCCAGCAAAAGGACCCCTATAATATCCTTTCAGCAAGTTGTCTGACCCTTCTACTGTTTATGGGCTGAGAGGTTCAGAAACTGACACTGCCACCACTTAGTCAGTCACTCCCAAGGTCTGCTGCTGGTTTGTTGGGGCCTGGTCTGCACTGGCATGGTCTGCATTGGACTGTAGTTCACTTTTACCCTGGTGTGTGATATACTTTTCATGCTAACCTTCTAAGTTGTCTTGGGCTGGAAAATGGTTTCGCTCCTTCTTTGTGTGGGTTCTGCCACTCCAGATTTGTTTTGAGGTAATATTTAAAGGTGTTTGGAAGGGTTGGGTGAGAGCTCAGGTGAGTCCATGTCTTTTCTCTGCCATCTTGACTGCCTCACCAACTTTATTTCTTCAGTAGAACACTCTCCTGATGGTTTTCAGCTACAACTAATATAATTTTGACTTACATACATCCCATTGGCTAAGAATGTCATACATTAATTAAATTAGTAAACTACCAATTTTCTTGCCCCTCATAGGCAAAAATCAACTAATTTCATGATAATTTGTGGATATTAGGTAGTTACAAAGCAGCTGTCCAGAAGACATTGTGATGAGCTTCCATTGCTAAGGAAAGATTCTCTTGCATTTACTGGGACAAAAGGAATTTCAAGTTGAAAGATTTCTTAGAGGTTGTGACAGTCCAAACTCCACTTCACATAGATGAAATCCAAAGAGCTAATTTCTCCATGCTTGTATGGATGGCAATAAGGAGTAAAGGTAGAATTCGAACACAGGTTCTCTTGATTTCCAATTCTGTGCTTTAAAAAAACACAACACACTATGTATTAAGGAATATTAGGAAAGAAGCAAATAAATTTCAAATGAAATAATTTTTTCCAAAGAAAAAATGTCAAGTTACAAATATTTTAAAAATCCGACATTGGTTAACCATTTAGCTAAATCTATTAATCAATAGGTATGAATTAACTGAATTTGGGGCTTGTTTTCTTTGGGAAAGGGATACCTAAATTAATTTACCAATTCAGTGCAATACCAATCAGACTACCTAAAATTATTTTATAGGGCTAGAAAAAATAATAACAAAATTCATCTGGAAAAACAAAAGCTCAAGAATATCAAGGGACCTAATGAAAAAAAACATGCACAGGAAGGTGGGTTAGCTGTACCAAATCTGAAGCTCTACTATAAAGCATCAGTCATCAAAACTATTTGGTACTGGCTAAGAAATAGAGAGTAGAGGATCAATGGAATAGGCTAGGCACAGGAGACAAAGTAATAAATGACTTTAATAATGTACTGTTTGATAAACCCAAAGACTCCAGCTTCTGGGATAGGAACTCAGTGTTTGACAAAAACTGCTGGGAAAACTGGAAGATAGTATGGCAGAAATTAGGCATAGACCAACATCTTACACCTTATATTACAATAAGGTCAAAATGGGTACATGGTTTAGACATAAAAGGTGATACCATAGGTAAATTAGGAGAGGAAGGAATATCAGATCTTTGGAAAGGAGAACAGTTTATGACCAAACAAGAGATAGAGAATATTTCGAAATGCAAAATGGTTGATTTTGATTACATTAAATTAAAAAAGCTTTGTACAAACAGAAGCAATGCATCCAAAATTAGAAGGGAGGCAGAAATCTGGGAAACAATTTTTATGGCCAGTACTTCTGATAAAGACCTCATTTCTAAAATATATTGGGAACTAAATCAAATTTATATGAATCCAAGTCATTCCCCAATTGAGAAATGGTCAAAGGATATGAACAGGCAGTTTTCTGATGAAGAAATCAAAGCTATCTATTGCCATATGAAAAAATGCTCTAAATCATTATTGATTAGAGAGTTGCAAATTAAAACAACTCTGAGGTACCACTTGACACCTATCAGAATGGCTAATATGACAAAAAAGGAAAATAATAAATGTTGGAGAAGCTGTGGAAAAATTGGAACACTAATGCATCGTTGGTGGAGCTGTGAACTGATCCAACCATTCCGGAGAGTAATTTGGAATTATGCCCAAAGGGCTATAAAGCTGTGCATACCCTTTGACCCAGCAATACCATTTTAAGGTCTTTTTCCCAAAGAGATCATAAAAAAGGGAAAAAGACCCACATGTACAAAAATATTTATAGCTGCTCTTTTTGTGGTGGCAAGGAATTGGAAATTGAGGAGCTGATCATCAATTGGGGAATGGCTGGACAAGTTGTGGTATATGAATGTAATGTAATTCTATTGTGTTGTAAGAAATGATGAGCAGGAAGATTTCAGAGACACCTGGAAGGACTTGCATGAACTGATGATGAGTGAAATGAGTAGAACCAGGAGAACATTGTACATAGTATCAGCAACATTGTGCGTTGATCAACTGTGATAGACTTCATTCTCCTCAGCAATACAATGGTACAAGATAGTTCCAAAGGACTCATGATGGAAAATTCCAAATCCAGAAAAAAAAGAACTGTGGAATATGGATGCAGATTGATCCATAGTATCTATTTTGGTTTTGGTGCTGTTGTTTTTCTTTCTTGAGGTTTTTCCTTTTTGTTCTGATTCTTCTCTTATAATATGACTAATGCAAAAATATGTTTAATGTCATTGTACATATATAACCTATATCAGATTACTTGCTCTCTTGGGGAGGGGGGGAGGGAAGGGAGGGAGGAAAAAAATTTGAAACTAGCAATCTCATGGAAACAAATGTTGAAAACTACCTCTACATGAAACTGGAAAATAATAAAATACTTTTATAATTTTAAAAATGTAACCATGATAAATGATGGTTTATGTGTGATTGCATGTATGTCTCTAAGCAAGTTTATTAAACCTAAGAGATACTGAAAGTTTTTGTGTGAGGTAGGCTAAGGGAGTGGTTGGAAGTGAATGATAACTGGAAGAAAGGTATTGCACTGACTACTTTGACTCAGTGAGGCACTGTCACATAATAGAAGGACCACTGGGACTATTGGGAGTTACAAGTTCCTCCTTAACTTGCTGTATAACATTGGAGGTTACTTCCTCTCCCTGGGCCTCAGTTTCCTCACTTGTAAAATAAGAGAATTGGTATAGATTACTTGCAAAACCTCACATAGTACCACCATGTTATGGTCTCACCCTGATCTTCTGTGATTGTATAAGTATGCTGTGAGATCTTAGTTCTAGTCCTTGCACCATCATTAAGTAGCCAGGGCATGTCAGCCTCTCTTAACCTCAGGCCATTCTTATGTTCATTAAAGGGAGTGAAATTATAGGATCTCAGGGGACCCAGTTTTTAATTTTTTGAAGATTTAGGCTTGAATTTTATGGAAAGAAAAACTTCCTAATATTTAGAGCTACTGAAAAGGGAAACAGATCACTGGAGGAAGGAGATTCCTCCTTCTCCTCACTTGCCAGGGTTGCTGTAAAGGGATCTTTTTGTTCAAGGATGGGCAGGACTGGATGAACTCTGTGGTCCTTTCAACTCTGAGATTAAATGAACTGTGTGACTTAAGCTAATATGTTAAGATGTCATTTTGTCTCTAAATGTAATTAGGAAAGATTGTTTTTTTGTTTGTACAACTCTGTCTTTAGTAAAATAAAAATATTTCATGCAGAAACAGTTAATTAAATAAAAGGAACTTCCTAACAATCTAATATTTATTAATTGCCTTCTCTGTGGTAAGTAGGGAAGCTAGATGTAGAGTGGTCTTGGAGTCAGGGAGACTCCTTCCAGAGTTCAAATCTGGCCTCAGACACTTACTAGCTATGCCATGCTGGGCAAATTGCTTACTGATGTTTGCTTCAGTCCCTCATCTGTAAAATGAGCTGGAGAAGAGAATTGCAAAGCACTCCAGTATCTTTGCCAAGAAAAACCCAAATGGGGTCAGGGAGTGGGACGTGACTGAAAAATAACTCAGTACCACCACCACTAACATGTGGTAAGTGCTGTGAATGATATCATGTATGACATACAGTTCCTGCCCTTAAGAGACAGTCAGTATACTTGTGGAGGTGAGGAAGATAGTCAGTCAATAAGCTTTTATTAAATTCCTACCACATGTCAGCCACTTAATTGATGAGGATACAAAGAAAAGGGAAAAAGAATCCCACAGTCTCTGTCCTCATTCTATTGGGGAAGACAACATGCAAAGACAACTCTGTCCATTCAATATCTGCACAAGGTAGATTTAAGTTAATCTCAGAGGGAGACCAGGAAAGGCTTCTTGTGGAAGGTTGGGTTTTAGCTGAGCCTTGAGGGAAGAAGGGAAGTTGGGAAGCATAATTTAATAGATGTTTATCCAATCATTGGATACAATGGTTAGAGTCTGGCCACCAAAGAGGTGGGAACTTTACTGCATTTTACTGTAGAGGGCAGCATCATCCCCCCTGGTCTCTCAGGCTCACATGCTAAGAGTCATCCTGGATCCCTCACAATCTCACCCCCCCCACCTCCATCCTAGTTGTTGCTAAGAGCTGTTGATTTCACCTTTGTAGCATCTCTTGGATATGCCCTCTTCTCTCTGATACTGCTACTACCCTGGTGCAGACCCCTGTCACCTCACACCTGGACCTAAATTACATAGCCTGCTGGCAGACCTTCCTGCTTCTTCTCTCCATAGTCCAATGCATCTGGCATTCAGCCACTAAAGTGATTTCCCTAAAGCCCAGGTCAAATCATGTCACACACTGTGTGTCTTTTCCTCAGTAAACTCCAGTGGCCTCCTATCACCTCCAGGATTAGTTACAAAATGTTCTGTTTGGTTTTCAGAGCATTTTGTAACCCAGCCCCCTTCTACATTTCCAGTTTGCTGTTGTTGTTGTCATGTCTGACTCTATTTTGGCATAGATACTGGAGCGGTTTGCCATTTCCTTCTCCAGCTCATTTTACAGATGAGGAAACTGAGGCAAACAGGGTTAAATGACTTGCCCAGGGTCACAAAGCTAGTAAGTGTCTGAGGCTGGATTTGAACTCAGGCTGAATTCCTGACTGGCTCCTAGTGCTCAATGCACTATGGCGCCACCTAGTGGCCTTATCCCTCCACAGTACTCTCTGGTCTCCTGGCTGTCCCACAAATAAGACCCTCCATCTCTCAGCTCTTGGCATTCTCTCTGGCTACCTCCATGCCTGGAATGCTCTCTCTCTTCATTTCCCACTACGGGATTCCCTGACTTCCTTTATTTAAGTCCCAACTAAAACCACATTTTCTACAGGCAGCCTTTACCAGCTCCTCTTAATTTTAGTACCTTCCCTTTCTCATTCACTTGACCGTGCTGGATGCTTGGCTTCTCTGGGGAGGAGGAGTGGTTCCACCCCTTGCCATCCCCACCTCTGTCTCTCTGTCTCTGTTTCTCCCTCTCCCCTTTATCTGTCTTTGTTATTTATTTTACCATTTGAATGGCAAATTATCAGAGCACTGCCACCTTCTGCTCCCAACAGTCACACTGCAGAAGATGGGGTGGGGGTGGGGGTGGTTGTGGGGAGTGGGGAGGGGTTGTTGGGGGTGGGGGTGGGGTCCAGATTTCACTGTGGCTTTGCTGGTTCCCTTATTACCATGCCTGTGAGGCCATTCCTTTACTGAGGCAGGCACCGAGCTAGGTCAGTTATCACGTACAGTGCCATCTCTCTGTCTATACCAGCAAGGCCATAAATCAAGCAAATTCACAAGTTACTCTCTGTTCTGCACCCCTTTACCAGAATGTACTTTTTTTTAAACCTAAAATATACACATCATAAGATTATAGGACTCAGAGGTGAGGGCTTTAAAGAACATACCGTCCAACTCCTTGGATAATTGGAACTGAAGTGTTTGAGGGACTTATGGGGAGCTGGATAATTGCCTTCATTCATCCCTTCGCTCTGTTGGTAGAGATCTGGCCTCTGACTGAGTCTCTGTGAGAAAAGCAAAGTGGTAAGCAGAGCAAGGAGCCCAGGGCTTTTATGCCAAACAACTGGCTGAGGGTGGAAGTTTTATTCACTGGAACTCACCTGATTTCTTTCTGCCTTGCTCAAGTGATCCAGATAATTACTTCACTTTGTACTGTGCTTGACCTCACAGATGTTGCCTTTGTGAGACTCTGAGAGTAAGTAGTCAGGCCATGCTATTTGGACTTGGGGACTGGGTTGGAGGGAAGCCTCACAAGTGGTTTATCAAGGTTTTGCTAGTGAGGGGGGATCCCACCATTGTTGTTCAGTCATTTCAGTCATGTCCAACTCTTCATTGAACCCACTTTGGGGGCTTTCTTAGCAAAGATACTGGAGTGATTTGCCATTCCCTTCTCCAGCTCATTTTACAGATGAGGAAATGAAGGCAAACAGGGTTAAGTGACTTGCCCAGGGTCACAGCTAAGAAGTATCTGAGGTTGGATTTGAACTCAGGTCTTCCTGATTCCAGGCCTGGTATTCTACCCACTGCACCACCTAACTGCCCTTAAAGGAACCCACTAAAGACCTATTTTGTGAGCTATAGGGAAGATGCTGTCTTAGTTTGGAAGATTAGAGGTGTCATAACTGCCCTGGTGATATGTAGACAGCCAAGTATTTCAAAGGAATGCATTATTTAAAGGAACACCTTAAACAATAATATACCTGAGAACCAAGGTGCTCAAGGATCTCTAGATTACATATTCATCTTGGAGAATAAGACTATTATCTGAGCAGTTGATTTATTTAGTGTGAATATCCCTTCTACTAATAGATGTTTTAGTCATGTGGAGACTGATAATAACAATAATGATACTACTACTACCACTACTACTGCTGCTGCTGCTGCTACTCCTACTCCTCCTCCTCCTACTACCACCATCACCATCACTACCACTACCATTATCACCTATCATTTATATATTACTTTAAGGTTTATGAAGTGAATTACACAGAGTGCTGGACCTGGAGTCAGGAACACCTGAGTTCAAACACAGTCTCAGATAGTTACTAGATGTGAGATTTCTGGGCAAGACATTTAAGTTCTGTTTGCCTTAGTTTTCTCAACTGTAAAATGGGAATAATAACATCTGCCTTACAGAGATGTTGTAAAGATCAAATGAGATATTTATAAAGTTCTTAGCACTGTTAGGTACATAGTAGGTGCTATATAAATGCTTATTCTTTTCCCTTTTATTTGATCCTCAAAACAATTCTCTGCAGTAGGTGCTATTATTATCTCTGTTTTTCAGATGAGGAAACTGAGACTGAGAGAGATCAAGTGACTTGCCTAGAATCATTTAGGTAGAAAGTACTTGAGGCAGGATTTAAATTCAGAGCTTTTCTTAAAAGTTTTTATTCTGTGAAAGACTTAGCTACTCTGATAAAGGCAGTAGTATTCTGAGACAATTCCAAAGAACCCATGATGAAAAATACTATATGAACGAAGACTGAAGTATACTTTGAAATGGCAACTTTATTTTTCTCCTTTTTTGTGTTTTCTTTTGCAACATGGCAGATATGGAAATTTTTTGCATGACTTCCTATGTATAATTGATATAAAATTCCTTGATTTCTCAAGGAGTAGGGAGGGGCAGGAAGAAGGGAGAGAATTTGGAATTCAAAGTTTAAAAAAGTTCAAATTATTTACATGTAAGTGAAAAATATCTAACAACATAAATAAAAGTTTATTAAAGATAAAATACATTTTATTGATTTATTTTTACATCACCATAATATTCCCCACTATCCCTCTTTCCCTCCCATCCCATATAACAAATAATATTTTTAAAGACAGAAAAAAGAACAAGTAGAAAAAGAAATAAGCAAAAAGTGATTAATACATCTAAAAATGTTTAAAGATATATCTAATACACAACATTTGTGGACCTCCCACTTTTGCAAAAGGGTGCAGTGAGAATGATTTCTCATATCTCTTATTTCAAGCCATGTGTGTTCTTCATTATTTTGCAATATCTGCTTTAGATTTTTCCAAAAGAGGATTTTTTTCTTCTTATTTTTCTTTCCGCCCCCCTCCAGTTGTCTTCATTAGTTTTCTCCCCTTTCTCTCTGTTCTAGACTTACTCTTTGAGTCATGGTTTTTATACTTATTCAGTCCTTTTATAATCTCTGTATTCCTTGTGGAATTAAATCTTTTAATTTCTTTCTTATTATTTCTTATCATATTTCTTTCTTATAGGGAACCTATTTCAGGTTCCCTTTTCCAAAAAGTTTCCATATCACTTCCTTATAGTTCTTTCTGTCTCACTCACTTTTTCTATTGTGCCTCATTCTTAGAGTACCTGGAAGTGAGAGAGAGGATATTGTCCCATGGTAGAAATTTTCCTGTGATGGTGATTATGTGGTTCATTATTAATCTTTGTTCTTCCTATGGTCATTTTTTCTTCCATTTGACAATGATTCTCTGCTCTGGGTCCATCCATGTCCTCCCACTCTTCTGGATGTCAGTAGCCCCTAGGGCCTCTGATTTTCCTTCTTTTGGGGCAAGGTCAGTGGTCTCCCTAATCATCAAATCTCTGCAGATGGTCCCCCATATCCTTGTATAGAATATCTCTCTTCTTCATCAGGACTCCTTCCTTGGAATTGCAGCATAGGTTTTTACCTTGTTTGTTTTCTGAAGGTGATCTATGGATTCTTTCAGTTGACACTTAGTTTTCTTGTCTAGTCTGTTCCATTTTATATTTTTTAACCAATGCTAAGTAGTTTTGATAACTGCTACTTTATAATATGGTCTGAGGTCTGAAAGTGTAATTCTCCTTTCATCCTTTCCTTTTTTCATCCTTTCCTTTGATTTCTAATGTTTTTGTTCATCTAAATGATTTTATTATTGTTTATCACTAAAGTACCCCATTGATAATTTGAGTCGCATAATATTAAAACTGTAAACTAACTTTTGCATTATTAAAATTTTTATCATATTTATTTGACATAGCCATGTGCACTGATTATTCATTCCTTCAGTTCTTTAAATTGTTATTTCTTTAAGGAACACTCTGTAATTGAATATATAAAAGTATTCAGTGTGCTGTGGCAGCTTGACTCCAAAATATTTTATACCTCTTGTAGTTGTTTTGAAGAAGATTTCCCTTTCTGTTACAGGCTTTTGTATTTTGTCATAATTATATAGAAATCCTGTTGATCTCTATAGATTTGTTTTGTAGGCTGCAACTTTGCTAAAACTATTTTTTAATGAGTATCTTTACTTATTCAATAGAATTTTCTAAGTAAACCATCATGTCATCAGCAAATAGACATAATTTTGTCTCCTATACTTTGCCTATCTGTAATCCTTTGAGTTCTTTCTTTTACTACTACTGTTAGCATTTCTGCAACTATATTGAATAATTCTGGGAAGAATGAGTATCCTTGCTTTACTCCTGTGTTTATTGGGAAAGCTTCTGGTGAATCCCCATTGCATATCTATGTGTATATAAATATATATGTACATATACACATTGTTTTCAGAATAAAAATGTATTTTGTCAATATTTTTTCTGAAGCTACTGAAGTAATCATGTGGTTTTGGATGTTTTTGTTTTTAATATGATTAATCATGTTGGCTGTTTTTTCATGTTGAACTATCCCTGCACCTTTTATATAAAGTCTACTTGGTCATAATGAGTGATTTCTTGGACATTTTGCTGTAGTGTGATTGTAAAGATTTTATTTAAAAAATTTGCTTCAATATTCATTAATGATATTGGTCTATAGTTTAGCCTCTTTGCTTTGTCTTTCTATAGTTTAGGTAAATAAGACTATGTTTCACAAAAGGAATTAGGTAGTTGTCATTCAGTCTTTTCAGTTGTGTTTTCCTCCATTTGGGATTTTCTTGGCAAAGATACTGGAGTGGTTTACCATTTTCTTCTCCAGCTCATTTTGCAGATGAGGAAACTGAAGCAAACAGGGTTAAGTGACTTGCTCAGGGTCACATAGCTAGTAATTGCCATTAACTGTTATCTAAAAGTTTGTTATTCTTCTGTAAGCCCATGATGACAAGGACTTCTTTTACTTTAGCAGGGCAGTTCCTTTTCAGCAAGTTTGATTTCTTTTTCTGAGATTTAATAATTTAAGATCTCTATGTGGTATGCTATTAATTTGGGTATTTTATATTTTTAAAGGCCATCCTCTATTTCTTTTGTGTTTTCAGTTTTGTTAGAATAAAACTGTACAAAGTAGGTCCTGAGCAATCTTTTAATTTCTGTTGGTTTTGTTATGATTTTACCTCGTTCACTTGCTATTTTTGTTGATTTTATTTTCTGTCCTTTTCTTTTTAATTAGGTTTATTAATTTGGTTAGTCTTTTCAAAAAGCCAGGTTTTAGTTTTGTTTATCCTTTTTCTGTTTTTTTTGTTTTTAATTAATCTATTTTCATCTAATTTTCAGTGTTTCTTCTTTTGTGCTTATTTTTGAGTTTATTTGTTAGCATCATCATTTTAAAAAGTGAAAATCTATAATAGTTAAGGTCTAATCAACAAGGTAAGAAGGCATCAACATTGTGCAATATAAAAGCTGTATTATATAATATCAGATAAGTGAAATATTTAAAGCCCTCATTTACTCTTATTTATTATTATTTTTAATTTTAGTGAGGCAATTGGGGTTAAGTGACTTGCCCAGGACCACACAGCTAGTAAGTATTAAGTGTCTGAGGCTGGATTTGAACTCAAGTACTCCTGACTCCAGGGCCAGTGCTCTATCCACTGTGCCACCTAGCTGCCCCTCATTTACTCTTTCTCCTCTCAATTCCCTTTGTATGCCAATGTAAAGACTATCACAGACTTGCATTTTGAGGTCTGGTTATAGAGGCCCCTGTCCAGCTTCTCAAGGCAGTGACTCTGTTGGAAACCACAAATACACTCTAGAGGAAGTAGAAGAAATTGATTCTACCCAGTCAGAAAAGGCAGTGGGACTTTCAGGTTTGATGGGCAGAAATGGCAACTCAGAATATAGGGACTAACCCTCCCTCCTTCCCCTCGCTCCCACCTTGGGTCTCTCTGTTCCCTGAAGAATTTTCTCTGGCCATGAAACCAATGAATATATAAAAGGAATTATGAGTAGATGGTTTGTTTTTTTTCCAGGGCAATGAGGGTTAAGTGACTTGCCCAGGGTCACACAGCTAGTAAGTGTCAAGTGTCTGAGGCTGGATTTGAACTCAGGTCCTCTTGAATCCAGGGCTGGTGCTTTATCCACTGCACCACCTAGATGCCCCTGAGTAAATGGTCTTTAATGAATTTTTTTTTTCAGTTAACAAGCATTTATTTTCTCTCCTTCACTCCATGAAAAAAAGAGGAAAAAAACCCTCTCTTGTTACAAATATGCATAATCTTGCAAAACAAATTTCTCCATTGGCCACATCCAAAAATGTGTGTTTAATTCTGTATGTTTAGTCCATCATTTCTTTATCAAGAGGTAGATAGTATTTTTCATCTTTTATTTTCTAAAGAGTTAATTTTTTAAAGACATAACACATGGATTAAGTATTAGAAAAGAATGGCAAGAAATTCCAGAATAATTAAAAAAAAGGAAAATGTTAATAAAGGTATTGATATGGAAATTAATCAGGCCTCTCAAAACAGAATCAATGAGGATAAACAGTAGAAAGTTTATTTGTTGTCAGAAGACAACAAATCAAGTCAGAAGTTCAAATTCTGACTCTGAAAGCTGAGAAAGCTGGTTTTCAGTGTCGTTTTTTTCCATTTGCAATCCACTACCTACCTCACAGGAAAGTATTGAATAAAGCTTAAAGCACTACAAAATGAGAATGATTATTGCTGAGTTTTGTGAGAGGATTTGGGTGGTTTCAGAAATTGGCCATTATTTAGCAGTGTATTATTGAGCGCATCCCTTGACAGAGTCAGATTATTGGGGATAATCTAGAGAGATGAGTAAGGGGAGAATCTAGTAGAGCTACAAAGCATAAAGAGGGCACAGTAAGCATTCTTGAAAGGGATCTGATGATTCAAGTTCAGTGGCGTTCAATGCACCTGTTAGACCTGTTTGAGAATTTTCCTACTGTTAAGATATGACCTATAAATGCAGATTTATGTTGGACTCTAGACAAAACATCTAGTTATCTATCACATTCCTCATTTCACTTTATTTCTATTTTGGGGGGGCAGGGCAATGAGGGTTAAGTGACTTGCCCAGGGTCACACATCTAGTAGGTGTCAAGTGTCTGAGGCCGGATTTGAACTCAGGTCCTCCAGATTCCAGGGCCAGTGCTTTGTCCAGTGTGCCACTTAACTGCCCCTCATTTTATTTCTAGATGTTTGGATATGAAATCGATGTTGATAAAAGACTTCAAAGCCTGTCAAGTGTGATGGAGACAAGTTGGTAAGGCAGCATGCTACTGGGTAGTGAGGTGGCACAGTGGATAGAGTAAAGGACCTGGAGTCAGGAAAACTCATATTCCTGAGTTCAAATATGTCTTCAGACACTTATTAGCTATATGACTCCAAGAAAGTCACTTAACTCTGCCTTAGTTTGAACTGGAGAAGGAAATGGAGAAACACTCTAGGATCTTTGCCAAAAAAATTCCAAATGATATCCCAAAGAACCAGACATGACTGAAATGATTGAATAACAAAAAATGACATGATATAGTAGAAAGAGAATCAGAGAAGCTAGATTTGAATCCCAGTTTTGGTAACTTGGTATATGACCTGCAGCAAATCACCTTCACCTCTTACTAGAACCAATGGTATTTGACTTTACTTATTTGAGGTCTTCTGGTGACATAGTGGATACATTTTTGGACTCAGGATCAGGAAAACCTAAATTCAAATCTGCCTCAAATACTTATAAACTGTTTAATTCTGGTCAATTCACTTCACCTGTCTCTGCCTCAGTTTCCTTATTTGTAAAATAGGAATAAGGATGGCCCCTACTTTTCAGGGTGATTATGAGGATCAAATGACCCAACATATGTAAGGCTCTGCAAGCCTTAATGTATTCTATAAATGTTTGTTCTTTTTATGTGATTATGGTATCTTAAACCCTTTTGTCTCTCTTGTGTGGGTTGTGGAGGGCACACATGGGTGTTGGTGTCAGTTAACCAACTACTTTTCTGTCTTATACTGTCTCTTCCTATTATTTCACACCCTGCCTCCCCATACACACATCAATGGTGGTACTTTAGGATGCTGATTGCTGTAGTCAGAAGCCATCTAATGATGCCTAGCTGATCTTTCTAGCTGAAGTTACTTCCAATTCCTTGTTCTTAGAGATAGATCCTCAGGGAATACTGAGCAACCTCACAGGTTGCACAGAAGAGCCATCAATCAATATTTTATGGAATGTGTGTTTGAGGTGGTTTTGTTTACATTGGGATGGAAGCAGCAGGAGATGGGAGGGCATATGTCCTGGAGGGAGTAGCAGACAGAAGGATGATCCCTCCTTAGGAAAGCAGGTAAATCTGCAATTGGGTCTCATCCAGAAGAAATCCTCTAAGTCCTGTTTAAGCACTTAAGAGATAAGTTGATGCAGAATAGACTGTGTTTGTTTCCATTAAGAGGAACATGGGTTTTATAACCCATATCATATGCTCAATCAGGGAGCAAAGAAGCAGACATTTCAGAATATAAAGAGTCATTTCAATCCTACAGGTCAGTCAGTGTATACATTTGTGGTGAACACCACCTGCATCCCAAGTTAAAGAATTTGATTTCTTAATAACACTCTCCCTTCCTTTGTCTCTATGGAATTTGTGCAACCAAGCCTTCAATACTCTTTTCCACCCAGTGTCTGTGGAGCCATCTAAAAATCATGGGAGAAAGGTACCAAATGTATAAAAATATTTATAGCAGCTTTTTTTGTGTTAGCAAAGAATTGGAAACTATGGGGAAGCCCATAATTTAGGGAATAGCTGAACAAGTTGTGGTATATGAATGTAATGGAATACTATTGTGCTGTAAAAATGATGAGGAGGCAGATTTCAGAAAAAACCTGGAAAGACTTATATGAACTGATGCTGTCAAGTAAGCAGAACCAGGAGAACATTATACACGTTAACAGCAACATTGTGAGATGATCAATTATGATTGACTCAGCTCTTCTTAGCTATACAGTGATCCAAGACAATCCCAAAAGACTTATGTGAAAAATGCTATCCACATGCAGAGAAAGAGCTATAAAGTCTCAATGCAGATCAAGGCATACTGTTTTCACTTTTTTTCCCTTCTTGTGGTTTTCCCCTTTTGTTCTGATTCTTCTTTCACAACATGACTAATGTGGAAAAATGTTTACCATGATCGTACATGTATAACCTATATCAGAATGTTTGCTGTCTTGGAGAAGAGGGAGGGAAGGGAAGGAGAGAGAAAAATTTGAAACTCAAAATCTTATAAAAATGAATTATCTTTACATGTAATTGGGAAAGATAAAATACTATTAAGTAAAAATAATTTTTTTTTTAAACTTCACCTAATTGGTCTGACTATTTTTTATTTTTTATTTTTATTTTTTTATGTATGAGGTATTTTATTTTTTCCATTACATGTAAAGATAGTTCTCAACTTTTGTTTATACATGCTTTATAATTTCAGATTTTTCTCCCTCCCACCCCTCCCTCCCCCCCTCCCCTAGACAGCCGGTAATCTGATATAGGTTATATCTATATATCTCTATACATATACATACATATATATATATATATATATATATACACACACACACATATATATACACATAATAACATTAATCCTATTTCTGCATTAATCCTGCTACAAGAGAAAGAATCAGAGCAGTGATGCAAAACCTCAAAATAGAAAGAAAAAAAAAACCAACAGCACCCAAAACAAAAGAAATAATATGGTTCAATCAGCATCTTTACTCCACAGTTCTTTCTTTCTTTTTTTCCCTTGGATTTGGAGATCCTCTTCTATCATGAGTTCCCTGGAACTCTTCTGTACCATTGCATTGGTGAGAAGAATATAGTCCATCACAGTAGGTCAACACTCAATGTTGATGATACTGTGTACAATGTTCTTCTGGTTCTGCTCATCTCCCTCATCATCAGCTCACGTAAGACCCTCCAGGTTTCTCTGAACTCTTCCTGCTCATCATTTCTTACAGCACAATAGTATTCCATTGTATTCATATACCACAACTTGTCCAGCCATTCCCCAATTGATGGGCACCCCCTCAACTTCCAATTCCTTGCTACCACGTAAAGAGCAGCTATAAATATTTTTGTACATGTGGGTCCCTTTCCCCCTTCCATGATTTCTTTGGGCAAAAGACCTAAAAGTGGGATTGCTGGGTCAAAGGGTATGCGCAGCTTTATTGCCCTTTGTGCATAATTCCAAATTGCTCTCCAGAATGGTTGGATCAGCTCACAGCTCCACCAACAATGCATTAGTGTTCCAATTTTCCCACAGCCTCTCCAACATTTATTATCTTACTTTTTTGTCATTTTAGCCAATCTGATAGGTGTCAGGTGGTACCTCAGAGTTGTTTTAATTTGCATCTCTCTAATCATTAGAGATTTAGAGCATTTTTTCATATGGGAATAGATAGCTTTGGTTTCTTCATCAGAAAACTGCCTGTTCATATCCTTTGACCATTTCTCAATTGGGGAATGACTTGGATTCTTATAAATTTGATTTAATTCCCTATATATTTTAGAGATGAGGCCTTTATCAGAAGCACTGGCCTCAAAAATTGTTTCCCAGCTTTCTGCCTCCCTTCCAATTTTGGATGCATTGCTTCTGTTTGTACAAAAATTTTTTAATTTAATATAAAAAATAAATTTTTAAAAAAAGAGTTGTATCCTCTAGGAGGGAGTGTCATAGCGGGAGTTGTACACATGATGAAGTCCTCTTTGAATGGAGACAGCTTTGTAAGTTTCCCTATAATTCCTTCCCCATCCCTATGCTTTCACCTAGAGACCTTTTGAGAGTGGGGTGTTAAAGAGGTATATTGAGAAAAACACTTGACTTGAAAGGTTTGGGCACACTGAATCTTGAGGAAAATAACCAAAGGATTAGTTGATATTTTTGCTGCCTCTCAGGGTATATAAACTACTTCTGAGGCTAAGCCGATTTGTTGTTCCACAGCCTGGGCACAGTAAGCATCATTGGGAAGAGACTAATGATTCAAGTTCATTGGATGTTCAATGTACCTGTAAAACCCATTTGAGATTTCTCCCACTGCTAAATGCGGGACAATATAGATTTATGATGGGGTATAGTAAAACAGGCAAGTAGGTGGCACAGTGGATAGAGATATGGGACTGGAGTCAGTAATACTCATCTTCCTGAGTTCAAATCTGGCCTCAGACACTATCTGTGTGACCCTGGACAAGTCATTTCATCCTGTTTGCCTCAGTTTCCTCATCTGTAAAATGAGCTGGATAAAGAAATGGCAAACCACTCCAGTACCTCTGCCAAGAAAATCCCAAATGGAGTCATGAAGAGTCATACATGACTAAAACCCACTAAACAACAACATAGTTAAAACATCCATGTGTCAGATTCCTTTTATTTCACTCTATTTCTAAATGTCTGGATATGAGATTGTTGTTGAGAAAGGAGTCCAAAGCCTGTCAAAAGTGATGGAGGCAAATTGATCTGAAAGCCAGCATACAGTGGAGAGAGTCAGAGAACCTGGATTTGAATCCTGCTTCTTACCCTATCTGTGCGACCTTTAGCAAATTCCCTTACCTCATTAGACCTCCATTTCAAATATGTAAAATGAGCGTGCTAATCATTTGCAAAATTCACCTGTTTAAGGTTGCTGTGATTCAGGATAAATCACTTTTCTTCCCTGGATCTCTTTCCTTATCTATAAAATGAGGGGATTGGACTAGATGATCTCTTAAATTCTTTACAGCTCTAAACCTGATACTTTTAGGACAAGCCTAGCTAAATTTGTGGAGGTTCATCACCAGAGGGAGGTGGGATGGGGTTTTTTTGGTCATAGTAACTCCTGAAAACTATCTACTAAGGTGGGGAGAGATTGTGACCAGAATTAGCAGAGGGAGCACCCACACTTATGAAACCTTGGGTCACTTGAGCTAGTAATGTTGAATGAAGTATGGTAAGCAATTACTTTTTGTCTCTGTTTACCCATAAGCTTGAGGAGTGAACACTTATTTTTCTTGGTTACTCATTAAGCAGACTCCAAATAAATGGAGGAATTCTATTAGTAGGGAGATGAAGGAGTCAGCTCTTTGCAGCAGAAATGGGCTGAGAATCGATTTATATTTTGCTCTTCATATTATCTTCTATAAATGATTTATAAAAGCATTCAAGATTGTATAGCTTGTGATTGAAATTCTGGGGCTTGAAAATAAGGGTCCTGGTAGGCAATTTAAAGGGATCCAATAAGTAATCTTGATTGAAATTTTTTTTGAATGCCAGTTCCATAATACCATGAATAACAATCAGCACCTATGTGTACATAGTGTGTGGCAGAACATAAATGAAGTTCTTACCATAAGATCTACAACCATAGAAGGGACCCTTGTGGTCATCTGATTCAGCTTCTTCATTTTACAGACAAGGAGACAGAAACCCAGAGAGGTTAAGTAATTTGCTCCATGTCAGAGTCAGCATATAAAACCACATGCAACTCTGAGTCCAAATTTAGTGCTTTTCCCATGATATGTTACATTTCTCCAGTGGCTTTATATTTGATTTAATATTCAATACTTTATTGTTAATATGATCTAGTTAATAATTAATTATATTTCATGACATCTAATAATAATAGAAATAATTTAAGTAACCAAGAGATGTGTCTGCTAAAATCTCAAACCCAGCAGAGCTGACATTACGGTGGACTTTGGTGGCAGATGCATTCTGGCTTTGGTGGGAGTGTGAGCATCCCGGAATGTTCACATATCTGTCTCCAGCAGCACTGTGGAGATGTGCAAACCTAATGTATAAATAAACTCTCCCTTCTGTTTGATGTGAACTTGGATGAAAAATTCCTAGGCCATAGTGGGGGATAAGAGGGAGAAGTCAGGCTTTCTGGTAATTGAAGACATTTCCATAAGTGTTAGCAGCGTTATCTGAGAATTGTGGTCACAGAATTTTGGCGAAGTGAAGAATAGCTGTTTCAGCACTGAGCATTGAAGGGAGGGGAGCAACTCAGTTGGTTTCCATTTTGAACTACTACCTAAGTCTCCTTCTCTGAAACCTCTACCTGTTCATCTAAATTCTGTCCTTGGGGGCCAAGCAGAAAAATTTCATCTACCTTCCTCAGGGCATCCCTTCACATACTTAAAGAAAATGATCTTTCCCTTCTCAGTCTTGTCTAAGATAAATAATATCCCCATTTCCTGTAAGTGACCCTCATATGCCATGCATGTTAGGCTTTCTATCCTTTTAGTCACCCTCATCTGGATGATGGATACTTTGTCAGGGTTTTTCCTGAAGTGTAGCATCTAGAACTGAAGATTACTTTTTTTTTTTTTTTTTTGGTGAGGCAATTAGGGTTAAGTGACTTGCCCAGGGTCACACAGCTAGTAAGTGTCAAGGGTCTGAAGCCAGATTTGAACTCAGGTCCTCCTGAATCCAGGGCCGGTGCTCTATCCACTGTGCCACCTAGCTGCTCCTGAACATTACTTTTGATGGGCTCTGACTATGGTAGAGCACAACAGAACCATGATCTCCCTCTTTCTGGACACCATTTCTCCCTCTGCAGTCTTGGATAGCATTAGCCTCTTTCTTTTGCTGCCTTCTGGAAAGCAAGGATTATTTTATGTCCCCTGCCCTCCCCTGCCCTTTCTATCTCTGGTACCTAGTATAGTGCCTTTGCACATAGTAGGGGCTTAATTGATTTGAATGTAAATGGACGTCACACCTTTGAGTGTTTTTCAGCTTTCATTTCACTAAAATCTTAAATCCTTTCCACAGGAACTGTTGGCTAGCCTTCTTGTACTTAGGAATTAGATTTTTTTGAATCTAAGTTTAGAACTTTACATTACATCAAATTTCATCTTATTAGATTTGGACTACCATTCCAGTCTGTCTGGGTCCTTTTGAATGCACAAGTCAGAGGCACCTGAACAGAAGCAGCAGCATAAAAGGAGAGAGGGTAGAATGCCACGGCAGCAAAAACTCTGATTTGATGGGTTTGCCTAGGACCCAGGTCAGGGAAAAGATGGGCTTTTAATGTCACGGGAAGCTTGGGGCAAGCAAAAAATGCTCTCAAATTTCCTGAAAGCAAGGCGGCCCACTCTGCTTCTTTACAACTCTGGGCCCACCCACCTCCTTTTCTGTCTGTACCATCTGTCCCAGATATATATCCATCCATAAAGTCTACAGGGTGTCCATTCAGATCCTTGTAGAAATCTGGGCACAATTATAAAAATACATAGAATAAAGACATCAAATAATACAATTATAAAATATATGGAATAAAGACAAAGAATAATACAATCCTAAAATATATAGAATAAAGACATCAAATAATACAATTATAAAAATATATATAATACAACATAGAATAATACATTTATAAAAATATATAGAATAAAGACTTAGAATAAATCATATACCTGGACAAAATGTAGACCTCAGTCCTCAAAGATTGCACAGTTTAGTAAGGAAAACACACAGATTAATTGAATAATTCATAGAATAAATATGTAAAATGATACATCTGAGTCAATTGTAGACCTGGACTTAAAAATCAGACCTCTACCATCAAGGATCTCACAGTGTAGTTGGGAAAACACACACACACACACCCCAATTGAATATTATATGATGATGCAAACTGTCCTCTACTTCAAAACATACTGAAAAGTCTCCAATTCATGTTTTCTCTCATCCTTCATAAAGTGATGAGACTCTTCTGAGGAATCATAGACTCACAGAATATTATTTTACAAATGGGGAAATTGAACCCTATGACCAGGCAGGGAATTTCTCAAGGTCATGCACTGACTCAGGGTTGCTGTGAATAAGACTATCATGCCCATATGCCTAGAATTCTATGTATGCACAAACCTCTGGGATTATATGAGCCATCATTGGAGATATACTGTTTAAGCATGTTACCTCTAACCTACAGAAGGGCATTCTTATAGTCTCTTTCCTGTTTCTCTATAATACTTTTGGAGCATCTCTAAGGCATGCTGTTCCCATTTTCCCCATGCCTTATACCCTGGAAGAAATGCTAAGCTTTAGCATGTAATAAAGTGTTAAATGTGTTATAACAAGGTATCAGGATATATAGAGCTACAGTTAGGGTTATGGATGGCCAGAAAATGTGGTAGTCCCACAATAGAGGAATTTTCAGATTTGTTATAGAATCAGCTGGAAAACTCACAGCATTTTAAAATAATGTTTCACACAATATGGGTAATGTAATCTTCAACATATAGCATCATCAGAGGGAGGCTGCAGTGAGTGATGGGATTAGAAACTGTCATGTACTCTATCATAAAAAACACAAATAAATCATCCTCTTTTTTATTTTAATAAGCATTTCTATTTAAAGTTTTGAGTTCCAAATTCTATTCCTCCCCCCTCCCTCTTCCCTGAGGTGGTGAGCAATCAGATATAGGTTATATATGTGCAGTTATATAAAACATTACCATATTAGTCATTTTGAATAAGAAAACTCAAATAAAAGAAAAAATGAAAGAAATAAAGTGAAAAATAGCATGCTTCAGTCTGTATTCAATCAATATCAGTTCTTTCTCTGGAGGTGGATAGTATGCTTCATCAATAGTCCTTTGGGATTGTTTTGGATCATTGTATTGCTTGAGAATAGCTAAGTCATTCACAGTTCTTCACTGAGCAATATTGCTGTCACTGTGTACAATGTTCTCCTGGTTCTGCTCACTTTACTTTGCATCAGTTCATGTAAGTCTTTCCAGGTTTTTCTGAAATCATCCTGCTTGTAATTTCTTATATCACAATAATATTCCATCACAGTCATGTACCACAGTTTATTTAGCCATTTCTCATCTGATGGGCATCCCTTTGATTTCCAATTCTTAGCCACCACAAAAAGAGTAAATCACCCACTTCTTGAATAATACAGGGGCTGTGTTAATTAGTGGCATTTTGAAAAGAACATGAAGTATACAAACTGTATATCAGATTGAGTTTTAAAGAAGTTCTTTGGAACACAAGCACAGTTTTACAGAATTTCTTTTCCCTTGAACTTAGTACATATTGTACTTGCCTGAATGGCAGCTTGATGTAGTGGGAGGTATACTGGACCTGAAGTCAGGAGGACCTAGGTTAAATTGGAAGCCCCAATAGTTTCTAGCTCTGTGAAAAGTCCCTTCATCCCACTGGGCCTCAGTTTCTTCAAATGTAAAATGAAGGTAATAAAACATGTACTCCCTATCTTATGAGGCTGCTAAGAGTCACAGTTTTTACCAGCCTTTAAGTACTATATAAATGGAGGTTGTTCTTCATTTCTTCAAACGACAGCCAAATAGGAAGTATACTGGTTCAAGAATGAGGAGATTTGGCATCTAGTCTAATACTTCCCTCTCATTTACAATGTGGACTTGGGCAAGTTATTTCTCCTTCTGGGTACCTCCACAGAATGAAGACTTGGGATAGATGATCTCAAGGGGGTCATGGATAGATTTCAGTTCCGAGATTCCATGATTCCATGAATGGGGAGCCTTTGTGGGATGGTTAGCTTGATGACAATTGGGTGGGACATGAGAGGCATTCCCCAGGCTTCTCTTCTACCAGCTGCTATGAAGTATGCAACTCCACTATTCAGATTTCATTTCCCTCCTCTCCCCTCCAACTGAACTTCATTTCTTTGGGATCTAGAGGCTCTGGAGCTTATAAAATCTTTCATTAAAATACAAATTCTTTGGGATAAGAGAGTCAGCATGTTATAGTGGCAAGAGTTCTGAACTGGGAATCAGGATACCTGGGTTCTAGGGATCAGGAACAATGAAACAATTCATTTGCCAGGAATCTGGAATAGGAGTTCAGGAATATGGGTTCTAAGTCTCAACTCTTCAACTAATCATTTGTGCGGTCTCATTTCCCTTATATACCTCTGTTTCCTATTATTTACAATGAGAGTCTGACCTAGGGATAAGTTTATAGGCTCCATGTTCTAAGGTCTCTCCAAGTTCTGACATTTTTTTCCAGTTATTTCAGTTGTGTCTGACTCTTCATGACTCTATTTGGGATTTTATTGGCAAGATACTGGAGTGGTTTGCCATTTCTTTCTCCAGCTCATTTTACAGGTGAGGAAATTGAGGCAAACAGGGCCAAGCAATTTGAGCAGGGTCACACAGTAAGTGTAAGTAAGCTAGTAAGTAAGCTAGATGAGTCTTCCTGACTCCAGGTCTGACACGCTGTCCGCTGTGCTACCTAGCTGCCCCGACATAGTGAATCTATTTTTGTGATTCTTCTTCATGTTTTTTGTCCATTGTTTTTTTTTAATATAATAAACATTCTTATTTATAGTTTTGAGTTCCAATTTTTGTTCCTCTTTCCCCCCCTCCTCCCTGAGGTGGCAAGCAATCAGATATGGGTTATACATTTATGATTATGTAAAACATTACCATATTTGTCATTTCGTACAAGAAAACTTGATTAAAAGAAAAAAAATGAAATTGAAAAAGAGCATGCTTCAGTCTATTCCATCATTATCAGTTCTTTCTTTGGAGGTGGACAGTATGTTTGAGATTGTCCTTTGGGATTGTCTTGGATCATTGTATTATTGAGAATAGTCATGTCATTCACAGTTCTTCATCAAACAATATTGCTGTCTCTGTGCACAATGTTCTCTTGGTTCTGTTCACTTCACTATACATCATTTCATACATGTCTTTCCAGACCTTTCTGAAGTCATTCTGCTTGTCATTTCTTATAGCACAATTATATTCTATACCCATCACCTTGAAGAGAACCCATGCTTTTGCACGTGTCATCATCTTCCATGGCTGAAATAAACTCTTTTCTTATCTCCATCTATTAAAATCCCATTGCATGTTCCAACTTCTCCACGAAGCCTTCCTTGATTGTTTGTAGCCAGAATCAACCTCTTCTTTCTTCTGAAGCCCCAGAACATTTTGTTCATTTAATTATGTGCCCCCATATCTATGGAAGTCAGGATATTGTTTTACTCCTTTCTTTCTGCCCCTGAGTGTTCAATATAAGGCTCTCAACTCAGTAGGTGTAGACCAAAAATGAATGGATGAATGAAATTAGTAGCTGAATTGTTTTCAGGTGATTGTTTTTTTAAAATGAACGTAACCAGGTTATGTGGATCAGTCAGGCTAAAAAATATACTTTTGCCTTTCTCTTCATTCCATAAACATCTGAATCATACAGATAATTATCAACAATTCAGTACAGTTTGTCATTGTTGGCAGTGTCTATGTCTACACAGCTCCAAAATAGACAAAGCAAAAAATAAAATGATCAACTGGTATATGTGATGACAAGTGAACCAGTTTGACTGATTCCCTGATTCTACATCATCTTTTTCACTCCTCTCCCCCAGTAATAATGATGATGATAGCATTTATATGGTGTTGACTATGTGCCAGACACTGTGCTAAGCACTTTACAAATATTATCTCATTTAATCCTCACAACAACCTTGGGAGGTAGGTGTTATTATTATCCCCACTTTATAGTCAAGGAAACTGGGGCAAACAGAGGTTAAATGACTTGCGAAAGTCACACCACAAGTAAGTATCTGAGGCTGGATTTGAACTTAGGTCTTCCTGACTCCCAGTCCAGGGGTCTATCTACCGTACCACTTAGATGCCTCTACACACTATTGTGTCCTTTAAAAAATGGCTGATGTTTTAATCTTTGAAGAGGGGGTGTGCTAGAGGAGGCTAGACACATTGAGTTGGACCAGGTCCTAGAGGCCATGTGGTGCAGTCCGCTCACTGTATAGCAGGAGAACTGAGGACCCAGAGAAGAAAAATGTCTTACTGAAAAGTTAGTGGCAGATCTTGGGGTCAAACTTGGGATTTCCTATTCCCATTCTGTTTCCTAACTGTCATGGTTCAAGTTGTTATTATGTGGTGTAGAATAAGATATGGTGGTCGTACTGGTAACCCTGGAAAAGACCATTAAAAAACCCAGGGGGCAGATAGGTGGCGCAGTGGATAGAGCACCAGCCCTGGAGTCAGGAGTGCCTGAGTTCAAATCCGGCCTCAGACACTTAACACACACTTACTAGCTGTGTGACCCTGGGCAAGTCACTTAACCCCAATTGCCTCACTAAAAAAACAAAACAAAACAAAACAAAAAAATCCAGAACACTGTTTGAAAGGGGATTGTGAGGAGGCTGATCAGACATGAGCTGGGTGGGGGGGTGTACCTCTTTCCTTTGGTGTCTGAGCTTTTGGAACAGGGTGTGCTTCTGAGTAAGTTATATGGAGCTACTCATGAAGGATGAGTTAGAGGGCATGGAGCCAGGCCTTGGAGCTGAGCTTTCATAGCTCCCTAAGAAGGTAAGGGTGCCCCTTGGACTATCTGACCCAGCTAAGCTCCATGAGGATTGGGGATGTGTTACAGAAATTCTGTATCTCCCCTAACACCAAGCACAGGACCAGAGTAGGTGCCTAGTAAATGTCTGTTGATTGCAATTGTAAGTTAGTTAAGCTAAACTATAAGTTTTATTAGACATATGTTTAAAATGTTAATTAGCAAAGTGATTTTATAATTAAAATTCTTTTTTAAATTTAAGTAACAGTATGGCTCATATTTACAGATACGTGAAAGACAAAGCAATATGAGAACTAGTTTGGTGAGGTAGAAAGAGAATTGGTCTCTCAGTCAGAAAGACCTGGGTTTGAGCCATGTCTCTGTAACATAGTGACTTTCTGATCCTCAGGATCCCCAAGCCCTCACTTTCCCGGGCATCTTGAAGAGTATAAGCTGCAGAGTAGGTCCTTATTTGAATTAGTAGGAGTCCTTCATTGTAATTCCCTATCTGACGAAATCGCAGGTCCCATCCTACATATATTTATGTACTATCTATCTATAGATATCTATATCTATTTCTACATATCTAAATCTATAGAGCTCTCTCTCTCTCTCTCTCTCTCTCTCTCTCTCTCTCTCTCTCTCTCTCTCTCTCTCTCTCTCTCTCTTTCTCTCTCTCTCCCCCCCCCCGGACAGACAGACAGACAGACAGACGGATATGGGATACCAGGGAAAGCTTTGTGGGGAAGTTAACATTTGAGTTGGACTTTAAAGCATATGTATTAATTCCTTATATAATGAGGGAGTCAACATATACAACAGTTCCTGTAAGATGTCCTGGTCATATTTACTGGAATCCAGTGTAGTTCAAAACAAAGTTCCCTGATCTAGGAGTTGGGATCTGAATCTTCATCCTAGCTCTGACTAAATGGCTGTATGACTTCCCATAAATCTCTTTCCTTCTCTGGGTCTCAGTTCCCCTATCTATAAAGTGAGGGGACTGGACAAAGGGACCACAAGTGTCCCCTCCAGCTCTTATCTTCTATGAGTCTCTGTGAACCAGTGCATTGTCTATTCTGTACAATGCTCATATCAATTCGTTCATGGTTAATTTTGGATGGTGACTCAAGATTGTTGATATAAATGCTTAGCTTGAAAATAATTGAGTTAGCTCCCTTCTCACCCTGAAATCATCAAATGTTGCGGGAAACTCCTTTCATTAGTAAGAATCAGATCATCAGGAAGTCCAGATGCAGCGTGGGAGATTGTTTTTACCATTATGATTCAGTAGAATGAGAGAATTTGAGAGTTGGAAGGGCCAACAGCAGACATCTTCATCCAATGAAAGGTCATTTAAAAGGTCATTGAAACCATACTGCTATTTGAGCAAAGTGGATTCACAGTTATAAAATATAATATGTAAAGAAGTACATTTCCCTCTTAACCCAAGAAGACATTATAGCAGAGATATACACAAATTTCAAATGTCAAATAATTAGCAGACAAGGCTTTCCCTTGACCAACAAATTAATATGTGTGCAAGGATTGCCTCTGAATATGGCCTGATGGGTCTAAAGGTAGGGAAGATAGCAGGTCTGGTTATAAGCCTCATAAGCCTCAGTCACAGAAGCATGAATGTCAGAAAGGTTCTCTGATCTCCCCGACCCATATCCCTTTTTACCTCTATAATGCATCTCTTACCCTATCCTAGATCTTATCACAGGGTTTTGTGACCTGTACTGTGACTTTTCCCCCTTCTTTCCTCTCATTCTCCCCATGAAAGCCTCTTTGCTAGTGGAAGTACAAAGTATTGGATAGACTGCTGAACTTGGAATCAGGAAGACCTAAGTTTGACCTCATCTCTGCATGATTTGTGGGCAAGTCACTTAAACTCTCTCAGCCTTGGTTTCCACATCTGTAAAATGACAGGATTGAGGGGCAGCTAGGTAGCGCAGTGGATAGAGCACTGGCCCTGGATTCAGGAGGACCTGAATTCAAATCCATCCTCGGACACTTGATACTTGCTAGCTATGTGACCCTGGGCAAGTCACTTAACCCCAATTGCTTCACCAAACCCCCCCCCCTAAAACTGAGAGGTTTGGACTAGATGGTCGCTAAGGTCCCTTCTAGCTCCAGATCTAAGATCCTATGATGCTGATTCTCCCTAAGGGTCAAATTACTGATAGTAGTCAGTGAAATGGAATCCATGACTGTTTTCTTGTTAATGACTAATTGTATGTGTCTGTATTATAATTGCCTTCATATTATTAATTGGATGTTAACTGTATAGTAAAATATTAAAGTGGCATTTACATAAAATGTCAAGATTTCCAAAGTATTTTATATACATTATATCATTTGATTCTAGTGATAATCCTGTGGAGGTAGGTGTTATTCTCACTATCTTAGAGATGAGAAAATTGAGGCTTAGTTATTGGCCCCATAGCCATTAATCGACAAAGGCAGCTCTCTCCTGTCTTCAGACCCAGAACTCTTTCTGCTACAGTCTCCATGTTCAGTATCAGAGCCCTTGAGTAATAGATAGCCTTGTACAAATCACAGCAGGGGAGGGGGTGGTGGTGGTGGGGAGGTGGGGAACAGGAAGGTGATATTAGCAACAGAAAAAAGGCATCATGGCAGCTAGGTGACTCAGTGGACAAAGCACCAGCCCTGGATTCAGGAGGACCTGAGTTCAAATCCAGCCTCAGACACTTGACACTTACTGTTGTGTGACCCTGGGCAAGTTACTTAACCATCATTGCCCCACCAAAAAAAAAGGTATCATTTATTTTTACTTACAGACCCCATTTCCCTTACCTCTTTCCCTCCTCCCTTTTCCCTCAAACTTGGGGGCTGATTTTATTTTATCATTTGTCCAAACCTTAAGTATCCACCTCTTAATTATTTAGGATGATGATTCTGCTTATGGGTTATCCAAGCCCTTCATTTCCATCCTTTGGGAGACTTCTCTGCTCATAGGAACTAATAATGGTAGACATTTATCCAGCACTTAAAAGTTTGAAGAGCTTTGTGTATATTATTTCATTTGAATCTCACAGTAACACTCTGAGGTAGGTGCTAGCCAATTTATAGATGATGAAACAAGATCAAGTTGTTTAAGCAACTTGTCCAATGTCATATAGGTATTAAGTTCAAGAGGGGAGGTTCAAACTCAAAACTTCCTCACACCAAGTTGAACCTTCTGTCTTTATACTGTTGCTTTCATGACCACAGAGGTGCATCAAAGGGAAATAGCGAGAAAAGCCCATCTCAGCTTTTTCTCATCAGATGTGTGACCTAGGTTTATTGAGGATTATCTTGGAGCTATGGTTCCTTGACTTTTCTGCTTCTTCCTCCACCCTATATTGGAACTGAGCCCTGAACTCTAGATAAGAGTATTCTGGATCTTGAGGTGGCTGCCCTGACACTTCCCATTTCCTTTGTGGGGAGAGAGAGAGAGAGAGAGAGAGAGAGAGAGAGAGAGAGAGAGAGAGAGAGAGAGAGAGAGAGAGAGAGAGAGAGAGAAACTGTCATAGTGAGACACTAAAGAATCCCCTAAGAGGATGTGTAGCCACATAGGCAAATGGACATCCAGATATAGTCTTCCAGCTATGGAAATCCAAGGGCCATTGAAAAGTATAAAGACCTTCTCCAGGTCTGGGCTTTCCACATGGCTCTATTCTCTTTGTCCCCATAAGCTCATGACTTTTGTCCAGAGATTGCTAGGTGCTGGAGATATAAAAGTGAACTATAAGAGTACCCATCCCCTCAAAAAACTTGGAATGGAATTGAGGTTGGAGGTGGGGTTAAGACCTGTATAGAACAACTATGATACAAGGGACAATGTGATACATCCTCAGGAGAGTTCTAGATGAAGGGCTAAGAGAAAGCACCCTGGAAGAAAGGAAGGATGCAAAGAGGGAAGAAGGAAACAATTTGAGCTTGGAGCATTGTCGTCTTCTTCTTCTTCTTCTTCTTCTTCTTCTTCTTCTTCTTCTTCTTCTTCTTCTCCTCCTCCTCCTCCTCCTCCTCCTCCTCCTCCTCCTTCTCCTCCTCCTCCTCTCTCTCTTTCTCTCTCTCCCTAACCCTGTTACTATGTTCCTTTCTTCTCTATTTTCTTTTCTATCTGCCTTTCTCCCTCTTATCTTTTTCCTCCCTACTCCTTCCCACTCTCTCCCTCTTTCTCTTTCCACCATTTCTTTCTTTCCCCTACCCTTCCCTTCCTTTTCTTCTCCCACTCCCACTCTGATTTCCCCCTTCTCTCTCCTTCTTTCCAAAGGCTGAATAGATTCTGGCAAGTGCTGCCAATACAGTATCCCAGCTGTTCATGTGACTTTTGTAAAACTCTCAAACTGGGCTCTGGCAGGAGACAAATGAAAGACCATCTTGTGTTTTTTAGGTTGTGGTGGAGTGGGGGGAGGTATGGGTGGGTAGGAAGGAACAAAATTTGGGATAATAACATGGTTTGGAGGAAGAGACTAGGCAACATTAATTCCCTTAGCACCATCAAGAGGCTGGGCTGGCCAAACATTATGGAGATAGCTTAAAACTGGAGATTAATGCACTGGGACCCCTGTTTTTCTCTGCTCTAGAAATTTGAACTGTGCAAGGGATGCTAGTTGTCCTCCAACAGACTCAATTTTCCAATATCCACCATTTGTGACTCTGTGTGGAAGGGTTCATGACTCTACAAAATGCCAGCAAGGAGCTGTAATCTGTGAGGAGTATCACTGATGGTCAGTGGAGTAGACCATCTTCCCATGGATTATGAAAGAGCATTCTCACGAATGAAAGATCAGTAAGCTTGGCATCCCCACTTTGCCACTTATTCTGTGTCACCTTGGACAAGTCTTTTCCTATCTATGAGCCTCACTTTCTCTATTTATTAAATGAAGTAAGGATTTGGCCTAGAGTGCTGTCCTGATTTATGATTTTATAAAGTAGAAAGGTGTGGTTAAAAGGCAGAAATCCAGGCAGTAGCACCTGCTTTAAGGGGGAAAGGATGTTTTCTTCCTCCTCAGATATCCAGATTCATGACATATTGGCCTTTGGGTTAGTGCTAGTCTCACCTGGCTCCTTCATAGGCAATTAATTCAGTGGTTTGTGTATAAGATTGAGACCAGTGGGTCAATCTCCACATGAGATACTCCACTCTCTTGCTCCAGACTGGGTCTAAACTTGTCCTGAAAAGTGAATTTTGATCCTTCCCTCACTTGAAACTTCATACTGACCCTCTAGATGCATCACCAAACTAAGCCCTACCCTGATTTTATACTTGTACAATTTTACACTTGCGAGGAATTTTATGTGAACAATTGATTTGACAGCACTGCTGATTCCCATGAGATAGGTCATTTCAGGAAGACCTTGATTGGAATCCTACCTCTGAAATCTATATAACTATATTACCATGGTTAGTAAGTAACATAAACTCTCTGGGTCTTGGGCAGCTCTCTCAGACCTGTATACTAAAATCTAGAAAGATTATTATTGCTTTAATACAGACTCAGGGAGGTTTGGAATACCAAAAGCCCAGGACAAAGAGACATTGAACCCATAAGAAGACAAAAAAAA
Source organism: Dromiciops gliroides (assembly GCF_019393635.1). Classification (NCBI taxonomy): domain Eukaryota; kingdom Metazoa; phylum Chordata; class Mammalia; order Microbiotheria; family Microbiotheriidae; genus Dromiciops; species Dromiciops gliroides. The sequence goes on from NC_057861.1 coordinate 628,448,112, forward strand.
AAGCTAACTCTATTGAGGGTAAGTGTAAAATGAAAGGCTGTCAAGTAGAACGATGGGAAGAGAAACCATGGGGGTCTTGGTGTAATTGGGTGCCCCACAGGGCCCCAGAGTGAATAGACACCCTCTCCCAAACCCGTCAAGCAGGGTAGATTTGTATGGGGCTTTTATCTGGGCACAGCAGGAGCAGGCACTGGGGTGCTTGAGTGAAGAGGCTGGACCTGGGGCCTGACATGGATTTGTGCCAATGAAGGTGGGGGTGTCTTTGGGTCAATTGGAGGTTAGTTGATATTTTAAATCCAACCCATGGGAAAGGGGCTTGGGACTGGTGCAGCAGGTCTTACTGTCATAGGGTGACTCAGAGGATCCTGAGCTTTCCTGGGATTCTTTGTTTAGCATGCTGCATTCCCTACAACCACACTCTCTATGGCAGTAGATTTGCTTTGGTGCACCAGGCAAAGTCACAGATAACTCATGAATTACTTACTGACATAATCAAAATCACCAAGGCAGCTGCATGTAAGATTTTTACAGGGTAAGGCAATTAGTTTCATTTGGCTAGAGAGCAGGATGCCCAGGATGGAGTACTGGGAGATTGTAATGGAAAGCTGGGTTGGTTTCAGATTGGGAAGGACCTTGAGCCTTAGGTTAAGGAGTTTTGACTTAATTCTATAGGCAGTGGGGAGCCATAGAATGTTTACTGCAGGCATACTGGGAGTAAGAGGAACTGGTTTGAGTCTTGGTTGTTCCATTCTTGATTTTAATGCCTTGACTTCCTTATCTTTAAAGTGAGGGGACTTGCATTAGGTAATCTCCATAGCTGTCATTCTGTGGGGTGTGTGTGTGTGTGTGTGTGTGTGTGTGTGTGTGTGTGTGTGTGTGTGTATGTGTGTGTGTATGTGTGTGTGTGTTTGGTCTGGACGTGTGGGGCTCAGTATCTTTGCAGTGGAAATGTTGGTGACATTTTGGTGCAGTTTCCTGAAGCAAAGCATTTTGGAATTAATCCTCTCCTTCTCCCTCCCTAGGTCCAGGGATGGAGAATGGGCTGGGAGGCCTTGAGAACTGCTAGTTTTCCTGCCCATCAAAGGTCTTGATCTCCCTGTGGGCTGGCTCTCTCACTGAAAATGATCCTGTGTCCTCTAGGAATGAATTTGTTCCTCCACTGTGTTCTATTGGGGTTGCACCTGGCTCTGGACGCTCAGGGAAGGAGGAAGCGGGGTTCTGGGGGATGGAGGTGTCATCTTGCTGGGATTGTAGGCAGAAGAAAAGTCTCTAGCTCATTTTCTTACCAGCCTCCTTCCTGGCTCCTGGCTGAACAAATCTAGGGCATCTATTCCATTTCTGCTTTCATGGCCTCTGAAGTTGATGAAGCCCAAGATGTGGGCAGCTCTTAAAATAGAAGATATTTTCTCTCTTCCCTTCCAGGTAATCTGGAGAATATCATGAGGGAGAGCGTGACAGGGTTCTTGGGCGGGGGGGGGGGCGTTAGTGGGAGGGAAGGGAGGAATCTTGTTCTTCCACTCTCCTATCTTATGTTGTCCAATTACAGAGTCTAGAGAGCCAGAGTCCTTCTTGGCATCTCCTGAAATCAGGTTTTGGAAGGAGTAAGGAGGACTAATCTCTATGTGCCTGCTGGCAGCTGGGGTGTGGATAAAAAAAATAGACAAAACAACCTTTGAAGGTCTCACTCAGCCACTAACACTGACTAAGTCCTTTTTTTTTTTTGGCCTGGGTCTCAGCTTTCTCATCAACAAATTGGGAATCACAATCCTTGCTTTCTTACCTTTCAGATGTGTTGAGGATCAAGACGAGATTTTGGACGTGGCAGCTTTATGCCACGGCAAATTTTGTAAATATAAGCTCTTACTAGTATTACTATGCACTTCTTTCTCCAGGAGTGACTGAAGGTTAGTGAGATCTTCATTCCTCTGAGTCTCCTCTCCTTTGTGAATTTCATATGATCGTACAAACTTGGGGCTAGAAGGAATCTTCAAGATCATCTCTTCACAGAGTCATAGGCTTAGGCTCAGAACTAGAAGAAACGCTTTTATTTTACAGTTTTACATATGGGGAAACTGAGGTTCAAAGAAAAGAAATGAAAGTCATAGATTTAGTTATTAACTGATGCAGGACCAAAACTCAGGACTCCTGGATCCTATCTGAGGTCTTTGCTGGGAGGTGCTGTGGATAGAGTACTGGACTGAAAGTCAAGAAGACCTGAGTTCAAATTTTGCCTTAGACACTTACTAGCTGTGTGACCTTGGTCAAGTCACTTAACCGTTTTCAGCCCCAGTTTGCTCATCTGCTAAAAAGTAATAACTCTTATGTATCAGGATTGTAAAAATCTAATAAGATAATATGTGCAAAGCACTTTGAAAATCTTAGAATGCTATATAAATGCTAATTGTCATCATGATTGTTATTCTATTATTGTTTTTTATTATTATTGTTCCCCCTGCACTCAGACACCATTTATGTGATGGAAGAGCAGAGATGTTTCTAGGTGAAATGTTCTGCTGTTAAGCCCTTATTTTCTTTTGAATAATAATATTTGGTTATTGAGGAGTGAGCCCACCCACAATGGTGTAAATAGGTTTTATTTTCAGGTCTGCTGCCTCAGTACTGCAGGAGGCAAATGAATCATCCTCAGCTAATTTTAGAACAAAAGGGCTGGCAACTAGTTGCTAAATAGCACCAGGGGTTTCCATTCGAAAGGCTCCATTCCTGAAGATGGGGGCCCTAAGCATTATCTTTCTGGGCCCTGATGGTGTTGTCATGGTTTCTGAAATATTAATATAATCTCTTCTCATGTGTATAGTTTTATGGGTACCTTATAAAGTCTTTTGACATTTCATAGTATACTTGGTCTTCATACCAAATCTATAATATAGACAGGACAGGGCTTATGGCCCTGTCTTATAGATGAAGAAACTGAGGCTCAGGTTAAACAATTTGTTTTAGATCATATTGTGAATTATTGATAGGGTCAGAATTAGAATCCAGGTCTCTCAGAGGTTCAGAAGCCTAGATCAGAGAGGCACCTTGAAGGGCATCTGCTCTCAACCCCATGCCCCATTTTAGAGGAAACTTAAGGCCAAAAGAAGGTAGTCAGCATGTGTGTGTGTGTGTGTGTGTGTGTGTGTGTGTGTGTGTGTGTGTGTGTGTGTATATGTGTGTGTGTGCAGGTATGGCTGTCTGAGATGCCAGATGGGGATAGCCCAACCTCTTCCAAGAAGTTTGGATAGAAATCTCAATTCATCAGTGAGTGTTCAGCTAGTATTAACAAGGAGTGTCTGCTCCAAGCTTAGCTCTGAAATAGATTCTCCAGGGATACAGAAGGCTGACACCCTGTCCATGTTCTAACTCCAGAAGAAGGATAAGGTTCAGTCCTTATCAGCAAAAGGAGTGATTAGGAAAAGTTGGCATGGTGCAATGGGAAGTGCACTATGGATTCAGGGGATATGACTTCCAATTCTGGCTCTGTCATTTACTGTCTATGGGACCTTGGGCAAATTGTTTAATTTCTTTTGACCTCAATTTTCTCATCTGAAACATGAAAGAGGTGGACTAGATGTCCTTAATTATTTATGGATTTATAGTCAGGGAAAGCTTCATGGAGGTAGTGGGTCTTAAGTGAAGTTAAAACAGCCCTAAGTTTGGCTTCAAATTGAACCCACCATTGAGTGATTTTTTTTCCTTCTGTTTCCTTCTTTTTAAAAAAAAATAATATTTTTGCCAATTACATGTAAAAACAATTTTAAACATTTAAAAAAATTTTGAGTTCCAAATTTTCTCCCTCCTTCCCTTCCCTCTTCCCTGAGATAGTAAACAATCAGATATAGGTTATGCATGTACAATCATGTAAAACATATTTCCATATTAGTCATTCTATGCAATAAAATTCCCTCCCTCCCCCCCAAAAAATAAGAAAGCAAAAAAGTAAAAATAGTATGCTTTGGTCTGTATTCAGGCTTTAGTAGTTCTTTCTCTGGAGGTGGATAGCATTTTTCTTCATGGGTCCTTTGAAATTGTCTTGGATAATTATATTACTCAGAATAGCTAAGTTATTCACAGTTGATCATTATACAATATTGCTGTTGCTGTGTACACTATTCTTCTGCTCATTCAACTCTGCATCAGTTCATGTGAGTATTTCCATATTTTTCTGAAATTACCTGCTCATCATTTCTTATAGCACAATAGTATTTCATCACAATCATATACCACAACTCGTTCAGCCCTTTCCCAGTGGATGGGCATCTTCTTAATTTCCAATTCTTAGCCACCACAAAAAGAGCTGTTATTAATACCCTTGTACAAATAGGTACTTTTCCCTTTTTTTTAAACCTCTTTGGGATACAGAGTGGTATTACTAGATCAAAGAGTATGCATAGTTTTATAGCTTTTGGGGCATAGTTCCAAGTTATTCTCCATAATGGTTGGATCGGTTCACAAGTCCACTGACAATGTATTAGTACACTGATTTTTCCACATCCCCTCCAACACTTGTCATTTACCCTTTCTGTCATGTTAGCCAAATTGATAAGTGTGAGGCAGTACCTCAGAGATGTTTAATTTGCATTCCTCTAATCAATAGTAATTTAGAGTATTTTTTCCATACACCATTGAGTGATCTGACAAATAGATGCCATTTACCATGAAAGGGAAGAACTGTGTGAGAAATTATGATGCATGACTCATTGTAGTCTCTCCTTGCCATAGAGACACAATTTGGTTTTGACATTTTGGGAGAGCAATATCAACACCTTTAATTAATCTTGGCAGGGATGCCACTGAAGTATAGAATGTACTACTGTGTCATGATGTTCACCTAAGGGTGAGCTAAGCAGGGCGCTTTGTCTGTTCAAGGACACAGGATTTTCCAAGAGGGGGTCCTCCCAACTTCAAGGCCAGTACCACTGTACCACCTAGCTCCTCCTTTCTCATCTGTAAAGTGAAAGATGTTCTCTAAGGTTCCTTTTAGTTCTAATAGTCTGTTCTTCCTCTGATCTGACTCACTTTGCAACCCAGGGCACTTAGCTTCCCTGTCTATAACATGACTAGATTAATAGCACTTGTTTTTCAAGGTTGTTGTAAGGATCAAGTGGAATATAGTTTGCAAAATATTATACACACATACATACGACATGTAGAATTGGACGAGACTGGAAAACAACTGAACAACAACAAAATTGAGGATAATAATAATCCCCGCTTCACAAGTTCATTGTAAGATCAAATGAGATAATGTATGAAAAGTGCTTTGCAAACTTTATATTATCTAAATGTTAGTTATATAAGAATGGTAATAATAGCTAAAACTGATATAGTTTGCAAAACATTAAGCATATTATATGTACTTTATGTAATAGAAAATAAATTATGTTGTTTATTATATAAACATATAAAATATCTAATTTATATAAGATATTATATATTCCATTATATATATTTTGCAAACTATATCCATATCAGTTATTATTATTATTACTATTCTTATATAGCTAACATTTATATGACATAGAGTTTGCAAAGTACTTTTTATACATTATCTCATTTGATCCTCACAACAAACCTGTCAGGTGGGTGTTGTTATTATCCTCATTTTTGTTTTGTTTTCAGTCATTTTTAGTCATGCCTGACTCTTCATGATCCCATTTGGAGTTTTCCTGGAAGAGATACTGGAATGGTTTGCCACTTCCTTCTCCATCTTAATTTACAGATGGGGAAACTGAGGCAAACAAGGTGAAGTGACTTACCCAGGGTCACACTGCAAGTAAGTGTCTATCCACCTGGTTGCCATTAACTCTCTTATTCATTCCAGATTTATTTTGTTACTTCAAAATTGCTGTGATTTCACAGGTATGGGTACTTTGCCCTATCAATGAAGATCCCCATGTTATAATGTTTTTAGTGGATGACTCTTTATGAGTTTCTAGGATCAGAAAAAACAATCACTGCCCAAAGAGGGGAAAGTCTCTGTTCAGCTAGGTTGCTCCTTGGGTCACAGATATTTCTACAGGAAACCTTCTGAGCTGATAAGGTTGTGCCAGCCTTTGTTTACTGGAGTAGCCTATAAGAAACCAGGATTCTGTTTAATCCAACTTAACAAGTGTTTGCTAAGTGCCTCCTATTCTATGATATACTGTGCTAGGATATGTGGGACACACAGACAAAAACAAAAACAGCTTTGTGGCACTTGCCCTCAGAGAGCTTGCATTCCGTAGGGGAATACAGCATTGTAAACAGACATAAATAAGAAGAATGTAGAAAGTGATTTCAAAAAAGGAGAGAGAATTGGGGGCAGCTAGATGGTGCAGTGGATAAAGCACTGGCCCTGGATTCAGGAGAACCTGAGTTCAAATCTGGTCTCAGACACTTGACACTTACTAGCTGTGTGATCCTGGGCAAGTCACTAACCCTCATTGCCCCACAAAAAATTAAAAAAAGGAGAGAGAAGTGATGGTGGGAGTCAGAAAATACCTCTTGTAGGAAGTAGTCCTGAGGGGACCTTTGAAGGTTGGGTATTATCTTATCAGACAGGCATGCTTTAACATGCTGACATGTGTAAAAGGAAATGCCAGCTTATTTGGTGGGAGGATCACTGATAGCACTGGCAACTGGGAGCCCAGGAAGGATTTTTTTCTCAAAAGTGGTTCCTAAGCTGAGGCTTCATAGGACCAAGAGATCATTGATCTAGACTTGGAAGGGGCCTCAGAGTCCAAATTCCTTATTTTACAGCTGAGGAAACTTAGGCCCCAGGAAGTTAATTGATTGGCCCAAGGTCATACAGATAGTGAACACTAGAGGTGGCATTTGAACCCAGATCTGACTCCAGAGTCAGTTGAAAGGAGAAAAGGATTTCAAAAATCTGAGTGAAGGAAAAAAAAAAGAGTATTCCAGGCATTAAAATTCACTTGGTATCAGTGAAGGCCTTTGGCAGCTATGTGACTGCTGATCACAAGCCTGGATAGAGTGGCTATGGCCATGCTCAGGTGTGGCTACACTGGGAGAAGGGGCAGCCCCATCCCCAGAGAGTCCAATCCTTGTTTCCCAAGGTGTATGGAAAAGGTGTATGGATGGACGATGGGGATGATATGGGAGTCGGGGCGGGGGGTTGGGTAGAGGAGTCAAGATAGACCCATGTTTGCACCACACAGTACAGGGCTGGCAAGTTAGAGGACCACTGTGCAGAAGATGCAAGCCTCCAGGTAGGAGAACCCTGAAACAAAGCCCTGGGCACTCCATCCTAGTTATATTTCTGGTTATGCCTCTTCCATTTGCTATTCAAAGATTGTTGATAGTGGTTTGGAAATCACCATTTCTTTTAGTATAATAGAATACAGCTCTGGGCATGGAAACTTGAAGTCATCAAGGGCATCTAAATTCTTTTATCTCTCTGCTTAGCCTCGGTTTCAGCTCCCTATTTAGTCCTGTTTATGTTGTCCTCTCCAGTTTCCCTTTATAAAAGAAAACAAACAAAAATAGGATTTGAAGAGTTCTGTTTTCTCTTTAATGTCTATTATCACTATCATCATCTCATTCCCTCTGAGCAATGGTCTTTCCTCTTCTTTCTTCTCTTCTTCCTCGTCCTCTTCCTCCTCTTGTCCCTCTTCTTTCTCCTCTTTTTTATTTTTTTGGTGAGGCAATTGGGGTTAAGTGACTTGCCCAGGGTCACACAGCTAGTAAGTGTTAAGTGTCTGAGGTCGGATTTGAACTCAGGTACTCCTGACTCCAGGACCAGTGCTCTATCCACTGTGCCACCTAGCTGTCCCCTTCTTTCTCCTCTTACTCCTTTTTTCTCCTCCTTTTCCTCTTCTTTTTCCTTGTCCTACTCAGTATTGATTAAAAACTCCTTTTGTTGTCCATAGCTTTACTTGCCAATGTCAACTTTCTCTGAGCTTTGACACTTCTGACACTAGTCTAACAGAAATTATGCCACATTTTTGTATTTGTTCTCTTTTACCTGCTTACCCTTGTGTGTCTTCTAAAAAAACTCTCTTCTCCTTTTCCTTTCTCAAGTGAATAGCTTCTCTTTGTGTCTTCAGAATTATCTATTTCTCCTTGGCTCACTTCGGTAGAATTTTGTTTTGTTAGGTACTACGAATTCTTTCTCAGAACTCTGAAATCTGCTCTAAAGTCTGTGATACTGTTTAGATTATGTTTGATTTTTCACTTCATCTCTATCTCATATTCTAACATCAAGTGGACACTTTGGTCAAAGGTTCTGTCCAGCCATCAATTTCTTCTTGGAAAATTGGTTCCAGATTAGTATTTTTCTTCACTGGTTCCTTCACCATTCCCATGATTAAAATACCATGGAGGTGACCCAAGGAATGATCTGATCTACTTTTGGCTGTGACAAAAGACACAGGAGCCATCTAGATAATTGAAGTGTCCCATCAAGACTATCCTGCCTCTATGCCAACCTTGCAGTCTGTGTATTGAAGTCTTTGCCAACAGGCCAAGTGCTCTATACTACAGTAGCCTAGAGTACACTCCACTGACAGTATTTCTTCTGGTTTTGTTTCCATTGTTCCCTGACAAAATGCTGTTTGGGTTCCTGGATTTCCTCAAATGATTACATCTTTTCAATATACAATATTAGTTCATCTCCATTCTAATCTTCTTTTAAAAACACATTCCCTTTCTTTTTTTTTTCTTGTGGGGCAATGGGGGTTAAGTGACTTGCCCAGGGTCACACAGCTAGTACGTGTCAAGTGTCTGAGGCCGGATTTGAACTCAGGTACTCCTGACTCCAGGGCCGGTGCTTTATCCAATGCGCCACCTAGCTGCTCCCACATTCCCTTTCTTTTTTCTTTTTTTTTAAATTAATAAACTATTTTATTTTTTTCCATTACATGTAAAAATAGTTCTCAACTTTTGTTTATACAACCTTCACAATTTCAGATCCCTCTCCCTCCCTCCCCTCCCTCCCCCCTCCCCCAGACAGCAGGCAATCTGATATAGGTTTTATATATATATATATATATACATACACACATAATAACATTAATCCTATTTCTGCATTAGTCATGTTATAAGAGAAAAAATCAGAGCAATGATGAAAAACCTCAAAATAGAAAAAAACAACAGCATCAAAAACAAAAGAAATAGTATGGTTCATTCAGCATCTATACTCCGCAGTTCTTTTTTTTTTTTCCTGGATTTGGAGATCCTCTTCCATCACGAGTTCTCTGGAACTCTTCTGTGCCATTGCATTGGTGAGAAGAATATAGTCCATCACAGTAGATCAACACTCAATGTTGATGATACTGTGTACAACCCACATTCCCTTTCTTAACAAGAGGCTTTATTCTTTCAGAGCCATAATCCACTCATATGTCTCATCCTACTTAGTCTTGGTAACATCTATGATGTCAAAATTCTCTTCTCAAATGACAATTTCTAGTTCATTTGCTTATCACACACATTTGGGGCATTTATGCCTAAGAATCTGATGCAATGGGTTTTGTTGTCTCCTTTCTCATATTTTGTCTTCTGTAAATTCTGAGTCACCTCTGTACCTATTATTTATTCTTCCTACATTGCAGCTACTACCTCTGATATCTTCCCTGGCAGATAGACATTTTTCTCTCTTTTTCAGTTAAAGCCCATTTGATGAGATTTGGAAGGCTCTGGGTGAATACTTTAATATTTTAGCTCTGGTTCAGAAATCCAAAACCCATTATCAGATGTTATCTCCTTTACCCAGATGTTCACTTTCCAAATCTGCTTTTCTCTGGGGGAAAGAAATTCTTCAATTGGCAGTGATGAAAACATCACCTGTGTGTCTCAGTTTTTGTTTCTTGTCTATAACTTCACAGTCTTTAATAATACTTTTGTTCACTCTTTTTGGCAATATCATTTGTGGCAATCTGAAACCCCGGTCATAAGCTAGTACTAGCCTGTGATTTGATGAGTTTTGGATGGTTTTCTATCTCATCCTGGTTACATGGTTAGGGCTATAGGAGCTGTTTGCATTGTTATTAACAGGTCAACAAGTGGTACCTTTCAACAAGACACCACGCCCTGTTGTTACTGGTCTTCTTTTTCTGGCTCTTTCCGATTGATCTTTTACTTGAACGCACTGCAAAGACACATCACTGACCTTTGTATGATAAACACCTGCTTTCTTCTCTTTCTATTCCTTTTCAGGAAAGAGACTATTATTTATTACTTTGGTTAACCTCAGTATTATAATCTTCCATCCTCTACCCTCCAAATTAGGTCAGATTTTTCTTTTTGTCTCAGTAGATCCTTTATATTGATTGAAGTTAGGGGCATCTCTTTCCTGGAAGGGCTTTATAACAAGGAGGGCTGGGTAATTTACTTAAATGCTGCATTCCAAGAAAGTAATACAAGCACAGCTCACATGTCCGTGTTGATTTACAATGACAAAGAATGTTCTTTACCACAACCCTGCCAGGTAAGAAGCCAGGACATAGAAGAAAGAGTGCTGAGATGAGGCTATGAAAACCTGGGTTCGAAAACCCCTCCTCCCCTGCAACTAGTCACATGACTGAAACTTATGTATCTCCCTGTTCCTCATATATAAAATGAGGGATGATAGTGCTTGGACTAATAACCTCACGGGTTTTTGATAGGCAAGTGCTTTGCCAACCTTAAAAATTTGTAAAAATTGGGGCAGCTAGGTGGCGCAGTGGATAAAACATCAGCCCTGGATTCAGTAGGACCTAAGTTCAAATCTGGCCTCAGACATTTGACACTTTTTAGCTATGTGACCCTGGGCAAGTCACTTAACCCTCATTGCCCCCCCCCAAATTTGTAAAAATGGCTGATGTTAGAAGTGTGAAGATGTTTACCCCCATTTTACAGGTGAGGAAGCTGAAGTTTGGAACTAAAATGACGAACTTTTCCCCACCTGGCCTCCAGCACAGGCTTCCAAAGCATAACTCACCCCTCTGACTCTTGTTCCCCAGAGGACCGGGAGAATTAACCAAATATTTTTAGTTGCCACAAAAAAGATTGTTCCGAGGAAAAGGATCTACAGGGACCGAGTGGGAGCATGTTGTTTGGAAAGCACAGAGCTTAAAACAAAAGAAATCTAAATGTTTGATAAACACATCGATGGTCCAATTTAGGCTCCTCATAAATGGGAGACATTTTCAGAATGCTAATGAGAGAGGTGCCAAATGTAAATCATTCAGGCAAGCTAAACAGGACTGCTAATGAGAGAGTGCCTTGTAAGTGTTCAGCATATGTGACTGTGATTTGCTGGCTGGTAATCACCGAACCAGGAAGCTGCTGTAAAGGTAGGAAGAGATAGGCACTGTTTTTAAAGGTCTCCCTCCTGCACCTGTTCCTCATTAGGAGAAGAAGCCAAACACAGAGCACACTCACAGAAGCAGCTCAGTGCACTCCAGGCTAAGGAACATTGTATTAACTCTTTAACAAGAGTGCCATAATGGAATGCTTGTTGGAGTGAACATGACAGTTACATGAGTTAGGAAATTCACTCATTAGGTATTGCTGGGTGCTGCCCATGTTTCTGGCCTGTCCCTAGGGATCTAGAGAGGTGCTCTTCAGACTTGATTACATATGGGAAGTAGTGAATTCAATGAATGGAAGCAAAACTAAATGGAAACCAAAGGGTTGGTGTTACCTTTAACCTAAGTCAGTGATTCTCCAACTGTGGTCCAGGGACCTCTGAACTGGGAACCTTGCAGTGGTGGTGGGGGGGGGGGCGGTCTATGAGGTCACAACCATTTTCAGAATAATAATAAGATGCTTTAATTTATTTTTTAAAAAATATTTATTTATTTAAAATTTTTCTCAATTACATGTAAAGATATTTTTTGATTTCCAAATTTTTCTCCCACCCTCCCTCCAAAAGCCAGTAAGCAATTTGATACCAGTTATACATTACAATCATCATGTTAAATATATTTCCACATTAATCAGAAAAAAGAACAAGAACAATAGCAGAAAAGCAATAACAAAAGTGAAAATAGTATGCTTCAGTCTGCATTCAGACTCCATAGTTCTTTCTCTGAATGTGTTGGGCATTTTTCACTATAAGTCTTGTGGCATTGTCTTGGATCACTGTGTTGCTGAGAAGAGCCAAGTCCATCACAGCTGATCATCACAAAATGTTGCTCTTACCGTGTACAATGTTCTCTTGGTTCTGCTCGTTTCACTCAGAAGATGCTTTAATTGTGGTAACTATTGATAAATATAATGAACATAAACCAAAGCTCTTTGGGGGTCCTCAATAATTTTTAAGAATATAAAGAGGTCCTGAGACCAAAAAACTTGAAAACCACCAGCACCTGAGTTGTGCTATCAATATCAATGAACTTGTTTTATGAAGACTTTTGAAGCCTCAGAGCTTGTTGCAGCTCTGGATGGAAGAGGAATAGGGATAGAGAGATGTGAAGAGGGGATAGGAGATAATTATTATCCCCCAGGATCACACAGCCTTGGAGCACAGTGAATAGGCCCTGGACTTGAGGGAAGGAAGACCTTTGGTGAAATCCTGCCTCAGACATTTGCAACTGAAGATTTTTGAGCTCCATGGAGAAGATGGCATTTGATCTGACCCTTGAAAGAAGAACAGAATATCCCACTGGTAGAGATGGCAGGAGTGGGGTGGTTTATGTAGGGATAGGGAAGGTTTCCTAGGATGGAGAGCATTCAAGGGAACAGTGTGAAAAAAAAGACACAAAGCATGGAAATGAGAAAGGACATGGAGGGTTTGGGGGATACTGAATAGTCTCATTTAGCGTCAAACTGGTTTGTTGTTGTTGTTCAGTTATTTCAGTCATCTTCATGTCTTCATGGCTCCATTTGGGGTTTTCTTGGCAGAGATACTGGAGTGGTTTGCCATTTCTTTCTCCAGCTTATTTTAATGATGGGAACAGAGGCAAACAAGACTGAGTGACTTGCCCAGGGTCACACAGTTTGTAAGTGTATGAGGCCAGGTTTGAAGCCAGGAAGAGGAATCTTGAAGACTCCATGCCCAGCATTCTACCCACTGTGACCCCTAGCTGTTCTAATAAGCCAAACTATGGAGGGACTTTGATGACAGATTAAGGAACATGAACTTTAAATGATAGGCAAGAGGGATCCACTGAAAGGTTTTGAACAGTAGAATGACATCCTCATCTTGATTCCTACACAATGCAAACTGGGAACTCTGGGTACCTCAACTGCAAGTCTTTGATGTTCAGAAATAGATAGGACTATGTATGATGAAATCACATGGAAGTTCTTAATGCTGAAAAAGCAGAATAAGGAAGTTTGTGGAGCTGTCAGGGAATATTTAGCAAGTAGTTAATAAGCATCTCTTTTTCATTGAACCCTCACAACCATGTTCACAACCACCACTTCAATACAATGATAGATATTCTACTGGTGATGTTGTTTGTCCTTCATTTTTTCTTTTTCTTTTCTTTCTTTCTTTTTTTTTTTGGTAGGGAAATGGGGGTTAAGTGACTTGCCCAGGGTCATACAGCTAGTAAGTGTCAGGTGTCTGAGGTCAGATTTGAACTCAGGTCCTCCTGAATCCATTGTCCTTCATTCTTGAAAAAGACCATGATATCTGGAGGTGATATGATTTGCAATGAATTGGATTTCTAAATGAGTGAGGACTGTGCAAAGTCACCAGCCTCACTCTCTCCTCTGGGTGCAGTGGCAATATATACATCAAGATGACTGGAGATGACCCCAGATGTTTGACACAATTAGTGTTAAGTGACTTGACCAAGGTCACACAGATAGTAAGTGTCAAGTGTCTGAGGTTGCATTTGAACTCACATTCTCCTTACTCCAGGGCCAGTGCTCTATCCACTGTGTACCTAGCTGCTCTCTTCTGGTAATATGTTTGTTCGTCATTGAATACCACAGCCTGTGAAGAATATAGGGTGAGCATCATCAAGGGCAATGAAGGAACGCCTGGCTGTTGTGAGTAGGTTACAGTACATTATTAAGGTAGTATTGCCCTTGACAACATTAGACACATGTTTGACTGGAAAAGAAGGTGGCTTAGCACATAGTAAAGGTGTAATAAATGCTTTTCCTTTCATTCATTCATTCATGTAGTGAGAGTGAGAGAAAATTGATGAATAGCCTTTTGTATACATGTCATGTCAAGAGGATAAAAAGAAAGTCCATGCATGGAGAATTTTGGAAGAACATGGAAAGAGTCCCAAAAGATGGCAAGGTACGAATAAGTTGTGAGGAGAAAGTATTTAGGTAGGTGTAAGGTACTGTACCGAGAATTGTGAATCCAATGACAAAAATGAATCAGTCCTGGCCTCAATAGTCACAAGCTACTCATATTCTGGGTAGTTAGGTGGTGCAGTGGACAGAGAACTACACTTGGAATCAGGAAGACTCATCTTCATAAGTTCGAATTCAGCCTCAGACTTGTGCTAGCTGTGTGACCCTGAGCCAGTCATTTAACCCTGTTTGGCTCAGTTTCCACATCTGTAAAATGAGCTGAAGAAGGAAATGGTAAACCACTCTAGTATCTTTGCCAAGAAAACTCCAATTTGGGTCATGAGGAGTTGGATATGACCAAAATGCTGAAACAACAACTCACATTCTACTACTGAGCCCGAACCTTTCTATCACCACAGCTACCACTCTAATGTAGGCCTTCATACACCTATAGCAACAGTTTCCTAAGAGACCTTACTGCCTTCACTGTGCCCCTTAGTCCATCCTTCAAGCTGTTGCCTGACTCCTTCCTACATATGTCTGATTATATCATTGTTTTTGTTAAAAAATCTTTAGTGTTTCCCTATCACTTACCAATAAAGTCCAGACTCCTCTGTTGGGTGTTAAAGGCCTTCCACAGTCAACTGCCACCCAACCTCTCCAGTTTTATCTTTTTTTGTGTGAGGCAATTGGGGTTAAGTGTCCTGTCCAGGGTCACCCAGCTAGTGTCAAGTGTCTGAAGATGGATTTGAACTCAGGACCTCCTGAATCCAGGGCAGGTGCCTTATCCACTGCGCCACCTAGTGGCCCCACTCCTTCTTTATCTTACACTACTCATCTCCAGCCAAACAGGACTAATTTTTTACCTCCCCCACAAAACAATACTCTGTGCACTCTGCCTCACACTGTTCTTTACTCCTGGAATAGCCTTTCTCTCCATTTCACCTATTTCATCCATCTTTTAAAGGCTAACTCAAATTCATCTCCTTCAGGAAGCCTTCCCTTATTTGCTCCAGTTGGTAATAATCTTCCCCATCTAGGCTTCACATAGTACTTTGTACCTATAATATACTTGTTGTTGTTGTTCAGCCATTTGTAGTCATGTCAGACTCTCCCTGACCCCATTCTGGGGTTTTCTTCACAAGGATATTGGAGCTTCTTCAGATAATTTACAGATGAGAAATCTGAGGCAAACTGGGTTAAGTGACTTACACAGGGTCACACAACTAGGAAGTGTTTGAGGTTGGATTTGAACTCAGGGAGATGAGTCTTTCTGACTCTAGGCCTGGCACTCTATCCACTGCACCACCTAGCTGCCCATCTCATGTACCTCTCATGCATCATTATTATAGTTACCTATGTATGTGTCATATGATAACAATAATACCTAACATTTACATAGCATTTTAAGGTTTGCAAAGTATCCTACATATATTTTTCTTATTAGATCCCCATACACGTACATAAAGCACTTGAAATCAATGATGTTATTACTCTCATTTTACAGGTGACAGAAACTGAAAGCTGAGTTTGAAAGACTTGCCCAGGGCCTAAGGGCCAGTATGTGGGCGAGGCCAGCTTTAAATTCAGGTCTTCACTCCATTTCCCATGTTCTTTCAGGTGTGCCATCTTGCATCCCCCTACTAAATTCCAATGAGCTCCCTGAGGACAGAATCCCTGCCATAGCTAAACTTGGCATGTCCCTCAGCACCAGCTTAATAAAGATTGTTGCATAAAAGAACTGCCTAAGCCCCTGAATCCAAAGTGAAGTGGACACGAGGCAATCTTACGGATGACTCAGACATTCTTTCTGAACCTGGATCCTATGGGGGATCAGTTTAATTTCCAGATCGTGGCAGTAGAAGGGTTGTCTAGATGAGGGCCCCTGGGCCTAGGGCTTCCAGGTATGAGAATGGGCTCTCTGGCTCACAGTCCTCTTCATGTAAATGGGAATGTGGGAGCTTAGCAAGAAGGTAATCATTTCTAATTTTCTTTGTGAACCCCCATTGCACTCTGAATCTGAAGATCAGCAAAGTTCTTAGCATAATACAGCAGCCCTGGATCACCCGAAAGGCTCCAGCATTCAGCTCTTTCTTGTTCTCATTCCCCTTTCATTATGTACAGATGGAGAGAGTTAGGCTTTGCTGCCTTCAAAACTCAGTACTCATTCTCACTGCAGAAATAAGCTGAAAACTGCCACTCCCTCAGGGCTAGGCAGAGAAATCTGAACTAATGTTTTCCAATCTTGGAGTCTGGCCAAGACTTCCAACAGGTCTGAACTCCAAGTAGATTGTAATCCCACCCAGGGAAACAGGCTATCTCTTTTTTCTTTTTCTTTTCTTTCTTTCTTTTTTTTTTTCAGGCCATTTCATAAGTTTCTTTGGGCAGGTGGGCTTTGAACATTGTGTGGCTAGATTTCATTCCTGGTAATGAAATGGGTCATAGATGACTTGCAGGAGACAGTTGCCAAAGATATTTTTCCAATGCTAAGGAAATAAACAGCATCTTGGATCCAGGACCAGCTTGGGGACATTTGGCAAAGATGGGATGTGTTATTTCAGTTGTTTATTCAACAAGCATTCATTAAGGACTTACAATGCACAAAGTACTATGCAAAGCATAGGGGAGATACAATCAATAATCCTTTGACCCTGTCCTTAAGGGGCTTCTAATCTAACAGGAAAGTTCAGATATGGGGTTGGATGACAACAATACAAGTTAAAATATAAATAAATCATATTTTGGGGGTTCTTTAAGGGCCATGGCATGGGAAATCCCTACACCAATGTAGACCAGCAGCATCTCTATAATTCTAAGTCTTAGAGAGTTTCTTGGAGCTCTAAGAAGTTAATATGTGTTACAGACAGGACTTTAATCTACATCTTTCTGCCTCCAGCCCTTACTCCACAGTACTGTGCCACCAATAGTAGTAATTCATATCTTCATAATGCTTTAAAATTTTGTAAAGTACTTTCCTCACAATAGTCTTGTGACTAAGAGGACCTGTAAAGTACAATTGGTTAAGATGAAGAAGCTATGATGATGGCTCCCTACTTCTGTTTGTTTCTAATCTTACTCCCATTGCCATTTCTAACCCTAATTCTGTTTCGTGGAAGAGATGGCTTTTGAGTTGAGTTTAGAAGGATGGGAAGAATTTCAATAGGCCACAGTAGGGTGGGGAGAGGGCATTTTGGGTCTATGGAACAATATGAGCTAACGTATAAAAGACTCCAAGAGACAAACTAATTTTGCCACATACCTAGCAAAGTAAAAGGAAAGATGACAAATTGTTGGAGGGGCTCTAAGAAGATAAATATACCAATGTCCTATTGGTAGGGCTGTGAATTGGTTCAACCATTCTGGAAAACAATTTGGAATTAATTATCCTAGAAAAGTTCCTAAGGCACTCCTTCCCTTTGTCCCAGATTTCTGAGTGTTAGGCATGTCTCTGAAGGAGGTTAAGGACAGAAATAAAAGTCTCACCTGTATCACGATATTAGCAGCAGAACTTTTTGAGATAACAAAGGACTGAAAACAAAGCAGATACCCATTGATTAGAGGACTATTTAAAGAAATTGTGGTGCATTAATATAATGGACTGCTTCTGTGTTATGATTAAAGGATGACTGAATTCAGAAAATTAAGAAGAATTCAGAAAAAAGGCATGGGAAAATATGAACTGATACAAAATGAAGTTAGCAGAAACAAGAAAACAATTTACAGTTAACTCTTTCACATTACTTTCCCCATCACAGTTTAAATATATTGTGGGTTGGCATAAGAAATTAAATGGGAATTTTGGGGGAGTTTTGTGGAAGCCACAGGCAACACAAAAAAGTCAGTAGATGACAGAAAAAATTTAGAAACCAAGAAATGCATAAAATATAAATATAGTACTACAAACACTTCATAAAAGAGAAAAAAAATACAGACTTCCTCTCTGGTGTGAAGGGAGGACCAAAAACTTTTATTTTGATTCCCTAGCCCACCACCCCCATGTGGAAGGGATAACTGTACATAATGACTAATATAATGTCAATGGAAAGAACAATAAACTCAAGATGAAGCCAGTGTAATTATAACAGCCATTCAAAAGACAACGAATGAAGTAGTAGAAAGGAGCTTGGCCTGGGAGGTCAGGATTCCAGACCCGGATTCTAGTCCCAGCCTTGCCACTCACTCATTGTGTGAATTTGGGCAAATTTCTTCTTCATTCTGGGTCTTTTCATCAGACTTTAGGCTCCTCCCACGTTTCTCTAACTAGTACCAAGAAGAATGTAACATAGGACTGCTTTTAAAAAAAATGTTCAGTGCTATTGAGTTTGTAAGGATCTTTAGCAACTGTTCCAACTTCTTCATTTCACAGCTGGGGAGGTTGTGGTTCAAAGAATGGAAATAAACATTGCTGGGATTTTAACCTAAACCTCATCAGGCTCCAAAGCTGTTATGAGAGGAAGAGGTTTAACGAGGAAAATAAATAACCCCCTTCATATATCCAGAAGGGCACAATTTCCTAACTCACTTTACCTATTTAGACACAACCTCCCTGAGGCCTTTCAGTAGAGCCCATTCTGTGAAATTTGTGATGGGAATATGTTCATCTTTGTGCTTGATATAGTTGTCAGGAAAGTATTTTGTGTCTTAAAATGCCATGTAAATATCATGAATGAGATGACAGAGAGTTATATGCCCTTTAGTAGGTCAGATTAGCTGAGCTGGGGATGTCTCCCTCTTGATGACCTTTACCCTTGAAGGCTAGCCTTCCCCTACTCTTCCCTCTGGCCACAATTTAGGTGTGAGTTTTTCTCTCATTATCTACCTTGGCTTCAAATCCACAATGGAAAGAAACAATGGGAAAGGGAAAGTCAATCACTTCAAACTCTCAGCTCATTCACAACTTTTCCTTACCCCTGGGGCTAAACTCATTCTTGTTTAGGGCAGCCAGGTGGCACAGTGGATAGAGTATCAAGCCTAGAGTCAAAAAGACTCATTTTCCTGAGTTCAAATCTGACCTCGGTCACCTACTAGCTGTGTGACCCAGAGCAAGTCACTTAACCCTGTTTGCCTCAGTTTCTTTATCCAGAGAAGGAAATGGCAAACCACTCCAGTATCTTTGCCAAGAAAACCCCAAATAGGGTTACAAAATGTTGGACATGACTCAACGGTGACATATTTTGTCTAAGAATGGTCTAATTCCATGTTTTTCTTACTCTGCTTTTTAGAAGCTATAAAAATTATTAATTAATAATCTCTCATCTATGCAACTCTGAGCCCTGTGATGGGGCTAGGAGTTATAAAATCTATACACTATATCTCCTTTCTTTTAAGTACTTTGCCATCTGTTTCCTTTCCCTCTGTGCTACTACTATACAAGGATAAACACAAACAACCCAGCAATTCAACTGTTAGCCATTTTATGGTTAACCTAAAGTAAAACTCTTAAAGAACAGAGATCAGGAAAACAAGTTCATATCTGTCCCAAAGGAGAGAGCAAGAGTGGGAGTGAAGCAAAGGAGAAGAAAAGTACATTTTCACCAGCTCTGTTCTCAGTATCATGAACAACTTCAGCCACTCTGCATCTGTTTCACCGGGTTTGGTCATAGCTTGATGACAATCTTAGCTTCTCAGCTTTCTCTCCCCTGCTACTTAACTCTTGATGAAGAAAGTAGGCATAACAGCCTGCTCATGCCTCATCTTCCTCTTCCTCATGTAGAATGATAGACCTCTTTCCAGGTCTGGTCCTTGATGCAGTTTTCCTCTCTAGATGTTTCTTTTTCCTCTTTCTCCTTTTCTCAGGATGGGAAAGGAGAGGTTGGTTCTTCAGGGACTTGGTACACCAATAGTGGGGGATTTGGGATGACCAGTAGAGGATAGCTTTTCATGTCCTGATAAGAAGCTATATTGTCCTATAGAAACATTAGGAATTATCGTGTGAATGATTTTCCATTTGTGGGAAACATACTGGGACTGGGTTCAGTGGAAAGATTGCTGGTTTGGGCATTAGGATATCGGGGTTTGAATCTAACTGCCCTACTACCTACTACTGGGAAAGTGATTTATTTTCCCTTGGGCTATGGTTTCGTGATCTGCCAAATGAGGCATTTGGACTAGATGACCTATCAGGTCCTTTCCAGCTACAGATTTATGATTGTATGAAGCCTGGGCTTCATAATGCTTACCTGTCAATTGAAAGGATTAGAGGAGATAACCTCGAAGGCTCCCTTTAGCTCCAAACTTCTGACCCTGCCTGGTGATTGTGGCCATTCCTGAGTGACTGAAGGTGTGGCGTGAATTTTAAATATACTAATAAACTAAACTCAGTCAGGTGATTGCTGAGATTGGAAGATGATAGAGCATCATAAGACTCCTAGGGTTAATTGATAGGATTTAGTGATTAACTCAGGGGTGTGCTCACAGATATTTAACAACTGACTTACAGGGTGGACAGAGAATGTAGACGCGATACACTTTTAAACTTAATCTGCATTATGAACATTTTCCCATCATATTCTGAGGCTGGACCATCAAACAAAAAAATAAGGCAAACTCTGATTTGTAGTATTTGCTGATTTCTGAGGTATAAACACTTCTCTTGAAAACTGAATGATGCTCTCTTATTGGTATGAATTGGCTCCAGCACACTAAGGGCTGGAAGGGGCTGTAGAAATGGTTTAGTCTAGCCCACCACTTACTTTACAAACAACTTCACTGAGGTTGCGGGTCACAGTAGAATTTACATTTGAACCTAATGCCAAATCAAATACTCTTTCTGTTGCCTATGGACATATATTTTGACTTGGTGCCTTTAGGAAATGCCCAAATTCAGGAGGACCTGAATTCAAATCTGGTCTCAGACACTTGACACTTAATAGCTGTGTGACCCTGGGCAAGTCACTTTACCCTCATTGCCCTGGAAAAAAAAAAAAGGAAATGCCCAAAGCTTTGAGGCTCCAGCCTAGGCCCACGAGAGGACCTTCTAATTACTAGTATAGGGAGATTGAAAGCCCTCCAGTTATGCCTTCAGGAGTTATTTGGTGATTGAGTAGAATTATCCCTTTAAAAATATAACTCTATATGACCATATGTAATCATTTATATTTAAAATATAAAATATATTTTATATATTGAAATAGATAAAATATGTATTTAAACATGTCTCTTTCTTTATTAATAAAATAATAAAATCCTGTTTAACTTCAAGAGTAGTGAGAGGGGAGTGGGGTGGCTGGGAAGAGGAAAAGGGGGGATTCCTGGAGCCATATGTACACCCATGTTGGAAGTGGTTTGGGCAATTGGAGACTAGGGAGCAAAACCTCTTCTAGCTCTAAATATTTGATGGTTTGAATACAAAGGAATCTTTTCCAATGTAAAGTCATGGGGTCATGGATATAGACTGAGAAGAAACCTTAGAGATCATCATATACTGCCGTCCCTACTCCCCATCCTGAGGCCTGGAGAGGGTTCGGGACTTGCCTCTGGTAACAGTGGCAGCAATTAGCAGAGTTGGGATTCAAACCTAGGTCTTCTTCTTTCATATTCAGCTCTCTTCCCTGTGTTTGCACTTGAGTTTTTTTTTTTTAATTAGTGTTACAAGTACAAAATGGGGGTGGCCTCCTTTGATAACAGTTCAGATGAAAAAGACCAGAGGGTTGTTGTGGCCTGCAAGGTCAACATAATTCAATAGTGCAACCTGGCAAAGCTAATGGGATCTTTATGCTTCCAGTCATACAGCCTATATCCAGAAGGAAGGAAGTAAAAATCTCACCATCCTTTACCTAATTAGCACTATGATTGGGGAAAGCTGGACATAGGCACAGAATGGGGGACATTGAGCTAGGAGACTTAAGTATGGCAATGTTATACAGTGAAAATAACATAGGATTTCAGGTCAGATGACCCAGATCATTGATTGGACTGTCAGATGATAATCACAGTGTGCCTAGAGGAGGAAGCATGTCTCATGGCAACGAGACCCCAGAGGTCACAATCTCTAGGTGCAATGAGTGAGTAGTTGCCCATTCTATTGAAACACAGAGACTGCTGCTAAGTCTTGTGGGAGGTAGATTCTACCCTACTTCATATGGGGTCTTAGTAATAGAGACATTCCTACTTGATAATTAGTTGAAAGAACTAGAGATCTTTAGTCTACAGAAGATTTCAGGGAATATGACCATATGTTTTCAAAGTATTATAAGAGCTCTCATATGCAAAATTCAAATCAAATTTAAAAAAAAAACACAATTAAGGGCTTACCATATACCAGGAATTGTGCTAAATGTTTAGTATACAAATACAAGCAAGAAGATGGTTTCCATTCTCAAGGAAATTATATTCTAATAGGGGAAAATAATACATAAATGGGAGTTGAAAAGTGCGTGCCTGGGGTGGGGGGAAAAGGAAAGGTACTGATGCAGAGACAAGGTAGTGAAGTCTGGAGAGTCCAGGAGATGAGAGAAAGATGGTTGCCTGGGCAATTCCTTGAACTGGAGATTCCAGGAGGAACTAAGTAATTTAGGGAGCAGAGGGCCATGGGAGTGGAGAGATCTTCCAGGGTGAGAAGCAAATAGAATGAGTGGGGATTGGAGCTAGGAGAGGAATGAAAAAAGAATTAGATTTGTTCTTTTTGACCTTAGAAGGCAGAACTAGAAGCAATGGCAGAAATTTCTCAGAGGGAAGTTTAAGCCTAATACAAGGAGAAATGTTCTAACAACTAGAGTCGTAGCAAAGTGGAGTGGGATGCTCGTGGAGGTAGCGAATCCCCCTTTACATGGGTGCTGTACGACTCTTTGGAGATATAGATCAGATTCTCCCTCAGTTATAATTAGGATTTTGGGGGTTCCTGATCTGAGAATTCACATTACAGAAATTCAGTTTATATATAATGCTTGAGGGAGGCAGCTTGATAACTTGCAAAGAATCCTGGGTCTGGAGCTGGAAGACCCAGCTCCTGTTCTGGGTACTGCTGCTTTACTAGGGGAATGGGCAGGTGCACCTAGCTGCACCTCATTTGTTAAAATGAGGATAATCATATTTGCATTACCTTACAAGCAATGTGTAAGCCACGGATGGCCAAAGTGATGTGAAATATTGTTCTAATGACTACTTTGGTTGCTATAATCCCAAGTGGGGGCCACCTATCCTGGGTTGATTCTTTCCTGTGATAGAGCAGAAGGAGTTAAGGGTTAGACCACAAGGACTTTAGCTAATCAGAAATGTCAAAGTGATCTATACAGCACATTTTTGACCAAATCCAGAAATATTTAATTCCATAATCTAATCGTATTTGCTGTGGCCAGTCAGCCATGCATGATTTGGAGAGAGTGACAGACACAGTATTTTTATGGGATGACAGTTAGGCCTTAGTTGGGCTGCCTTCCAGGATAATTATTCCATTTGTATTGAGATGAGGAAGAATCAGCCTGTAGGTATGAAGCGGGGTGGTGGTGGTGCTGGGGAAGAAAGTCTGAAGAAGAGAAAAAAGGAAAACATTAGAAAACTCTTCCAATTAAAACCCTGGATAATGGAGCTTCTCTTTGCATGTGTTTTCCTTCCTCAGGGGACCCCACATTAACTAATGGAATTTACATTTCATTTTCCTGTACAGAAAAGCTATCTTTCTTTCATTTTGGTCCCTCATGGGCACACTGAAAAGAGTGGATAAAATTCTCCCAAGATTCTAAGAGTTAGAAAATGAGTGCTTTGAAGTGCCATTTAACAGAGCTGGGAAAGCATTTTAAAGGGTCATCCCCTACTTTTTGGGTGGGACCTAGATAGTTTTTTTTCCTTAATAGTATTTTATTTTTCCCAATTATACATATAGTTTTCAATACTCATTTTTATAAGATTTTAAATTCCAAATTTTTCTCCCTCTCTCCCTTCCATCCCCCCTCCCCAAGACAGCAAGCAATCTGATATGTTTTATATATGTATAATCCTGTTAAACATATTTCCACATTTATCATGTTGTAAAAGAAGAATCATAAGGAAAAAAAACAACAACAAAGTGAAAATAGTATGCTTCAATCTGCATTCAGACTCCATAGTTCTTTTTCTGGATGTGGAGAACATTTTCCATCATGAGCTGGACAGTTTTCAAGTACAATGTTTCATTCACTTCCATCGTATGAAGACAGAGATCAGTTTCTTATGTATGTTTATGAGGCACCTGATGCAATTGAAACTCTCTCTCTGAGCCTTTGGGGTCTGGATATGGTAGAACATAGAGAAGAACCAGGCAGGGCTTTCCCTCCGGGAGGTCACAATCTGAGTTAAAAAGAGAGAGGGGTGGGTCCAGATGCTATTTGATCATGTATACAGCTTGCAGAACACTTAACAAATCTTGTCTCATTTTATTCTCACAACAATTCTGGTTGCCATCATAACCCCCCTTTTACAGATGATAAAAATGAGTCAGAGAGTGGCTAAGTGATTTGCTCAGGGACACGAGTTTAGGAAGGGTCTGAAGTAAAATTCAAACTCCAGTCTTCCTGACTCCAGGTTCAGTGCTCTATCATTTGCACCACCTACCTACAGGTAATGAAGGGATCCTAGATTTAGAAAGGGAGGGTGTCTTGAAGTCAGTCTATTCCAACCCCCTCATTTTATAGCTGAGGCCCAAAGTCTCAGGAAGAAAATGACAGATGCAGGATGTGAAGTCAGGGGCTGTTATCCAAATCCAGTGCTCTTTCCCCCGTGGGCTACAGGTCAGGAGGAGAGAGAGGAGGAGCAAATCCAGGCTCTGTCCTCAGGCAGCTCAGTCTGTCTGAGGAAGGGGGACTCCAACATAGGGGATAATTAGAGAAATATATAGGAAGAGAATATTACTTAGTAGGAGAATATGTTTTGTAAACTATAAATTATTTAGAAATTCAAGGAAGAGAGAGATTGCTATAGATTAAAGTGGTCAGGCAAGATTTTCTTGGGGAAAGTAGAAGGTATGTGTGTTTGGACGAGGGCAGGGAAATATCTGTAGACTATTGTAACACAGATGTGGCACGGGATGTTTAATATAAAGAGAGCTTGGCTCTCATGTGGCATGGGCAGACAGTAGATGATCTTGGATCTAGCCCACCATCTTCCTCCCTCCCTCCCTCCCTCCCTCCCTCCCTCCCTTCCTTCCTTCCTTCCTTCCTTCCTTCCTTCCTTCCTTCCTTCCTTCCTTCCTTCCTTCCTTCCTTCCTTCCTTCCTTCCTTCCTTCCTTCCTTCCTTCCTTCCTTCCTTCCTTCCTCTTCACTAAGAACCTTCTTGTTTTTATTGTTAGGGTCTGGGTTACTTGAGAGGGATGAAACGAGACGAGTGGGTGGCTCCAATACTCAGCCGGCTGTGTTTCACAGGCTTGTAGGTGATAGAGAATTCACCCAGGTAGTGTCCAATCATCTCGGGCTTAATTTCAACCTGATTGAAGGTCATGCCGTTGTAGAAACCCACCATACTGCCCACCATCTCTGGCAGGATGATCATGTCTCGAAGGTGTGTCTTCACGACCTCGGGCTTTTCCAAGGGGGGGGGGTGCCTCCTTCTTGGCCTTTCTCAGTCGCTTCAGGAGGAAATGCTGCTTGCGCCGCAGACCCCGGTTGAGTCTCCGCTGCTGTCGAGCGCTGTACAACTGCATGAGCTGTTCATAAGACACGTCCAGTAGCTGATCCAGGTCCACACCGCGGTATGTGAACTTCCGGAAGGTTCACTTCTTCTTCCGCTCCACTTCCGCCATCTTGTCCGCTGTCGGGAAAAGACCGCTCCGGATTGCATAGGCGCAGATAATGTTGCCCACCATCTTTCAAGGGAGACTTCAATTTCTGCGTTTGTGGGGAACAGAAGGAAGGCTGTGGCTTGGTGCTTGCTCCCTCCCTTCCATATCTCCAAGACAATTATAAAGTGGGAATTATATTTGTCTAGTATACCTCCAATGTCAGTGGATATTTTGGAGCTCAGAATAAATGCCGCTTTCCCTCGCTGATGGGGAGAAGAGAAGGAAGGAAATAATACTTAGTTTAACATTATTAGCACCCTCCAACCATCATTGAACATCATGGATAGGCAGGACATGTTTTTGTGAAAGTATACAGTAAACAGAAATCAGGAAATTATACAGACTCGAATAAACGCAAGAATACGAGAGTAAATGAGTTCTGTAGCTTGGGAATAAGAGTAGACAGCTCAGTTCAACTAAGGTAAGAATAATCTGGGGGAGGGGGCAGCAGTTGGGAAGGGGTCTTAGCAGTTTTTTTCAGTAGCAGGTGTTGGAGGGCCGGTGTCCCCTACACCTCTACAGCAACATCATCTCCTAATGGTCATTCAGAAGCTCACACCTTGTCCCCCTTGCCTGCCTCTCTCAAAGTTCTCCAACCATCTGAAGAAATCCCTTCTCCACTGGTCCAACATGATGGTGCAGTGTTCCCTAGGCCAAGTGGAAGTCACATTCCCTTATATGTTCTCAATGAATGGAGGTCATAGGGCTTCCTGTCCCATCCAGTTGGGTGGAGGTGTTATATTATCAAATAAGAAAAAATAAAATTTACTTGAAAGATAAGATCTGGGTAATTGAAAGAAAGGAAGACTTCTAGGATGGGAGCATGAACAAAGATACAGTGTGGGGGGAATGGGCCTATAGTGTCTATGAGAGGTTTGGGACCAGTTCACTCCCCCTTCCAGATGTCTCTTTCATAGACTCATAATATCTTAGCTTTAGAGCTAGAAAGGACCTTAGGAATCAAAGAATGCAACCCCTTTCCTTTGCAAAGGTTCAGAATGAATGAAGAAACTGTAACACATTTGTTACCACTGATTATATTGCAGGCACTGAACTAGGCACTGAGGATACAAACCAGGAAGCAAGATTCTCTCTTACCTCAGGGAGCTTTCACCAAAATGGGCTAAGACAACACACAAAGGAGAGCTAGAATAGATGTGTGCAGGTGGAGGTATGCATAAGTAGTGAGGAAGCTTGGTTCTCTGTATGATGAGGCAAAAATCCCCCTGTCACAAGCTAGACAGGTGAAATGACTCCTATATGAATGGCAGACCCTAGATTCAAACTTAGGCCCTCTCACTCCAAATCCAGCCCTTCTTTTACCCCTACCACCCCAAATGGAGTAGATTGAATAGGGATCGATTCCCTGTGACCACACTGCCTCAATAAAATAACTGTGGTAGGAAGGCTGCTAAACTGAGCTACACATTTCTGGGACACAGGGGAATGAGAGCATGCCTTCCTTTAGATAAACCTGATGTACAAAGATTCACATTCACACTATGGACTAATTATTGGGAGCTAGGGAGTAATCATTTAGTGGTAGTGGTTTATTAAATTTAGACTGTTGGTCCTTAACTGTTTCCCCAAGCTCTGAAATGAGAATCATCTGTCTTGTGTCCAAATAAGTAAAGGGTTTTGGAGGAGTAAGGTAATTAGCTAGAATGAGAAGGGTAATTTTGTTTAGGTTAGTCTGTCCCTGGGTTTCAGGTATTGGAAAAAACAAACAAACCACTGGACTTGGAATCAGAAGACTCAATTTCTATTCTTACCTCTGCAACTGATTTGCTGTGAGAACTTTGGTGAATATAGGAATAATAATAATTAGCATTTATGTAACACTTTATAAGCATGATCACATATTTATCCTCATAGCAACCTAGGGAGGTAGATACTTAGTATTATTATTTAAAAAATTTTAATAGTATTTTATGTTTTTTCCAATTACATGTAAAATAGTTTTCAACATTTTTTTTTTTTGTGAGGCAATTGGTGTTAAGTGACTTGCCCACGGTCACACAGCTAGTAAGTGTCAAGTGTCTGAGGTCAGATTTGAACTCAGGTCCTCCTGAATCCAGGGCTAGTGCTCTATCCACTGCACCACCTAGCTTCCCCAGTTTTCAACATTTTTGTAAGATGTTGAGTTCCAAATTTTTCTCCCCCCTCCCCCTCTTCCCCCTCCCAAAACAGCAAGCAATCTGGTATAGGTTATACATTACCATCATGTTGAACATATTTCCACATTAGTTACGTTGTGAAAGAAGAATCAGAACAAAAGAGAAAAACCACAAGAAGGAACAAAAAAACAACAACAAAAAAAGTGAAAATAGCATGCTTCCATCTGCATGCAGACTCCATAGTTCTTTTTCTGGATGTGGAGATCATTTTCTATCATGACTCTTTGGGAGTTGTCGTGGTTTATTGTATTGCTGAGAAGAGCTAAGTCTATCACAGTTGTAGATACTTCTTTCCTTCTTTCTTTCTCTTTCTTTCTTTCTTTTTTTCGGTGAGGCAATTGGGGTTAAGTGACTTACCCAGGGTCACACAGCTAGTAAGTGTTAAGTGTCCGAGGCTGGATTTGAACTCAGGTCCTCCTGACTCCAGGGCCGGTGCTCTATACACTGAACCACCTAGCTGCCCCTAGATACTTATTTCTAACCCCATTTTACAGATGAGGAAACAGGCATGGAGAGGTTAAATGATTTGCCCAGGTTCACACAACTAATAATTGTTTGAGGCTGGATTTAAACCTAGAACTCTTCCCCAGGACTTCTAAGTCTAACACTCTATCTACTGTCACTTCACTGTAAATAAATTTCTTTTTTCTGGACCCCATTTTTTAACTCTGTAAAACGAGAGGGTTACACTAGAATGCAGGGGTTCTTAACCTGGTGTTTGTGAACTCCTACAGAATGTTGGTAACTGTATTTCAACATAATTGGTTTCTTTGTAACCCTATGTATTTCACTTTATGTGTTTAAAAATGTTTCTGAGAAGAAACCCCTAGGCTTCACCAGACTACCAAAGGGTCTGGGACACATCCACGCAAAGGTTAAGAACCCCTGTTTTAGATGTCCTCCAAGATCCCCTGTAGCTCTAACTTCTATTACAGTGAAATCTATTGGCGAGCAAGCCAAATTCAGCTGCTGTATTTCTGGGTCCCAGTTAGGTTATTGCCTCTTTGAGGTGCCAATGCCTGATACATGGCAGACCCATGGTGGGAAGGGGAGAGTGGAGAAGTTCTGAGCTCTAATGGATAAAGAAGATTTTGTGGTTTTATGGAAGACAATCCCACAATTGGCTATGGGGAGAGGATGGTATAAGACCCATGTTCTCACACCCTAATAGGCTGATCACCCACTTTCCAGGGTCAAGGGCTCCAACAGTAGATATTGCTGGTTAAGTTTTTCGAATAATATTTTATTTTTTTCTCATTACATGTAAAAACATTTAAAATATTTTAGTTCCAAATTCTGTCCTTACCTCCTTTTCCTTCCTCCTCACTGAGATGGCAAGCAATTTAATATAGGCTATACATGTACAATCATGCAAAATATATTTCCATATTGGTCATGTTGTGAAAGAAAACACAGACCAAAAAACCTCCCACAAAAAATAAAGAAAGTAAAAAATAGTATGCTTCAATCTGCCTTCAGACTACATCAGTTCTTTCTCTGGAAGTGGATAGCATTTGTTATCATAAGTCTTTTGGAACTGTCTTGGATCATTAAATTGCTGAGAATAGCTAAGTAATTCACAGTTGATCATTGTACAATATTGCTATTTTTTGGGTGGTGAGGCAATTGGGGTTAAGTGACTTGCCCAAGGTCACATAACTAGTTAGTGTTAAGTGTCTGAGGCCAGATTTGAAGTCAGGTCCTCCTGACTCCAGGGCCAGTGCTCTATCCACTGCACCACCTAGCTGCCCCCTACAATATTGCTATTACTGTATACACTGTTCTGGTTCTGCTCATTTCACTTTGCATCAGTTCATGTAAGTCTTCCTAGGTTTTTCTAAAGATATCTTGCTCATCATTTCTTGTAGCACAATAGTATTCCATCACAATCAAATACCACAACTTGCTCAGGCATTCCCCAATTGATGGATATCTTCTCAATTTCCAAGTCTTTGCTTTGATGGTTAGTAATTGAAGACAGAAATTGGATGGTTAGTCCACTGAGTTAGCTCATCATTATATATATATATATATATATATATATATAATGATGAGCTAACTCAGTGGACTAACCATCCAATTTCTGTATATATATATATATATATATATATATAGTTGGAAATGAATAACAAGAGAGCAGGCTGCATTGCATTTGGGAAATTTAGGAGTATTTTCAAAAGTTCTAAGCTGCTACTTAGTACAAAAAAATCCCATCTTTTTTGTACAAATGGTCTCTTAGAGATGCTTTATGATTGCTAGCCTTTGAAAGTCACAGTCTCCAAAGAATAAAGGTTGTAGGTGGCCCATAGAACAATGGAGAATTGTCTAATGGGCATAAGTAGGCTGAGTGAATTTCTAAAAGATAAGGATATCAGCAAAGAAATGTCTGATTAGAGAAGGAGGTAGTAGAATGTATGTGTGTGTATGTGTTTGTCTGTGTCTGTATACCTATGTATATACAGAGAGAGGAGAGACATAAACGGGGGGCAGAACAATAAAAGGATAGCTCAGTGCTGCTTTAGTACTTAAGAGGTACAAAAATACCTAAAGAAAGGCCTTTAGAATGTTGAATAGGTCTTGTATTGGGGACAATCTGCAGGAGAACATGGTCAAGTATTTCCCAGGACTAGAAGACATGAATGGATTGTGATGTACACCAATGAAGGGAGTACTCATAGTGATGAACTCACAGATCCATTGAAATATCAGTACAGAAGACAGGGCACCTTAACTAGGAAGATAGAAGCCAAGACTTCTTTCCTCTTTGTGATAGTCTCTCCAAATGTGTGACTCCCTGGCTATATTCCTCTCCCAGATCAAGATCTAGAGATCAATCAATCAATCAATTAACAAGCATTTATTCAATCTTTACTAAGTGTTATGTGCTGCTAAGCGCTGGTAATCAAAGAAACTGTTTTTAAAGCCTCTGCCCTTGAGCAGCCCATATTTTATTAGGCAATGTATATAAACCAGAAAATAGAAGATAAATATGGAAGGTAGCCTTAGAAGATATCAAGATAATTGATAATACTGCCTAAAGTGTCAACTTGTATTGGACTTAGGGACTACAGGAGACTTATGAAAGGTCTATGCCTTAACTAGATAAGGTGAAAGTGGTAAAGAAATTGGGAGAAAGAGGGTAGAGGCACAATAGCAATGGGGAAGGCCTTTTCCCTATACCTTTCCTTATAAGCCTATACATGGAACTTTCTGTTACATTAACACCCAAACCCAGGCAATGTTAACAGGGGAGATCACCTATAGAGTGAGCCTATTCTTGTCCAGCCAGATGATGACTTAGTAGTGAGGGCATTCCTGAGACCCTAACGTGGGAATCTTGCTCTGTCTCCTGTTTTCCCATGTAACCATTGCCACTGAATGCTGTAACAGTGTTCAAAGCTTGATATAGAAAACGGGTTGTGAGTTAACTTTGTGTCTAGCTCAAGTTTTATTGGGAGCTGGGATATTGATCATGAGATATTGATTCCTTTAGTCCCATGACCCAGACTTTGGCTGGGGAAGCTGTGGGTGTGGGGGATAGGGTAGAGGGAGAGAAATGAAGACAAGCCCAAATACCCAAACATTTTTTCTTCTGCCTGTAGACTGGATCTGGGATGGATGGGAATGTATAGTCTATGTTGCATTTAGATAACCCTTACATATTGATTACTTTTATTCTACTACAATTAAAATGCTTGCTAACAAAATAACGTTATTGTAGGAGCATTTGATTGACAGCTATGAAGGGAGGGAGGGTCATGAGATGAGAGAGATCCTTGGTGAAGTGCCTGGCCTCCCCAACCTTCCAACACACACACACACACACACACACTCATCCCAATACCTCCTTTTTGTGTGCATTTCTAGGACTTAAGCTTGCATTGGTTTAGGGGGATCTTAGTTAAGGCAACCCCTTTAATAATGCAGAGCAGGAACTGTGAGCTCCTTGAAAGCAGGTACTATTCCCCTAGCACTTGGTATAGTGCCTGATGGATAATACGTGTTTAACTAATGATTGTAAATTGTTAACTGAATTGATTCTCCTGCAATTTACAGTCTCAGGGGCTTATTTGGTGACACTAAGAAGTTATCTTGACTCTCAGGCTAGTTTTCTATCCCCTAGACTACCCTGCCTCTCCACTCTTATCTTTTTTGCTTGTATCTTGTGGTTACTCACTCCCCTTGTATGAACTGATGCCCATTGAAGTGAGCAGAGTAAGGAGAAGGATGTACACAATACCAGCAACAATGAAAAGAGAAACATTTTTAAAAGATTTAAGAACTCTGATAAATGCAGTGGCCAACCGTGATTCTAGAGGACCGAAGATGAAACATGCTGCCCACTTCATGATACATGATAGACTGAAGATTCAGAAGGAAACATTTTGAGGACATAAAATCATAATGATGATTGCTATCGTTCTATGGTGCTTTAAAGTTTCCAAAGTGCTTTACATATGTTATCTTCTTTGATCCTGACAACAATTCTGTGTACTAGTTGCTATTGTTATCCCCACTTTACAGATGAGGAAATGGAAGCAGACAAAGGTTAAGTGACTCACCCAGGGTCATTGTTGTTGTTCAGTCGTGTTCAACGCTTTGTGACCCCATTTCAGATTTTTTTTTTATTTCATATTTTCTTAAATACTGGAGTGGTTTGCCATTTCCTTTTCCAGTTCCTGATTGCTCAGATAAGGAAACTGAGACAAACAGGGTTGGTGACTTGTCCAGAATTAGACTGCTAGTAAGTATCTGAGGCCATATTTGCACTTGTCTAGGCTTGGGACTTTATCCCCTGCATTAGTTACCTAGCTGTCTATGAAGCATGCCCAGTGACATGGCTTATAGCAGTGAATTAGGGAATTTGCTTTGTTTGACTGCATTTTTTTTACAAGGGTTTCATTTTTGCTTTTTTTCTATTTGGGGTAGGGATATGGGAAGGAGAGAAAATAGATTTTTAACTGCAAAAAATTAGATTAAAAATATGATCCTTGAGGTCTTTGTGTCACCTGCAGTGGTGTCAGAATGAGTCAATGCTTGTTGCTTGTTGTTTGTTGTTTGTTGTTTGTCCTTTGTTCTAGAAGAGGACAGATGACATCAGGAAGGTGATGTATTGACTTGCAAGTGAATTAGATTTAAGAGAGGCAGGGCTGTGCAAAGTCAGCAGCTTCACGTTGTCTTCCAGAGCCATCTGGATCCAGAGGCAAGATATACATCAGGATGACTGGAGATGACCCTGGATGCAGTGGGAGATCTTGACCTTTTTAAGCTAAGTTCTTTCCTTGGTCTGTTTGTCTGAGACAACACCCATTTAGTGACTAGGGACTCTTTTATTTACCCCCGTACCCCCCCCCCCAAAAGGAAAGACACTCAGGGTTTTGGGACAGAACATCAGCAATTGCTATTTACACTCACTGTGAGCCATCAAAACCCAAACATGCACCAATAGAGGTTTGGGCTGGAATTTGTTACTGCCCAATCAGTGAGAGCCAGAGTGGTCCTCCAGGTCTTGATGTCATCTTCAATGGTGTCATAATGAGTCAATGCATGTTGATTGAGTGAACAAATTAACCCCTTCATGTGGCAGATGGAAGCTACTTGCCCCAATTTAGACAGGCAGGATGTGACTAAGTCAGAATTTGAACTCAGGCCCATTTCTTGTACAGCAAGCATTATTTAAATTACTGCTCCATATTGAGATATGTCAATATAGGTAATTCAACCTGGGAATTATTTTGTTGTCTACTTGTGATTCCTGGTCTAATGGAAGGGGGTATATACCAAGAGACCCAGGCTGAAACCTCACCTGTAAAACCAGCTTGGGGATTCCTGCTTTACCTGTAGGTGTTGTTCTGAGGCTTAACCCAGGGATGCAGAGAAGATTTTTTTTTTGGTGAGGCAGTTGGAGTTAAGTTACTTGCCCAGGGTCACACAGCTAGTAAGTGTCAAGTGTCTGAGGCCAGATTTGAACTCAGGTCCTCCTGAATCCAGGGTCAGTGCTTTATCCACTGTGCCATCTAGCTGCCCCAGAGAAGATTTTTAACAAGGTAATGGATGGGAAAGCAGTTTCAAAAGTTAAAAGCAATATACCCAGCCCAGGTATTATTATTGTTGCTGTTGTTATTGTTATTTGCCTGGCCACTCCCACTCCCACTGTTCTCTCCCTCTCATGAATCTGCTACCATGGTGTTGCATGGGCCTCTTCTTGAAGGCCACTTGTTCCATTCTTGTTTAACTAACTTGTTAGCCCATCTGTGAATGACATATGGTCAGTACCACAATCCCCGCCCCCCATCCCCATCCTCCCAATTCTCTCTTTTTCACAGGACATCACCTCTCTTGTCCCTTTTCTCCTTCCCTGAATCCTGAACTATCTCAGAGGTCAGCTTGGTCAGCTGCTTCTTTGTCTCTTCCATGACCATGATGCTTTTGAGTGAAGGCCATTCTCCCCTATGGTGAAGTTGAGTATAGGCCTAAGCATTAAGCAGAACCCCAAGAGGTGCTTGTTAAAATGAATTGCACTGCACTGAATTGGTTTCAATTGCTATTAAGGTCCTAAATATGTGTTGGAGAGGCCATGTGACATTGTTAATAGAGGGTTGGCTATGGCCTCTTGAAGACCTGGGTTTAAGACCTCCTTCTCATCCATACTAACTGCAGAGCTGAGAGTTGAAACCAAGTGTCCTGGCATCTATCACACCTCTCTCCTTTCCCTGCCCCTTTTGTTCTAAACCTGTGATTTTATTGGCATGGGGAGCTCCTGGGATGGAAACTCACTAAAAAGATCAGCAAATTGTCTGTAACAATCTCAGAGACTGTCTAGGGCACTAAGAGGTTCAATGTTTTTTAATGGTTCTAGTTAGTCTGTGTATATTTGAAAGAGAGGTCTTTAGGACCTTGGACTAGTCACTTATTTTATCCTCAGCTTTTCCCATCTATGAAACAAAGGTACAAGCCTGGGTAATATTTTGTGTCTCTTACAGTACTCAAAAATTCTAATGCTTCTGGATACAAAAAGACAAGATTCTGGCTTTCTGTCAGTGAGGGCACCAACCCCATGACTCTGGCTAAGATTTGCTTGCTGTTTCCCCTGAGAAAATTAGATTAAGTCTCTGAAAAAGGTCCTATAAGTGTATTTATTTGGAATACAATTGTAGAAAGTTGTACTAATTAATTACTTTGTCAAGACTTGATTGTTGTTGTTTGTCGTTTGATCTGGAAGAGGACCAATGATATCAGGATGCCTTGACTTGCAAGTGAGTTGGATTTAAGTGAGTCAGGGTTGTGTTCTCTCTCTCTCTCTCTCTCTCTCTCTCTCTCTCTCTCTCTCTCTCTCTCTCTCTCTCTCTCTCCTCCAGAGTCATAAGAGTCCAGTGGCAAGACATTGGTCAGGATGACTGGCAATGACTCAAGACTTGGAACCCAATGGCTGCATAATACTGGTATAACAGAATTGTTTCCTTCTGCCTTGGCAATCTCTCCTCCCACATTCCCATATTACACTTGGGTTCCACATGGGAAAAGGCAAACCTATTCAGCTCATGACCCCCATTCCATTGCAGACTCTACTCACAAATGAAACAAATCCCAGATATCAATTAATAAAGGATTTGATTGACTTATAGTAACAAAGCTAACAGGAAAACCCATGGTATGTGAAACCCTTCCTTAAGCCCTCATAAACTAATGGAAAATAATTCTCCCTCCATAGTAGGAGAGAAAAGGAACAGATCCTCAATGATGGTTGAGATGAAGAATTTCACACTCTGAAGGATCTGGAAGGAAGGCTGCCTTATGTTACTGCTGTGATTGTTGTTCAATCATTCAGTTGTGCCCAACTCCTCATGACTATACTGTCCATGGGGTTTTCTTGGCAAAGATATTGGTGTGGATTTAATCCAGTGGATGAAGGCAAATAGAAGTTAAGTGACTGGCCTAGGGTCACACAATTAGTAAGTGTCTGAGACTGGATTTGAACTCAGGTCTTCCTGACTACAGGCCCAGTGCTCTATCCACTGAGCCTCCTAATTGCCTTCTGCTGGAATACTTGTAGGCATTTCTTTTCTGGAACAGCTCCTGGGAGTTTCTAGCCTTCCAACCCAGGAAATGGAAGACAAGGCTTCCATGAGAGGCTTCTAGATAAGTATTCTGTGTAGCACTTTGTCTTTTCATCTGTTAATTGGTGAGAGTTGACCTCTACACCTGTCAATCATAGCCAACTCCATATCTGTATGTATGCAATCTCTGTCCTGAAGCATCACTGTGACTCCAAGTTTCTTTTTGTCCACCTGAACAAGCTTTTCTTCACTTCTTTTGGCTGCTTCTGCTACAGATCAATGACCCTTTAGCTTTTGTTGTACCAGGATACTTGCATTGGGGGAGGGGAGTAATGGGGACCATTTAAAAAAAAATAAATTTTTATTGATAGCTTTTGTTTCTATATCACTTATACTTCCCAATCCCTCTTTCATTCCTTATAATAAAGAAGAACAAAAAAGAAAAAGAAAAATGTTTAGTAAAACTAATCAACAGCAAAAAATTCTGATTTTGGGGCAGCTGGTGGCACAGTGGATGATGCACCAGCTCTGGATTCAGGAGGACCTGAGTTCAACTCCGGCATCAGATACTTAACACTTACTAGCTGTGTGACCCTGGGCAAGTCACGTAAGCCCAACTGCTTCATCAAAAAAAAATTCTGATGTTATATGCAGTGTTATACACCCTCAAACCCCTGATGTCTACAAAGAATTGAGATGATGTGTCTTCTCATATCTTTGTTTTTTGTGACAAGCTTTGTTATTGTAATTTTGAAATATTCAGTTTTGATTATTTTGTTGTTCTTATATCCATTCATATTGTTGTAATAATTGTGTATTTTGTTATCTTGGTTCTGTTTACTTAATTTTGTATAAGTTTATGTAAATCTTTCTTTGCTTCTCCACATACATCATGTTCATTTTTTCTTACTGAACACTAACATTCCATTATATTTATGTGACACCATTTGCTTAGATATCTAATTCTTTTTAGTTCTTTGCTATCACAAAAAAAGTTTTTAAAAATAAATATGTTAGTGTATATGGTACTTAATGGTGAAATTTATGGTTCAGTGGCTAAGAATATTTTAGCCACTTTATTTGCACAATTTTAAATGGCCTCTTAGAATAATTGGAATAATTTATAGCTCCACCAACAATGTATAAGTGTGTCCATTTTTCCACAACTCTTCCAATTTTGACCATTCCTATCTTTTGTCATCTTTGCTAATTTGCTAAGTGTGGAACATCAATGTTGTTTTAATCTACATTTTCTTATTATCAGTTATTTTTAATACTTTTATGTGATTGTTTATAGTTTACAATTCTTTTATTGAGAAATTTTTGCTTATATATTTTGTCTATTTCTCTATTGGGGAATGGATTTTGATTTTATTTATTTCAATTGATTGTCTCCATATCTTGGATAGATATCAGATCATTATTAGAGAATTTTATTCAAGAGTTTTTCCTCTTTTCCCAGTCCATTGTTTCTCTTTCTGTCCAAGTTGCATTATTTTTGTTCATGCAAGAGCTTTACAATTTCATGAAATTTCAACATCCTTTTCTATAAAAATAATTACCTTTATCTCTTCTTTGGTTAAAAATCCATCTCCTACTTTAACTGTGAAAGGCATATAATCTGTTTCTTTTCTATTTTTAATATTATATTTATATTTAGGTAACATTTATATTGAATTTATTTTGGTATATGGTGTAAAATTTTGGTCCAAACCTAATTTTTATCAGATTGATTTTTTCCTCCAGTTTTCTGGCAATTTTTGTTAAATGGAAAAATCTTTCCTAGGTATTTTATGGGTTGAGGTTTCTTGACGATTGGCTATTCTCTCTTGTCTAATTTTTTGAAAGACCAATACCAAGTGGTTTTGATAAATTATTGTTTTACAATGATAGTTTGTGGGAAGGGAAAGTGATATTTAGTGGGGGCCAATGACCTTTTAGAATTGGCCTTCTCAAGGTAATTCTAGGAACACGTACCACAGAGTGGTAGTTATGTTTGCTCAGAACTTTCTGATTTGCCTTTCATAAAAAGGAAGCACTTAGGTTTCAGTGAGCTTCCTTCTTTTATTCATCATTCTAGCCACTTTTGTATTGTGTTTTTATGTGTTCTTTTATGTCTTCCTCAACTGAGTATATCTAGTTCTTACTCCCAGTTGTGTTAGGATGACTACTTTCCATTCCTTCTTCTCTGCTCCAGAGTAAAAAATGTTTGACCACTTCTGGGGTATTTGTATCATCTCTGAGATTAGCAACAAATCTACTTACTCCTACTATGTCCCATTTCTGTTCCTTCAAGGTCTGATACTATGATCCCTTTGTGAGAAATTATAAATAACCAATATTTTGGGAAGATTCACATCTCCCTTCTTCCTAACTTCTGACTTTTTAAAAGTACAGTTTCTCCTTGATAATAAGATGACATTATTTCTCTTCATCTTGGTCCAACCCTACTCAACCATGCAAGGAATTTAATCTAGGGTAGGGAAGTCCACTGTGTTCTACTCAAGCTTGGTTGGAGACAGATCCTTTTGTCTAGATAGCTGAAGGCATCTCTGTCCAGGTGTCAGCCTACCCATTGATAGCCAAAAGCTATAAGTGGTCTGGTATAGCCCTTCATTTTAATATAGTCCACCTACAATGATGTTAACCAATTAAATTTGATGGCTGTTTGATGAACCACCTACTATTTCCAGGGCATATAAACTGTGAACCCCTCTGCCATGATTGTCTTTGGTCTTAGACAGTCAAATGACCATCCTTTTATTAATAACCTGCTGACCTTATTAGTAAAATGATTAAATTACCCAGAAACTATGTCTTTCAACTTTTAAATCATCACACCTTTGCTTCACAGAGTTGTTGTGAGGATATAATGAGATAATTTTTGAAAAAAGCTTATCACAGTGCCTGGTCCATGGTAGACAGTAAATAAATACTTGTTCCCTCCCTACACCCCTTTCCTACATAACATATATTTGAAGAAAGATATCATATCCATCTCTTTCTTCAGACTAAACATCTCCAGTTTTTTTTTGATCAATTCTTATATGGTATGATTTCAAGTTGTCTTGGTCCTATGCTTCTAAACATACAGGTTTTCTATGTCCTTCTTAGAATCAGTTGCCCAGAACTTAACACAATGCTCCAACTATGATTTGACTAAGTCTGAGTATGATGGGATTATTGCTTCTTATGGTCTGGATGCTTCTGTTCACACATTATTTTTCTGAACAGTTACATCAAGCTGTTGGTTCATATTGAGTTTGTGATCAGTTAAGCCCCAAGGTCTTTCTTTTTGTGTGATTACATGCTAACCAAAGTCTCTTCCATTTTGCATCTATTCATGTAGTAGATTTTTGGTACCTAAATGGGGTGATATGTTGAAAATTGTGAAAATATGAAAGTTCTGTACAGATATAAGATATTGTTGTTATTGTTAATACATTATGCCCCATGAGAGGGCATACCTCAGCAACTCATCTCAACAACTTACTGTCTTTGTGTCCTATGAATCACTTAACCCCTCTAGGTCTCAGGTTCTTTATCTTTAAAATGAGAGGTTTAAACTGGGTCTCTGAGCCCCGCTCTGGTTCTAAGGCTAGGCTCCTATAATATGTGACAAGTGGCATAGAGAAGTTGAGAAAGCAGTAGAATGGAAGATCTTTGAGGGCAGGAACAGTGTTTTTGCCCTTCTTTGTATCTTTTGTCCATGACACAAAGCATGACATGCTTAATAAACTATTGTTTATTTGCTGACTGATGGAGAGTCAGGAAACCTAGGCTCCATTCTAGGTCTGCCACTAACTCCAAATGTGATCTTGGACAAATTCCCTCCTCTTCCTGGGATTGTTTCTTCCTCTGTAAAATCAAGGGATTAGATAGACTCTATTCTATGGTTATAAGGTTTCTAAAAAATTCCAATATGTAGGAGAAAACCCCCCAAACCTTGGATCAGGGCATCTGGCTTCTTCTAGCCCAAGTTTAAGTGTTAACTGGGCAAATCATTTCCTAATTTTTCAAGTGAGAAACAAATTGCAGTTCTTCTCATGGGAGGCTGCTTAATCTAGTGGATAGAGTGCTACACTTGGAGTCAGGAGGACCCAAGTTAAAATCCTGCTTTAGGCGGTTTCCATGTTTGTAAAATGGGTATGATCATAGTTCCCATCTCACAGTTGTTGTAAGGCTCAGCCAAGATGAAATAGGTGAAATGCTTTGCAAGTGTTAAATAAATGTTAGCTGTGCCTACCACCTTCTTCAGAGATAATGTATAAAATGAGGAAGCATGATGATATGATCTCTAAGGGCTCATTCTGCTCAGACATCCTGTGGCTGGATATTTCTTTAGAATAGTGTTTTGAAAACAGCCATGTGCTTGTTTCTGATGAAAGACACCACCCTTCTTTGAGCACATGAATCACATCCAACCTGCCTGGCTTCTAATTCAATGTTTATTAAGTAGGTACCATGTGCAGACCTCTGTGCTTGGACTAAGAGAGATACAGAGATTGACTAGCCAAGACAGAGTCCCTGCCCTCATGGTGTTCACTGTTGAGTAGGGAAGCCACATTCTAGGTGATCTGTGATTTCTTCGGGTGGGTACTCTTTCCACTGTAACAGATAAAAGCCTATGCAATGAATGTCTATTTTTCTCCAACTAAGTCTTCTATATCCCCTGAAGATGCTAAGGGTCTTTTTCTTGTTCTTGTTATAGAATCTCAGAGGGGCCACTGTACCATTTGGGCTTTCCATTGATTGTCTGGCATGATCATCAGCCCATCTCCTTTTCTTGTGCAAACATATCTTAGAAAATGTTTTCCATTCACTCTATTTCTTTCATAAAAGTTTTCAGTACCATGCGGGAGCCTGCTTATACCCCATCATGAGTTTTCTCATGGTTGTTGGAGATGTTTGTAATTCTAATTCTTCTGAGGTGGTATTTTTCTGCTAGCCACCAGAGAATATTATTGTTTGAAATGATTTTCTGAAGGTAAAACAATTTGGGATCATTGAAAATGACACTCATTTTTCTACATGTATCCTAGCCTCCTGCTTAGTAGAATATAACTTTAACATGGAATGGTGCATGATTTTAAAACATATTTTATTTTTTAATTTAATTTTTTAGTTTTGAATCTCTCCTTCCTGCCCATCCCTTCCTCACTCATCAGAATGGTACACAATGAGAATGAAAGAGAAATAGAATGCTATATCAGATATGAGACAGGGAGGGAAGATCATTACTGTTTTGGAAAATATGGGAAGACTTCATGGAGCAGTTGGTATTTTATTCTCTCTCTTTTTTCTTTTCCTTCCTTCCTTCCTTCCTTCCTTCCTTCCTTCCTTCCTTCCTTCCTTCCTTCCTTCCTTCCTTCCTTTCTTTCTTTCTTTCTTTCTTTCTTTCTTTCTTTCTTTCTTTTCTGTTCTTTTCTTTTTGCAGGGCAATGAGGGTTTAGTGACTTGCCCAAGGCCGCACAGCTAGTAAGTGTCAAGTGTCTGAGGCTGGAATTGAACTCAGGTCCTCCTGAATCCAGGGCTGGTGACTATGCTACCTAGCTGACCCAGGAGTTGGTATTGGAATTGGAGCATGAAAGCTGGGCAAAATATCAGCAGGAAGAAGTAGAGAGAAAAGGACATTCCAAGTATGTAAAAAGCAAAAGAAGAATTGGCAGAGCATGGGGGGGGTGGTATCTGAGGGAGAAAAAGTGCCTTTGTTTGACTGGAGCCTAAGAGAATACAGAGGGAATTAGTTGTGAGGGATAGGGTTGGAAAGGTAGGTTGTAACCAGGCTGAAGAGTTTGGATTTTATTCAGGAAGGAATGGGGAGCCATTGAAGGATTTTGAGTAGAGGAGTAGTCACATGGCCAGATTATGGCATAATTAAGATTATTTTAGCAGGAATGTGAAGAAGGGAATGAGAGACAAGAGGCAGGGAGACTAGTTAGGAGGCTATTCCAACAGTACATGTATGTAGATGGATGGCAACGAAGACCTGTACCAGGGTGGAAGTGGTGGGAAATGAGAGGCAGCCCATGGTTTTCCCTTTGTCCTTTATTTGTATCTTTGCTGCTCTTCCTGGTACCACTAAGACCTTTTTGGGAGGTTCTCTCTTGCTTTTTCTCTGTTCCTCAGAAATGGAATATCTACATTTAGTCTGTGTCTATGGATGGCAGTTCTCTATCGAATGTGTTCAGTCATTTTTCAGTCATGTTTGACTCTTCATGACCCCCTTTTGGGGTTTTCTTGGCAGAAATACTGGGGTGGGGTGGTTTGCCATTTCCTTCTCTAGCTCATTTTTACAGACAAGGAAACTGAGGCAAATGGGGTTAAGTAACTTGCTTAGTGTCACACAACCAGCAAGTATCTGAGAATGGATTTGAACTCATGAAGATGAGTCTTTCTGAATCCAAGCCCAGTGCTCCATCCACTGCACCTTGATCCCCTCTATTGAGTTTAACTCCTTACTAGATATAAACTTCTTAATATCAGGGAAGTTGCCTTATGATATCAATAGTTACTTCTCAGGTCTTTAAAGCCAGTTTTGTGGTTATAAAATCTCTGTGAAGGAAGTATAGCAGTGAGTCTTATTCCAATTTTATAAATGTAGGACAGAGGGTTTGAGAAGGGAAGTAGCCAAGGTCAGATTTTCCAGTTAGTTAGTGACATGGTAAGAACTAGAACTCCTGACTCCAATTCAAGCTCCCTTTCCATTATACCACATTATCTCTTAGTAGGTTTGGAATGTTCCTGAGGACCAAGCACATGCCCTTTGACATGGCAGAGTGCTCAGGGAGTGATTATTAAATTAGAATCTATGCAGGGTGATGCAGGCATACTGTTTAGAGCTGGATCACCTAGGTCAACTGTCTCTTTTATAAAT
The DNA here is from genome assembly GCF_019393635.1 of Dromiciops gliroides. NCBI lineage: Eukaryota > Metazoa > Chordata > Mammalia > Microbiotheria > Microbiotheriidae > Dromiciops > Dromiciops gliroides. The sequence goes on from NC_057861.1 coordinate 628,491,154, forward strand.
GAGGAAATTGGATTGCCCGAGTATGAATTAACTTGTCCAAGATCATGTAAGTAGGAACAGGGACAGGATTAAAACCTAGCTCTTCTGATTCTAAATCCAGTGCTCTTTCCATACCAAATAAAGTGATGTTTTCCTAGTCGTAGCATGTTTGGGGAACAGAATTTCTGTCATTGCTTCCAAACACCCCTACTTCCCCACCTTTTATACTTCATTCCACATAATCCTGCAATATAACTCCAGGGATAGAAGCAGATTCTGTAAATATACCTAGAGAGCTGTACAAATAGAAGAGGTGGTTATTCTTCTGTCTCTTCCCTCCCACCCACCCTTCACCAAGGACTTAGCTCTCTGTATAAGAGATGCTCTGTCAGGGGCAGTGACCAACTGGCTTTGTCTAGTGGCTGTCAGTCCAACTTGAGATATTGTCATCTTGGTTAGAAAGAAGTGATCACAGAGAAGGAATGTGAAGATTTTTTTTTTTGAAAAGTGTTAGTGCCCATTACTGACCCTGGCTTTCAGAACTTGCAGTTAGGAGAAGAGTGAAACAATCATGATTTTGAAAATTTTAGAGTATTATACTCTGATTGCAAAGCAACAAAAGTGGGCTACTTAACTCCCTGTAGTGAAAGATTCATTAAGCAAGATGGCATCCTGAGTGGTTCATTGAATAACTGAGTAGGAAAGGACATCTGGATCACTCTAGTCGAACTGATGGGTTAGTTAGAGTGCTGGGCCTGGAATCAGGAAGACTCATCTTCCAGAGTTCAAATGTGGCCTCAGATTTTTACTAGCTGTGTGACCCTGGGCAAGTCACTTAATCTTGTTTGCCTCAATTTCCTCATCTGTTAAATGAACTTAAGGAGGAGGAGGAGGAGGAGGAGGAGGAGGAGGAGAAGGAGGAGGAGGAGGAGAAGAAGAAGAAGAAGGAGAAGGAGAAGGAGAAGAAGAAGAAGAAGAAGAAGAAGAAGAAGAAGAAGGAGAAGGAGAAGGAGAAGGAGAAGGAGAAGGAGAAGGAGAAGGAGGAGAAGGAGAAGGAGAAGGAGAAGAAGAAGAAGAAGAAGAAGAAGAAGAAGAAGAAGAAGAAGAAGAAGAAGAAGAAGAAGAAGAAGAGGAAGAAGAAGAAGAAGAGCAGCAGCAGCAAGAACCCCTTTTACAACATACCTGACAAGTGGTCATCCAGCAGCCTTGCTTTGGAACTCTTCACTAGGGGAGAGCTCACTATCTCTGGAGGGAGCCCATTTGGCTTTGGAATAACACCAATGATTAGTTTTTCTATACTTCAAACCTAAATCTACCTCTTTGTCAATGGTAAACATGACTCCTAGTTCTGCTGCCTGGGTCCAAGCAGAACAAATCTAACCCTTCTCCTTTGTTGTTGTTGTTCAGTTGTTTAGTCATGTCTGACTTTTCATGACCTCATTGGCTTTTTGTTTATTTGTTTGTTTTTTGGCAAAGATATTGTAGTGATTTGCCCTTTCCTTTTTTTCTCTTATGTTATAGCCCTTCAAATATTGTAATACAGTGATTGTGTATCCTTTAGTTATTCTCTTCACCATGTTGCCATTTTATTAGATATTAGAAGTTTTAAGTGGTAACTGTGCAAATTAACTGTTAGACTTAAACAAATGCATTCCATCTTTCTATCCTCTGTCTCTCTAGTTAACTATACTGATTCCCTCATAGCTCAGCTAGTGCCTTCTTAGACAAATACCTTATATTTGTTTTGAATGTATTTCTATATACTTACATGTGTGCATTGGAGAGGCAGAAAGATCACAGAAGGAAGAAAAATGACCTTGGAGTAAAAGCCCCTGGGTTCAAAGGTTGCCTCGACTACTATCCACTTTTACTTATTTAAAAGCCAAGTCACTTTATCTCTCTAAATAAAGGTCCTAGTTTTCCTATGTGAATGTAATAGAGTATTGGCCATCAGGAACCTAGTCCTGAGATCCTAATGTATCATCTAGATGCTTGATGAGCCTATTCTTTATTATTATTATTATTATTATTATTATTATTATTATTATTATTACGGGGCAACTAGGGTTAAGTGACTTGCCCAGAGTCACACAGCTAGTGTCAAGTGTCTGAGGCTGGACTTGAACTCAGGTCTTCCTGAATCCAGGGCCAGTGCTTTATCCACTGTGCCACCTAGATGCCCCCCTATTTCTTCTTTTTAAAAATAAATATTATTCATTTATTTTAAACATTATTTTCTCTTTAAATGTTGATTTCCAAATTTTCTCCCTTCCTCCCATCTTGTGCCACACCCCCTAAAAGGAAAACAATATGATATCAATTATACATATGAAAGCATGGAAAATATAGGTGAACTACTTCTTAAAGTTTGTCATGATGTGGGAAGGGCCCCAAAGCACATGGAAGTGTTGTGTGACTGTTTCTGGTCTGTTTACTGCACAATGAACAGACCTATTGGTTGGTGACTAAGCCAGAACTAATTGGGAATTTGTACAAAAGATCCACTGGAGAAATTTTCTCTTTTTTGCTGGCCACAAGATATTAAGTACAACTTTGAGCTCTGGAGGATCAGTGGGGACCAGGATGCCATTCTCTCAACTGGGCTGTCCCATGAGCTCATGGCCTCGCAGGAAAGCCTGTGTCTGGGATGAGAACACCTCCTTTTTGTTTTTTCTTTCCTTTGGTACAGGGCCTTGTGAAACTTTAAATGTTGGAGGAGCAGAGATCCTTGGTGGAAACCTGCACCAAAGTTCCCTTGCAGCTGAACCAAAGGCTACTAGTATAGCCCTGGGGAATGTGCTTGCATGGCCCAGGCAGCAGAACATCAATCCAGTAGCCCAGACATCGTGTCCTACAGGAAGGGAGTAACTCATTTGGTGGCCAGGCTATATTTAGAAGTGAACTTGGTGAGGTGACTGCTTTGTAGTATCTACTTTAAGTTTGAGCTCACTCTCCCCAGGACTGAGGTAATAGAAGCTAGAGAATGTACTCTCAGTTGGGGGATGCTTTTGTACTTATCTTCTTGCTTTATCTTCTTAGTAAATATCACTTTATAAAAACTGATTGATGCTAATTGATTAATCAAATCAGGCTAACCTGTGATATTTATATTAACTGACACTGTTGATTTATATTTTGGCAGGATATACCAAAATAGCATGAAAATATCTCTCCATTCCTTCAGGGATGAACTTTAAGGGGGGAATATAGCCTCACTATGGGGACTGGACCTTCCAGTGTGAGTATGAGTTGGGAAAAGGATCCTAAGAACTTATGTAGGCTACATGCAAAATGAAGAGTTTGGGCCAAATGGCCTCTAAATCTGTGACCCTAGGATGTGATGAATGAATGAGATGATGTCTTATGCATAGGCTTTTCTTTACTATGTTAAATGCACGATTGAGTTTTCCCTAAGCCCATTCTAGAAGAGAAGGATTTAAGTGAGAAACAAAACTGACAAATAGAACTGGCCTCTTTCTGGGGTGGGGGCTAAGGGGGCAGGGAGCAACATTCTAGCCAGCAGTCTCAGTAGAACAGACCTCTTCAGACTCTGGGGAGAAGTAAATAGCAGTTTTTCACTTACTCTAGATTTTTTTTTCTCCTTCCAGGGCCTCAAAGATATGCATTTTAAGCTTAGGCTATATTGGAGTTTGTTTTGGGCATTTAAGGCTCTTTATAACCTGTCCCCTTCTTCCATTTCCAGTATTTTTACACTTTGCTTTTTTGCATGAAAGAACCAGTTACATTAGTCTACTTGCCGTGATACTCATAAAATTATGTCCCCTCCCTGCCTCCTTTGCTAGTGGTGTGACCCTGCTCAAGTCACTTACCCCCAATCACCTTAAACATCTGGGACCATCTCCAGTCATCCTGATGTATTTCTTGCCACTGGATTCAGATGGCTCTGGAGGAGAGAGTGAGGGTTTACCCTGCAAGCCCTCCCTCACTTAAATCCAATCCAGTACAAGTCATGACATCACCCCTATGTCATGGTTCTCTTTAAGAAGGAAGGACAAGCAACAACTACAACAGCATTTGTCCTTCATGCTTAGAATATGCTGCTTCCTCACCTTGTCCTCTAATTGGCCCTGGCTTCCTTTAAGACTCAGCTCAAACCCTAGAGTCTTTCTACCTGTTTTGTATTTCTCTTATATATACCTGGTTATTTACATGTTTTTGCTCTCACACATTTATATCACATTTGGATATAAGCTCCCTTTGTATCTTTCCACAGGCTTAACATTGTGTTTGGCATATAGTAAGAAATTACTTAATTTAATGGCTTAAGAAATCCTTGTGGACTAACCACATGCACACACCTGCAAATATGAGTATGTCAGCACGAATGTGTTGGTGTGAGGTGTGTTTGTGAATGTGCCTCACTGAATCTGGATCTATCTAAGAGAATACTGCTGTGTGCACCTATGAGTGTGTGTTCAAATTGGTGTTCATCTTTGAGTGTGTGAGAGCACATGTGTCTGTGTAAGGGTCTCAGTTACAGGCTGTAGGCAGTCTCTCCTTTCTAGCCACCAGCACCACAGAGAGACCACTAGGGAGAGCATCTGTGTGCCTTAGTCTGGGAGTGGGAGCTCAGGAGAATGTGTAAACGTTTGCACAAACCCGTTAATGTTTGAACTGAAGAATGTACTCCAGGGGACACAGCTGTGTCTGGGGATCCGTGCCTGTGTTAATGTTATGGTGGTGGCATGTGTGAAAGTGTGTCCATACCACACCGTTAGCCTAACATTACATCCGAGTTCAGGGTTGTCTTGCACCCCTAGCCTTCCATCCCGAGCCAGTGCAAGACTCAGCCAACTCTAAGAGCTCCCTTAGGCAGCTCTGCAGGCACCGCCAGCCCCCCGAAGGGAACCCAGCATGCGCGTGAGTGTGTGTGTGAGTGTGTGTGTGTGTCTGCCCCTGCTCGGGTGTGGAGGGGAGCAAGCAGATGGAGACGCAACAGGAGGTTGCCTTGAGATGAGTAAGGCAGGATAGCACCCTGGCCAGTGGGAGTGGTGTGTGGTATGTGGTGGGGAGAGTAGGTTCCGGAGCTGCTCCCAGCGCCCACCCTCTGGCACCAGAGTCACAGTCCAGCAGTCCATTCTAATTTCCCCCACCCCCTTTCCAAAGCCAGCGCTGCAGCGCACACGCCACTAGGGGCCACGCTTCTTGAAAAGGAGCTGCCTTAGCTCCCTCCCCCAGGCCCCCCCTTTTTGTTCTCCCCTTGTACCCTCCTTCCCTTCCAACACATCTCCGCTATAAACCGAGAAGACTGAGCGTCTCCTGAGCACAGCTCAGCTAGCCCAAGCCTGCAGCGGCGAGAGGGCGCGCCAGCCTCGACACCCAGCCATCTGCCTGCGGACCCAGGAATCCTGGAGCCTGCAGAACTCTGGAGCAGTCCAACCGAGGGGCCCCTAGAACACCATTTCCTCGGGGACCGATACCGGCCCGTAAGTTCATGCAAGTGCGTCGGCCCCTTGCTGACTGCCTGATCCACTCGCCATTCATTCTCTCTTCCTAAAGGTGATCTCTCTGCCTCTTAATCCCCTTGCATACTTCACCCATGTTTCTCCCGGGTCCCTTTGGGTCTCTTTAGATATCCTCCCTCCGCTTCTCCTGTTACCATCCTGCCCCCTTGTCTCCCTGGCTCCCCTTTCTTCCTTTTCTGTTCTTTTTCTTTTTCCTATGTTCTCTCCCCCTTTTCTATTTCCATTCCCTTTTCAGTGTTTTATTAGCCTGGCTCCTGGCCAAGCCCTCCTGTCTGTGTTTTCCTGGGGGTGGGGGCGGGACAAAGCCCAGGGTTTGAAGCCTAGTTCCCAGAGGTGTGACATCCTCTCCTCCTGAACCACGTCCATTCCGCAGTATCTGGAGAGCCCATCCCAGGTATATAGGGATTCCACCTGAACTTTGGAGAAGTAGGAGGAATATTGATTGTGTTCCACTCTGGAAGCCCAAGCTAAGGGTGTTGGGAGAACGTGCTTTTCTTTCTTCAGCTCCGTTTTGCGACACCCGCAGTCCCGCTCCAATATTCCCGGCCACCTGAACCTTTCACCGTGTGGAGCAGGTGGTTTTAAAGTACACCAAGCCAAACAGCTGTCGGCGTTCGGGGTGGGGGGGGGCGACTTCTGGGGCCAGTGTTCGAAGTGATTGCAACTCCAATGAGAAGGGAGTTTTCTAGGAGAGGGGATGCAATGAGGGCAGGAGCAGAAGTGAAGAGGGAAGGGGATTTTTGTGCGAGCTTCCACAGGGGTACAAAGTTAAAGGGGGGAGAGTGAGAGGGGGAGGGAGAGACAGGAGAGAGAGACAGAGAGACAAAGCCAGAGAGAGAGTCAGAGCCAGAGATATAGAGCCAGAGAGCCAGAGAGAAACAGACACGGGGGGGGGGGGGAAGGGGAGAGAGAGAGAGAGAGAGAGAGAGAGAGAGAGAGAGAGAGAGAGAGAGAGAGAGAGAGAGAGAGAGAGAGAGAGAGAGCTAGCGAGCTTGAGATCTTGCTGCTAAAAAGGTCCTTTCATGAATTTGCTTCATCTTCATGTCCCTGAAATCTGTTCCTGCCTGTGAATGGTGGTAAGCTAGCTAGCTAACAGGAAAGCTGGAGCGATTCTTAGGTAGGGGAGGGAGACTGGGAGAGGTTATGGACTAGGAATTTGCACAGGGGTCTATAATTCTATGGGGACACATAAAGATGGCACAGCAGATGGGTGGGAGTGTCTGAGGACCGGAGTTCCAATGCTAACTCTGCTACTTACTGGCTGGGTGATTTTGGACAAGTCCCTTTTTTCCTGAGTCTCCTCAGTTTCCTCATCTGTAAAATGAGAAGTGGAAAAGGTTGAACTAGATGATCTCAGAGGTGCCCTTCTAGTTCAAAATCCTGTGAAAAGAGGATTATCTATGTTATGGATTAGTGGCATAACAGAAAATATTCCATTTTATATTATACCTATGTGAGCTTGTTTATTGCATGCTTCTAATAGCCTGTTGGCTCTGTGAAAGCAGGGACCAGTTTCCTTTTTTCGTCTCTTCCTACCCCTACCTGCCCACAACCACAGAGTAGGCATTTAATTAGGGTTGGTCAAGTAGACTTGAAAATGAGTTTCACTTCTAGTTCATTGAATATTAGCTAGAGAACCAGTATAGACTGAAAGTTGATATTTTGATAACATAGACTAGAGGCTTTTATAGAGACACATTTCAGGAATCATTTCCTTTTTATAGAAAATGCCACCAAGGAGGGTTAGAGAGGGGGAAAGACATTGACCAAGGCCCCCAGATGAGTTCTATACTAGTAATCAAATCTCCCAACTTCCACTCCAGTGATTTTTCTACTACAATATGCTATATCCCCTGTCCCTCCTTCTATCTCTTCTCCCTTTTTCTTTTTCCTTCTCCTCCTTCTAATGGTCTTTTAAACTTTTTTTCTTTTGTTTTTTCTTATTTTCACTTCTCCTCCCCTCCTCTGTCTCTCCTGCCTTCCTCTCCTTGTCTTGCTCTTCTCCCTTTTTTCTCTCACCTTTTGTTATGTTTTGAGTCCTTTTCTCCCTCCTTTACTTCCCTTTTTTCTCCCTCATTCCACTCCCTTCCTTTTCTGTCTCTTCTCCAAACCTTCTTTTCTCCAGTTCCCCCTTTCTTCCTGTTTCCTTCCCTCTGACATCTTCCCCAACTCTTTTTCTTCCTCACTTCATTTCTTTTCAATCTCTTTTCCTTTTCTTTGCCCCATCCTCTTCTCCTTCCTCTTCTTTCCACTCTCTGCATCCCTTCTCCTCTCTCCCATCCTTCTCTCTCCATTTTCCACCCTTCCTGATCCATCCCCTGACTTTTCTAATCCTGACCTCTCCTTATCTCCTCCCTTTCTGCTTTTCTCACTTGGAACCCCCTCCATATGTTACCAATGGTCTCTACCAGTTGATTTATTGATTTATTCTCTTGTTTGGGGTCTTAAGACATATATTATTTTGTATTGCTCTGGGCTTACTTATTTGTGTTTATCTAGCTCTTTGTGAACTCTCTTATGGTAGGGGCAAGGATGGTGTCCTAGATCTCTGATGCATCCCACAGGGTTCAGTGGTGTTGCATGTAGTGGACACTTGCTGCTTGCCCACACACTAGGGAATTTCCTACTGTATGATGGAAGCATTGCTCTGTGCTGGTCCCCTTTCCAGTGTGTGTTGGTGAGGCTGGTATTCCGGTGCTTCTTTGGCATTTTGAATGCTTAGGATAGATTTATTTCTATCTGACTAGCATTTCTGATTTGGGCCCTCTCTGCAATGCCAGAAGTGTGCTTATCAGGCTGCTGAGGAGAGATGTAATTGTGAGGAATGATTAACATCACCTTTGCCATGAATTCCCAGGAAAGCCATGTTTAGCCTCTCTGAACATATGTGCTTAGGCTCTACCTTGGTGTCCTTAGCAAAGTCCTGGCTCTAGGGAAGCATGATAGTGCTAGGAAGCAGTGGGGACAGGCAGAGATGGGGAGTGCTCTGGGAACAAGAGACTTGGATGTTTTTTCTATCTTTAGGTTTTAAGTATGTGGTACTGGTATTCCATTAGTAATGATCATAATGTCAATAACTCATGAGAGCTTGTGCGTGGCTCAGCCTTAAAATGAGAAAAACCTGTGTACTAGGCTTACCTCTGATACTCATTATTTGGCCGTAGGCAAGCTACTTGTGGAATCAAAGATTTCCTTTTGCAAGGGACCTTAGAGATTATCTAGTCCAAACCTCTTACTTTACAGATGAGACTGAGGCCCACAGATGTTAAGTGCCTTGCTTAGGTTCACACAACTAGTTAGTGGGTCAGTATTTAAACCCAGGTCTTCCTGACTCTAAATCCAGAGTTCTGCCTACTACACCATCTTAATGTCTCAGTTGCCCGCTTCCTTTCACCCCTACCTCTTTCAACTCTTTATAAACTATAGACCAATTGCTCCCCGCCCCCCCCCCTCAGAGAGAGAGAGAGAGGGGGGGGGACAGGCAGGGAGAGAAGGAGGGAGGGAGGAAAAGGTCGAGGCAGAGAGAGAGGGAGAGGGAGAGGGGGAGGGAGAGAGAGAGCTGGAGGCAATTTCCCTATTGTTCTGGGGCTTTATATTGTTTCCCAGGGGCAACTAAAAAGGGATACTACCAACCCCCACCAATGCACACATAGCTGTAATAAGGATGAACGGGGTACTTAGCATGTTGAACCTCGGGAGGAGAAGGGCATTTGTGAACCCCAAGTACCTAAGCAGAAAGTTTGCTTGCACCGGTGCATGATAGAATAAAAAGAAGACTGGATTTGGACTTACTGGACCTAGGTTCAAATCCCTGTTCTGCTATTTACTGTCTGGATGGCCATGGACAAGTCATTTCTATGATCTGGTCCTCTGGGTTGGATTAGACTATTCATAGTTTCTTTCCAGCTTTAACTTGTGTGATCCTGTGGTACTTAGCCTCTGTAGTCAATAAAGCAGATCAAAGCTTGATGAATTAGCTCGGAGGACTTCCCTAGAAAATAGTACTCCTAGGGGGCAGCTAGATGGCACAGTGGATAAAGCACCAACCCTAGATTCGTGAGAAGCTGAATTCAAATCCTTCCTCAGACACTTGACACTTACTAGCTGTGTGACCCTGAGTAAGTCACTTAGCCCTTATTGCCCCGCAAAAAAAAAAAAAAATAGAAAATGGTACTCCTTCCCAGTGGCCCCTAATTCGAGTGGGTTAAGAGGAGAGAGGAAGTGAAGGGGAGGGGAGGAGAGAAGAGAGAAAAGGAAAAGAAAGGAAGGAGAGGAGAGATAAAGATAGATATCCTGTGAGAAGAGATAAGTCAAACAGATGGAAAAGCAGCTGAGAAAGTAAGGAAATTTTTGTTACAGAGTGAGAGAGATGCTAACTAAAGAGATAGCCTAGAGAGAGAGGACACTAACTTCAGGCACTAGTTGAATGTATGATAGGAGGGGAAGGAAATCCTGCTCTCACTGCAGCTTTGTGCTTGCACTAGGTGGACTTTTTTGTTGAATGAATGAAAGTCAGAAGAGATGGTGAAACTTGTACTGGATTGGCAAGAGAGAGAAAAAAAATGTTTTTTGAGCCCCAATTTACTGCTCAGTATCTCAGTTGGTCAAATACAAAAACCAGTTGAATAAATACAAAAAACGATCCTACATGCAAATATGGTGGTGAGCACTTCAGGAAATAGGAAAGGGTATGAGACACCCTCACTTCCCTTAAGGAGCTCATGACCTGATGGGGTAAGCAGGATACACACGGTGAATAGAGAGATTTGGAGCATAGAGACCTGGGTTTGAATTCTAGGTGTACAACTTACTACTTCGAGTAACAATGACCATGAAAGGCCTTCCTCCTCTCTGTTCTTTAGCTTCAGGAAGATGATGTTCAAGGTACCTTTCAGGTTCAAAGTTTGTGGCCCAGTGAACTAACAATACAGGGCAGAGGCTTTAAATGAATGGGTGGATAGTGCTGATAGAGGTATGTGCAGGGAGAGACTGTTAAGGTTTATGGTGGGAGCAGAGAAAGCTTTGTGGGCAAGCCAGAATTAATGCTAGGCCTTTAAGCATAGGTAGAAAGGAGTTGGAAAGGAGAGGAAGGGGAGGAAATTTCAGACCCAGGTACAAAGAATAGTGTGAACAAAGGTATGGATGTTGGAAACACAAAGCTAAAGTAAGAATGGGATTTCCTCCCTGTCCCATCACATATTCAACTAGTGCTGAAGTTTATCTACTTATCTATCTATCTATCTATCTGTCTATCTATCTATCATCTATCTATCTATCTATCTACCTATCTACCTATCTATTCATCCATCTATATCTATCTATCTATCTTTATATATGTGTGTATATATGTGTATGTGTATGTATACATATGCATATATGTACTGGATATATAGTATAGATTTGGACCTAGATGATTTCAATCCCTGTTCTATTACTTATGTGTGGATTTTTAGTCGTCACTTCACCCCTTTGAGGGTCAGTTTCCTTAAATGTAAAACGAGGTGTTTGACCAAGATGATCTTAGAGGCCTCTTCCATCTCTAAATCTGTAATCCTATGATCTCTTTCTGGCTTACTTAACATGACTGCTGTGAAGATCAATTTAACTGATAGGTGCAAAGCACCTATAGTACTACATACTCTAGTATACTATATGCCATAGTATAATACTATAGACACTATAGTGTGCTATAGTATTACATAAGTAATCTAGATAGAGTATGCCAGATTCATCTTTCTGATGCATAAGTGTGGTCATATAACTCCCTTTTTCTGAAACCTTCAATGGCTCCCTGTTTATTACTAAATAAAAATAAAATTCTTCACATTAGCAACTAAAGTCCCCTACAATCTGACTTCAACATGTCTTTTCAAATTCATCTCACACAACTCTTCACTGTCTCCTGAACATTCCAATGCTTAGTGACTTTTCTTGGTAATTCCAAATTGTTTCCCAGAAAGATTAAACCTATCTGTAGCTCCACTACTAATGAATTAGCATGGTGTTACTTCTATTAGCTCCTACACTTGTTGGAGGTGCTAACTTACTAAGTGGCATTCCAATTATGAACCATTCACACAAGGGAGGATATATGTATGTGTCTATGCATGAATGTATGTATATGCATGTATGTATGTGTGTCTATATGTATATAGACACACATATATGACAGTGAAGGACATTCAGGATCAGAAATGGTGGCTGAAGGACATTGGGGGTGGTGGCTTAGAGTCAGACAAAAGTTGGGGTGGTTTTCTTGTGGAATAGAGATGGTGGATGACCTCAAGGCAGACTAGAGGCCCATCATGGGAAAGAAGCAAACTTCTTGCAAGTATATTCAAATATTGGTACATAGGTCAAAGCTCTAGTCTCCTATCTCTAATTAGACTCTGCCAAAAATCACCCTCCACTTTATTTACCCATTTATATACTGAATGATAAGGTGCTTAGACTTTCCTCTTTTCCTCTTTGAAAGAATGTTTATTTGTACAGGTTCTTTTCTTCTCTGAGGATATTTCTTTTTTCTTTTTGGCAGAAAACTCACATATCTTAAATGTATGTCATTCACTATGTATTCCTTTTGAGTACAGCGGTCCCATAACCCTTGTTATCTACTCCTTTCTCATTCATTCATTTGTGTGAATTGCCCATTTCACAGAGTCAGAGTTAGAAGGCAATTTAGAAGCCACATAGCCTAAATGGGATCTGACTAAGAATCCCTTCTTGTTCATGTCGCTGAGGTAGTTATTGCAGGAGATAGAGTATGATACAGTACTACATAAATATGAGTTAGTTATTTATTAATATTTTTATAACAACAACATCTTGTCCTTTTGCTGAAATCCTCTGATGATCCATGGTGACCTCAAGGTGGCCTAGGGTTCTTGAAGGCTACACCAGTAGACCATGAGCCGTGGCCAGATTGGAAAGGCTTTGATGTCTTTAGCCTGAGGACTGTGCAGAGTGAGTGATGAATTTCGTTGTTTATAGCAACTCATTAAACCATCTAATCAGATGTGCAGGATATATGATCTAGTTTCAGGGGGAAAGGACCTGTGATAATGAAATGGGTGCTTGAAATAGGTATGTCATTATACTTTATCTTTGTAGAGGATCTTATAATACAGGGAAGTCATCCTAGCACTTCTGATTTCTCACTTTGTGTGCTTTTCCCTACTGTATAACCCACAACCTCAACTACACATTGAGTTGTCTGGATACCATGTGAATGCCAAGTTGTCTTCCTGAGAGAATGTAAATTCCTTGAGAGTAAGGAATGCATCATTCTTTTTTTTGTTGTTGTTGTTGTTGTTTTTGTTTTAGTGAGGCAATTGGGGTTAAGTGACTTGCCCAGGGTCACACAGCTAGTAAGTGTTAAGTGTCTGAGGCCGGATTTGAACTCAGGTACTCCTGACTCCAGGGCCAGTGCTCTATCCACTGTGCCACCTAGCTGCCCCCATCATTCTTTATATTTATATCTACAGTGTCTAGCAGAGGGTATGGTCACACAGTAGGTGCTCAATAAATACTTGTTCCTTGACTGATTGATCCATCGAGTGTAAGAACTCTAGTTGCTTTGGGTTTCAGAAGGCATTTTTAAAATCTAGGAACCTTATTTTTTCTTTGCACATTTAATTTTCATTTTTTCTTAATTACATGTAAACAAAACATTAACATTTATTAAAAAAAAAAGTTGACTTTCAAATTTTCTCCCGCCTCCGTCCTCTCCCTCCTCCTTGAGAAGACAAGCAATTTGATATAGATTTTGCATATGCAAGTCATGCAAAACATTTCCATATTAGCCATATTGCAAAAGAAAATACAGACTACAAACTCCAAAATAATAAAGTAAAAAAGTATGCTTCAATCTGCATTCAGACTCTATCACTTATTTTTCTGGAAGTAGATAGCATTTTTCATCATGTCCTTCAAAGTTGTCTTAGATCATTGTATTGCTGAGAATAGCTAAGTCATTCATAGTTGATCATATTATATTGCTGTTTTGTACAATGACCTCCTCATTCTGCCCACTTCTCTTTGTATCAGTTCATATGTCTTCCTAGGTAATCCTGAAAGCATCCTGCTTGTTATTTGTGATAGTACAATCATATTCCATCACAATCATATACTACAACCTGTTCAGCCATTCCCCAATTGATGGGCATCCCCTCAATTTCTAATTATTTGGTGCTACAAAAAGAGCTGCTATAAATATTTGTGTACATATAGGTCCTTTTCCTTTTTCTTTAATCTCTTTGGGGTAGAGGCCTAGTAATGGTATTGCTGGGTCAAAGGGTATACACAATTTCATAGCCCTTTGGGCATAGTTCCAAATTATTGTCCAGAATGGTTGAACCAGTGTGCATTAGTGTTCTGATTTTTCCACATATCCTCTAACATTTGTAATTTTCTTTTTTGTCATATTAACCAATTTGATAGGTGTGAGGTGGTTCCTGAGTTGTTTTAATGTGCATTTCTCTAATCAAGAATAATTTAGAGCATTTCTTCATATGACTATAGATAGCTTTGATTTCTTCTTCTGAAAACTGCCTATTCATATCCTTTGACCATTTTTTCAGTTGGGGAATGATTTGTATCCTTATAAATTCTCTATATATTTGAGAAATGAGGCTTTTATCAGAGAGACTTACTGAAAATGATTTTTCTCACTTTTCTACTTCCCTTCCAATCTTGGTTGTATCTGCTTTGTTTCTGCAAAACTTTTAAAATTTAATGTAATCAAGATTATCCATTTTATATCCTGTAATGTTCCCCATATTTTGTTTGGGCATATATTTTTCCATTATTCATAAACCCTACAGATAAAATATTCCATGATCCTCTAGTTAGCTTATGATATGACCCTTTATGCTTAAATCATGTACCCATTTTGACCTTGTTTTAGTATGTAACATGAGATGTTGGTCTATGCCTATTTTCTGCCATATTGCTTTCCAGTTTTCCCCTGCCATTTTATCAAATAGTGATTTCTTGTCTGTAAATCTTAGATCTTTGTGTTTATCAAATGATATATTAGAATGGTCAATTACCACTGTATATTATGTACTTAATCTATTCCACTGATCCACTATTCTATTTCTTAGTCAGTATCAGATGGTTTTGATAATTGCCACTTTATAATATAGTTTGAGATCTGATATAGCTGGGTTACCTTCCTTTGTATTTTTTCATTAATTCCCTTGATATTCTTGGCCTTTTTTTCTTCCAGATGAATTTTGTTATTATTTTTTCTAGCACTACAAAATAATTTTTGGTATTTTGATGATATAGCTTTGAATAGGTAAATTAATTTAGATAGAATTATCGTTTTTATTATATTGGATCAGCCTATCCATGAACAATTAGTATTTCTCCAATTCTTTAAATCTGACTTTATTTTTATGAAAAGTGTTTTGTTATTGTGTTCATATACAGGATGGGCCCAAAGTCATGATGGGCTTTCAATATTTAATAATTCCTTTATTTTTTGTTTCTAATTATAATACCATAGCATCATATATTGTATATAAGAAATTAATTTATATGATGTATGAAAAACCAAATCCCATAGATGGCAAAAATGAAAGAAAAATAATTTTCAAAAAGTTATTAAAACATCATGACTTTTTGCCCACCCTGGAATTCTTAGGTTTGTCTTAGCAGGTAGACTTCCAAGTATTTTGTATTGTCTGCAGTTATTTATGGATAATTCCTTTATCTATCTTTTGCTGCCGGATTTTATTGGTAATGTATAGAAATGTTGATGATTTATGTGGGTTTATTTTATATTCTATATCTTTGCTGAAGTTGTTAATTATTTTAACTAGTTTTTAGTTGATTTTCTAGGAATCTCTAAGTATGCACCATCACATCATCTGCAAAGAATGATAATTTTGTTTCCTAAAGGTGTATTCTAATTCCTTCCATTTCTTTTTCTCCTCATTGCTATAAGCTAACATTTCTAGTACAACATTGAATAATAGTGGTGATAATGGGCATCCTTGCTTCACCCCTGATCTTATAGGCTTCTAGCCTATCCCCACTACAGATAATACTTGCTTATGGTTTTAGGTAGATAGCTACTTATTTTTTTTATTTTTTATGGAGCAGTGGGGGTTAAGTGACTTGCCCAGGGTCACACAGCTTACAAGTGTCAAGTGTCTGAGGTCGGATTTGAACTCAGGTCCTCCTGAATCCAGGGCCAGTGCTTTATCCACTGCACCACCTAGCTGCCCCCAGCTATTTATCTTTTTTTTTTTTGAATGTTGTTTTTTTGTTTTGATTTGTTTTTCAGGGCAATGAGGGTTATGTGACTTGCCCAGGGTCACACAGGTAGTAAGTATCAAGTTTCTGAATCCAGATTTGAACTCAGGTCCTCCTGAATCCAGGGCTGGTATGCTATCCACTGCACCACCTAGCTGCCCTACTTATCATTTTAAGGAAAGTTATGAAGACTCAGGGAGTTAGAACAGAGAATTAAGGATGTCTCTTTGAATAAAGACTCTACGAAGATGTCCAGGGTAGAGAGCAGAGTGGGACCATGCTGGGGAAAAATCAGTATTGATCGGTATGCTCCAAATACTACTTGTTGTTTCTTCTCTGAGGATATTTCTTTCTTGATTGTGATAGCAAACTCATACATCTTAGATGCCACAATGTATTCCTTCTGAGGAGAAGGATCCCATCATTCTTGCTATCTACTCCTTTCTCATTCATTCAGTCATATGTATGGATATGTATTAATTGTCTATTTCACAGAGTCAGTGTTAGGAGGCAACTTGGAAGCCACATAGGTTAAATCAGACCTGACCAAGAAACCCTTCCTATTACTATGGGCATGGCCCTGAGCTAGGTATTACAGGAGAAGAAAGATAATTGAGCTATGGTTTCTGCCCTCATGGAGTTTATAGTCTAGTAAGGAAGATGCTGACTCAGAGAAGTAGAATACAAATTATGATGGGATAAGTATACAAGAAGAACACAAAGTTCTTGGAAATGAGAGAAAGTTGGAATAATTTCTGGATGGGCCATCATAGAACTTGGGGCTGGAAGAACATTAGAGATCATTAAACCACCACTCTTATTTTACATATATAGAACTAAGGGCTGGGGTAAGTGACATTCCTAGGGTCACACAGTTAATAAGTAGTAAGGCAGGAATTCATATCCATATTCTATACTACATATTCAATGGTTCTTCTATTATATCAACCTTTATGGAAGGGGTAGCCTTTGCATTTGGCTTTGAAGTTGGGCTACAATTTCATCTGGTAGAGAAAAAGGGAGGTGGTCATTTCAAGTATAATATAGGGAATGACATAAAGTTACCAAAGAGGGAAAGCACAGGGAATGTTGAGGGGACGGGGAAGAATTGTGCGAAATGAAGTGGGAAAAGCACATTTGAGCCAGATTGTGGAAGACTTTAGTTGCTAGTGTGAAGAACTTAATTTTTATTAATAGGAAATAGGGAGCTCTTGAAGGTTTCTGAGCAAGGGAGTGACATTGATCAGACTTAGACATAAAAAAGATGAATCTGGTAGTGTGTATAGAGTGGATTGAAAGAGACTGGGGACAACTTTACCCTGAAGTTCATTCCTTGGTCTAAAATGTTTGAGAGAGACAGGGATGGAAATAAAGACAGTGATGGAGCCCCTAGGTTGTGGGTTTTAGTTTTCCCACCTGTAGAATTGGGGGAAGAGAGGGATGGCATTGGGTAGTGGAGATGACTTTGAAGAGAATCTTCTAGCCCAGAAATTCTACATTTTCAAAAGCCTATTGATCACCAGCAATGTTTGAGGTTGTACACTCACACAAGCTTTTCTGAATATCTTTCAGAATGGGCTTAGGAGACTGCTTTGTTATGGCCATGGTGATTGCCTGGTTCAGTTAAGTGGCTTCCTGCTGGAACCAGGAACAGGCAGGTGAGCAGGCAGCCAGGCAACCAGGGATATAGAGGAAAGCACATTGCCCAAGGCCTTTAAAGATCAGAGGGAAGAATGGGACACACGGGGCTAGATTTCCCCCATGGACAAGCTGCTGTCTGCAAGAAAGAGGACACATTAACTAAAAAAAAAAAGATAAAATAATTGATGCTATGTTTTTTTTTTTTTTTTTTGCGGGGCAATGGGGGTTAAGTGACTTGCCCAGGGTCACACAGCTAGTAAGTGTTAAGTGTCTGAGGCCGGATTTGAACTCAGGTATACTCCTGAATCCAGGGCCGGTGCTTTAACCACTGCGCCATCTAGCTGCCCCGATGCTATGTTTTTAACATAATAGGCACTCCCCAGCAAACACTCAAACAGCTCCCTCCCTTAGTAGACTGATTGTAACAGGTGTTAATATCAGGGTGGCACAACTGATAAAGCTGTGAGCCCAGAGATAGGAATTCCTGCATTCAAATACAGTCTCAGACACTTACTAGCTTTGTGACCCCAGGCAAGTCACAACCTTTTTCTGCCTCCTTTTCCTCAATTTTAAAATGGGAGTCATAATAGCACCTACCTCCCAAGGTTTATAAAGGTGAAATAAGAGAATATTTGTAAAACACTTAGCACAGTGTCCAACACATAGTACGTGCTTAATAAATGCTTATTCCCTTCCCTTCCCTCCCAATTGTTAACAGAGAAAAACCACATACATTCACCATGATAGTATGCTATGAGCATTGACCATGAACTTGATCTGAATTTTTGTTCCCCTTTAGGTTTTTTTTTTTAATGACATTATTGTTATCTCAGTGTATACTATTCTTTTGGCCCTGCTTTCTTCACTTGGCACCCCTTCATATAAATTGTCCCATATTTCTCTGAATTTTTTCACGTTATTCTGACTCCTTATAATGTAATAATATTTCATTGCATTCACATACCATAGTCTGTTCAGCCATTTCCTGGTTGTTCCCAGGTTTTTATTTTTGTTCCGAGCTTTTTATTATCACAAATAATCTAACCATGAATATTTTGGTAGATAAGGGTCTCTTCTCACTTTCAAATATCTCCTTAGGTTAGAGTTTAAATATTAGAATCTCTGGGTTAAATCGTAGTGACTTTTCTTGGCAGTTTCAAATTGTTTTCCAGAAGGATTAAACCTATTCCCAGCTTCACTACTAATGAATTAGCATAGTGTTATTTCTATTTGCTCCTATTAGCTCCTACACTTGCTGCAGGTGCTAATTTACCAAGTAGCATGCTGGTGAAAGTTAGTGATGAACAATTCCCACAATGGGGAGAACCTGGGACACTAATTAGATCAATTAAGCTCTTTGATGACTTTTTTCTGCTTAGCTTAGCTGGATAGAACATAGGGGTTGGTGAGTATATCAAATGGGATACTGTCTGTAAGTGTTTTTGTAAATTACTCTCTCTCTCTCTCTCTCCCTCCTCACAGTTAACATACACACACACATATGTATATGTATGTGCATATATACATATATGCACAACACACGTATGCATATATGCATGTGTGTATATAAATACACACACGCACACACACACACACACACACACACACACACATATATATATATATATATATATATATATATATATATATATATATATATATATATATAAAACGACTGTCATTACTAAGGTTCAAAAGATGGAGGAGTCCATCAGTATATATGCTTACTCTAACCTATATGAGAATCCACCTCTCCTTACCCCATGGCCCCTGCCTCCATACCTTAAGTGGTCTGTGTACCACATTTCACCTAGTTGTGCACCTTGTCCATCTTATCATCTGCCATGTCACTGCCCTCCTTCTCCCCTTCTCCTCCAGAAAAAGAAAACAAAAACAGTCTCTGAGACAGTTAATCCACTCAGCTTTGGAACTCCTGTCCTTGGTTAAGCTGCCATGTTTGATATAGTTAATGTATTTAAACTCAACTTGCCCACTATATCTAGGTGACCCTTAACCATCCTATCAGTCATCCACCTTGTCCATCCTGATGCCAAATGCATACCCTTTGCACTTCTTTCTCTGAGTTTAGAAACCAAGTTGTTATTATCAGTATACCTGGAAATCACATGCCATTTGTCTGACCTTTGGACCAACTCACCATCCCTGTGTCTTCCTAGACTCTTCCTTTCCACCACTCCCATTTTGTCTCCTCTTTTTGGAATGTGAGTTCCTTGAGAAGAAAGATTGTTTTACTTTTGTGTATCTGATCCCTGTGTCTAACATGGTGCCTGGTACATAGTAATTGCTTAATGAATCTTTTTCATTCACTCATTCATTTATTAATACTTTTAATTAGTTGTGTGGGCTCTAAGTTCATCACTTATGATAGCTACTCTTATCTCTTAGGATATTCCTCTTTGAACTGAGCTAGCCTGATCCTCAGATGGCAAACTTTCCATCCTGGCATGGGCCTTTCCAACTTGTTAGTACTTACTAGAACTTCCTAGAACAAAAAGAACCCAAGTTTGAGGTTGACTCCTAGTAGGTCAGGAGAATAACTCTGGTTTAGGAAAAAGGGGATACACCCATGTACAGAGGCTTTGGAGGGAACATGGCCAATGCTCAGCTGCCTTTTGAGTGGTTGTAGGAATGAATTTCCAGATTCAAATAGAAAGAGGATTAGTGGCTTATCATTTACCCCATTCTATTCTCTTCAGATCCCCCCTCCCCCAACACATCCCTGCTGCTGTACTATATAAGAGGGGAGGGGGAAAGGCACAAGGTGAAGTTTTTTGATGAATGTGTCATTTCTGTAACTAAGAACATTGGAGTTCCTGAATAATGGCTTTTACCAGAATGTTCTTCCAAAGAGGCAGTTGCCACTGTAATGGGTTATTATTATTCTTGATTACTCTGTAGTCTTAAAACATGAGGTGAGGTGTTCATAAGTGGGGAAAGTGTGCAGACAGCAGTGAGATAAGGAGCACACATCCTCTATTTTTAGGGTGATTGAGCACAATCAGAGCTGCCAAAGGACCTTTGAAATCAATTAGCCCCACTCCTTTCCTTTACAGATGAGAAAATTGAGGCCCAGAGAGGTTAAGTGGATGAGGTCACTGGTAGCAGAGCTGGGACCTGAAGCCAGGTTTCTAATTCCAAATCCAGAACTCTTTTCTCATCTCTATTCCAACTCTCTGACATTTTTGAAGATAGAGAAATCTTTGACCCTATTTCCTCAAGGGGGTCACAGGATTTAGAGCCAGACAGACCTTATAGATCATATTCATGTGAAAGGTGGGGAAACTAAGGCTCAGAGAGGTAAATGACTTTCCCAAAGTCACTCAGCTAAAAAGCAGAACAAGAATTTGAATCCAAGCCCCAAGTTTAGCACCCTTCCCATTATACCAGGCTTTATGCATGAAGTAGAGTTCTAAAGGGCAGAGGTGAGTGGCAGGTTGGGGCTAGAACCCAGGCCTACTCTATTAACATCCTATAACATCCTATTCTAGCATTCTTTCTGCTCCTGAGGCTGCTTCTTGTGATTGAGGGGAAGCAGTTTTGATTGAGAGGAGAATGAAACCAGCTAATCAGCCCTGTAGAGTTGATGAAACTTTAATGGGTATTATGTTGAGGCAAAATGTTGGGTCTGAATGCTTCAAATGTTAAAAGGGCCATGAATTCATTGACCTGGGTACTCTCTCCACCAATATAGATCATAGTCCTTACAATCATTTTATTTCTGTCTCTGCAACATCTCTCACACATGTCTTCTCTTTCTTCACAATCATGACTATTTTAGTTCCTAATAACCTCTACCCAGACCATTACAATAGCCTTCTAATGACTCTCACTGCCCCAAGTTTCTCTCCTCCATTCTATCTCAGCTGTCATATTTTTTTTTCTTAAAGCACAGATTTAACTGGGTTACTCCCTCTACTCAGCAACTCTAGTGGTTTCCTTTTACCTCCAGGATCAGATATACTCCTCTGGTATATCTTTCTATTCTCCTTACATTTGGGAAGCTAGGTGGCACAATGGATAGAGCACTGGGACTGAAGTCAGGAAGACCTGAGTACAAATCTGACCTTAGTCACTTATTAGTTATGTGACCCTGGGCAAGCCCATTAACCTCGTTTGCCTCAGTTTCCTTATCTGTAAAATGAGCTGAATAAACCACTCTAATATCTTTGCCAAGAATATTCCAAATAAGGTCACAGAGAATTGGACATGACTGAAATGCCTGTACTACAACAAATAACACCAACACCAACACATTGTAAGGTCAAGTCATACTGGTCTACTTTCTGTTCTTCACACATCTCCTATCTCTGTGTCTTAGTTGATACTGTTCTTTATACCTGTCATTCTCTCCCTCTTAACCTCTGACTCTTTGAATCCCTGGCTTCCTTTAAGACTCAGTTCAAATGCTACCTCCTGTAAGAGACCTTTCCTGGTTTCCCTGGTTGTAAGTGACTTTTCCTTTCAGGTTCCCCTTGAACTACTCTGAATTTATTTTATTTATACACATGTGGCTTCCCTTTATTAGATTGTAAAACCCTTGAGGATGAAGACCACTTTTTTCTGCTTCTTACTATCCTCAACATCTTGCATAGGGCCCTGACACATATTAAATGCTTGATAAATGCTCAAATAATTGATTTCTTAGTAGAGTAAGTGACCTTCTTTGAATTACCACAACCTTCCAGAACTTGCTAACCACCTCCCAGATAACTAGTGTCTCTTATATCTGCTAGGCTAGATCACTGTTAGGGTCTCCAGCTTCATACTTTTTACCCCTGCCAGGCAATTGGGGTTAAGTGACGTGCCCAAGGTCACACAGCTAGTAAGTGTCAAGTGTCTGAGGCTGGATTTGAACTCAGGTCCTCCTGACTCCAGGGCCAGTGCTCTATCCACTGCAGCACCTAGCTGCTCCCCTAGATTCATACTTGAAGCCTTTCCTTCTTGCTAGTGATTTGTTGAGTTTGGGCCCTGACAGCATCTCTACACCATGATAATGTGACAAAGAAGACCTTAGTGAAGGGATCCAAGATGGAATTCAAATAAATATACTAACAGAACTTTAATCTTTCTTATCTTCATTCTACAGGTGGTGAAACTAAAAGTCACAGAGGGGGAATTATGTACCTTAGGGGTAGATACAACATTTGAACATGAGTCTTCAGGCTTCAATCTGATGTTCTTTTTCCCTCACCACAGCCAACTGATTAGACATCAGAAACTTCATTTAGGTCTTAAAATGAGGCTTCAGTTCTGTTCAGTTAATGGACAAACCTTGGAGGCATATTCTGGTCATTGTAGAACAGCTACACCCTAGGCTTTATTTTCTTTTCCAGCTGACAAGGATGATAGAATCATCGGGGTCTTTCCTGGGTTATCTCCATTAGGCCAATCATAGCAATTATATAATACAATGGCCCACTCTGGACGAACTGCATGGGCTGGCTCTCAGGTGCACTCATCTCAGTTTATACAAGATCTAGCTACTGATGTGGCCTTCTAGAATCATAGATTTGACAGAGCTGGAAGGGAGTTTAGAACATGAAACCCAGGATGTCAGAATAGCAAGAGAATTCATAAAACAGAATGTCAGAGCAGAATGGGAACTCCCAACATCGAAAACAGACTATTGGAACAAAGAGGGGATGCAATACACGGAATGTCAGGGCAAGAAGGGATCTTAGAATGCAGAACACAGGATGTCAAGGCAAGGCAAGAAGGGACTTTATAGGTCATCTATCCCAGGACTTCTTAAACTTTTTCTACTCGTGACCTCTTTTTGCCTGAGAAATTTTTATGCCACCCCAGGTATATAGGTATATAAAATAGATGTACATGATCTTTTACTATTGCCAAATTTTTCATGACTCCCACATTCAGTCAAGTGACCCCCATATGGGGTCATGACTCAGAGTTTAAGAAGCTAGGATCTAGCCCAATTTCTTTTTAAAATTTCCCAAATGGGAAAACTGAGGCCCAGAGAAAGGAGAGACTTCTCTAAGGTCTCACAGTGAATTAGTAGCCAAGACATCTGTCAAATTCTGGGTTTTTTGCCTCTTTTCATGATTCCATACTTGAGACACAGTAATGAAGACTGATTTGGTGAAAACTACTATCATTTTAGAAAAATATCCCTGACTGGGCCCTATACTCATGGAAACTTCCCTGTATCAGGATTTTCTTTTTTAAATTTAAATTTTTTTTCTGTTTAGAATTTTATTTTCCAAATTACATGAAAAACAAATTTTGACATCAATTTTTTAAAACTTTGTGTTCTAACTTTTCTTCATCCCTCCCTCCCCATGCCCAAGAACTCAAGCAATTCAATGTAAGATATACATGAGTAGTCATGCAAAACATCTCCACATTAGCCAGGTTGTGAAAGAAAACAGACAAAACCAAAACTTCAGATTAAGAAACTATCAAAAAAATTATGCTTCAATCTGTTTTCAGATACCATCAGTTCTTTCTCCGTATATGGATTACAATTTTCATAAGTCCTTCAGAATTATATTGGTTCGTTGCATTGCTGAAAATAACCATATTCTTCACAGCAGATCATCTAACACTATTGCTGTTATTTTGTATACAGTATATTTCACTATGCTTCAGTTCATGTAGGTCTTTCCAGGTTTTTCTGATAGCATCCTATTCATCATAACTTTTATATAGTACCTTAAACTTGATAAAGAATTTTCTTCACAATAGCCTAGCAAAGTAAGTACCATACATTTTGCCATTATCATCAATCATTATAACTGTTTCCCTCCATCCTATCCCCTTCCCATGATATTGACTCTATTTTCTATCTTCTTTTACCTTATTCCTCCTCAAAAGTGTTTTGCTTCTGATTGCCTCCTCCCCCATTCTTCTCTCTCTTCTTTCATCCTTCCCTCCTTATCCCCTTTTCCTTCTACTTTCTTGCAGGATTGGATAGATTACTCCACACAATTGAGTGTGTATGTTATTCTCTCCTTGAGCTCACTCTGATGAGATTAAGGTCTTTGAGCTAATTCTGATGTGTATAAAGTTCCTTCACTTTCCCACACCTCCCCCATCTCTCCCCTCCTATTCCATACACCCTTTCATGCTTCTTTCATGTGAGATTTCACCCCGTTCTACCACTCCCCTATCCCTTCCCCCAGTGTATTCATCTCCCCCCTCAATTTTACCCCAAAGATGTCATCATGGGGCAGCTAGGTGACACAGTGGACAAAGCACCCACCCTGGACCCAGGAGGACCTGAGCCCAAATTGGGCCTCAGACGCAAGACACTCATCAACTCTGATGTGCCCCCCCCCAAAAAAAAAAGAGAAACAAAAAAAAATAAATGATTTCCAGGTTTCACCCCTTAATTATCAATTCCCACCTGTGCCCTCTGTCTAAATTTATTACTATCATCTGCCTTAATACTCAGAAGGCTCTTATGATTTAGACATATCATCTTCCCATGCAGGAATGTTAACAGTTTAATGTTTTAACATTTCTCACAATTTATCTTTCCTGTTTATCTTTTTATGCTTCTCTAGGGTATTGCATTTGAAAGTCAAATTTTCTATTCAGGTCAGGTCTTTTCATCACAAATACCTGAAAGTCCTCTTTTTCATTGAAGTCCCATTTCCCCCCTGAAAGATTATACTCAGTTTTGCTGGGTAGGTGATTTTTGGTTGTAAACCCAATTCCTTTGCCCGCTGGAATATTATATTTCATGCCCTCTGATCCTTTAATGTAGAAGCTGCTAGACCCTGTGCTATCCTTACCATGGCTCCACAGTATTTGAATGGCTTCTTTCTGGCTGCTTGCAATATTTTCTCCTTGACCTGGGAGCTCTGCAATTTGGCTATAATATTCCTAGGAGCTTTCCTTTTGGGATCTTTCAGGAGGTGACTGGTGGATTCTTTCAATTTCTATTTTATCTTCTGCTTCTAGAATATCAGGCCAATTTTCCCTGGCAATTTCTTGGAAGATGATGTCTAACTAAGCTCTTTCCTTGATCATGGTTTTCAGGTAGTTCAATAATTTTCAAATTATCTCTCCTGGATCTATTTTCCAGGTCAGCAGTTTTTCCAAGAAGATATTTCACATTGTCCTCAATTTTTTTTATTCATTTGGATTTGCTTTATTTTGTCTTCTCATAAAGTCACTAGCTTCCATTTGTTCAGTCCTAATTTTTAGGCAATTATTTTCTTCAGAGAGCTTTTGTATCTCTTTTTCCATTTGTCTTTTCAAGCTGTTGACTTTTTTTCATGTCTTTCCTGCATCACCCTCATTTTTCTTTCCATTTTTTCCTCTACCTCTCTAACTTTATCTTCAAAGTCCTTTTCGAACACCTCTATGGCCTGAGACCAAGTCGTATTTTTCCTGGAAGCTTTAGATGTAGGGGCCCTGACATTGTTATCCCCTTCTGAGGGTGCACCTCAATCTTTCTTATAACTAAGGAAGCTTTCTAAGGCTCACAACTTTCTCTGCCTGCTCATCCTGCCCGTCTTTTATTTGACTTTTACCTCCTTCATAGTATGGGTTCCTGCTTCCAGGATATACTGGCCCAAGCTTCAGGGGGCAATTTCTTCACTCTCCTGGCCCTTTCTCTGGTCTGTAGATAACCCCATGCCAACTTGCCAATAAAGTATGTAGCAAAACTTTATGTGCCATGGTTGCTAGCTCTGAAGAGCCTGCACCCCTCTCCCACCCGGGCTGCTACCACTCAAGGTTTCTTCCTGGTTCCCTGCTGGGGTAGGACATCCAAATCCCCCCTTAGCTCCTGCATAAACCTCCATAGACTCCCCCTCACCCCCCAGCTAGCCATTCAGCCTTCTCACCAGACTGTGTACTTAGTTCTAGAAGAAGCCAGCACTGCAGCTGATTCGGATGCTCAGGGGCAAGTTTCTCTGGTGTAGCTTGCCTGGGGCTGTATCTGTGTCAGAACGATTGTGGGGCTAGACTCCATTCCCAGCCTGGCTCCTCCTTCTGCCAAACTTTCAAGGAGTCTTTAGTTGGAAAATAATCTCAGCCATCTTTTTGTGGGTTCTGCTCTTCTAGGAGTTGTTTTCTGGCTGTGTTTGGATTTTTTTTTTTTTGGTCGTAATTGTGTTAGGAAGTCTGAGTGTTTACTGCCTTTCCTCAGCCATCTTGGCTCCACCCTGTACCAGCATTTTCAATGCAGTATAATTCTTGGTTCCTTGGAGGTTTGCTTCTCTGCAATCATCAGGTTTAGGTGCCTTTAACCCCTAGCCTGTGTGTAATATACCTTGACAGCCTTATTAGTGAAACTTATAAGGAGTGCAGCTTTACATAGCTATTCATACCTGGTCTCTATCTTTTTAAAATTTTCATGTTGATTCTGAAGGCATGGGAAGCTCTAGTAGCTGGGACCAGAACATTTGTTTGAGTAATTTAGGCTGGGGTGAGGGGGCAGGGAGTGTTGCAGATGGGCTAGGGTGGGCAGATAACCTCTTATTAATTCCAAACCAGCCACACTTTCTCTTCATAGAAAGACTGGAGGATTTCTACTTCATTTCCCTTAAAACCCCTTCAGATATAAAATAGAATGACTCTATCTTTTAAGCATGTGTCCAACTTCAAAGAATAAATGATAATTCAATTTCTTTTCTCCTCTCTTTGATCTCTCCCCAGCCTCCTTCTAACCCCTATCAGGCACTGATTTTTCCATAGCAGATGGGAAGGTCAAGGTCGCCTCCCTGCAGCAATAAAATTCTGATGCATTAAAATTGGCATTACAGATGTAGAAACAGAAAAGAACAGAGGGATTTTCTAGTCCATCCCTCTTCCTCCTCTCTTTATAGAGGGGGAAACTGAAGCCCCAGAGAAATAAGACAACTTCCCCTAGCCAGCAGCAAAGTTAGAATTTGGGTTCAAATTCTACCTCAAATGTTTAGTAGTTTGACCCTGGAAAAGTCACTTAACTCTTTCAGCCTCAGTGTCCTCATATGTAAAATGAAGAAGCTGTGAGTTAGAGCTCTGAGTTACCATCCTATGGCCTTATCTAACATCATTAAGATAAGGTGCTATCCAGGCCCTGAGGATAATGAGTGATTCATACTCTTCCCTTGGAGGGAGCTAACTTTTTTTTTTTGGGGGGGGAGAGATAAGAACCATAAATAGGCAGAGGCAGCAGCAATGTAAGCCAAGTACCAAATGGGCCTTTCAGAGGGAACAGTCTTTTCCTAGAAGGGAAAACTCAGTCACAGTAGGCAGGAGCTGTCAGGGTGTGCTTCCTGGAAGAGGCACACCAGGCTAGAACCAAGACATGGGTAAGTCATCTTACCTGCCCCAATGATAAAATTTTGCCGATGAAGAATCTGAGCTCTAGAGATGATCATGAGTTCCAACTAGTAAGTAGAAAAGTCCATATTTGAACTTGGGCCCTCTGATTCCAAATTCAATACCTTTCTCCCTGCCCCACCCCCCCATCCCCACCATGCTGGAACCCAAAACTCATTACATTTTCCTTGATTAATTAAATATAAATGAACAAACTTCTAATCAGCCACCTAAGAAATTATCATGAAGACTTACATTGTCCTGGGCTCTATAGAATGATCAAAAGGAGATTATTTCCCTTGAGGAGCTTATAGTCTAGTTGGAGAGATAAATGAAACACTCAGCTACTAACATACATTCTAATAATTACTTCACAGAAAGAAGGAGTAGGGACAAAGGGAGATATTATTCTAAACTGGAGTAGTCAAGTCTAACTATGTCACACCCCTGCTCAAGAATTTTTGGCAGCTCCCTATTTCTTTGAAATACAAACTCCCCAACTTGTCATTCCAAGTCCTTTACTAACTGGCTCTTGCCTTTTTTAAAGACTTATTTCACACTATTTTCCTTGACAAATTCTGTGCTGCCACCAAAGCGGTCTATTAGTTCTTTCCTGACCTTACCATTTTATTTCATTTCCAGTCTGTGTCTCTGCATAGGCCATCCCCCACCTCCACCCCATGCCCTGCTCTTCCTCCCCCCCTCCCAGTCTGTAATATGTTTTACTTTCTTCTTGGCCCCCATAGAATCTTTTTTTTTTTTTGTGGGGCAATGAGGGTTATGTGATTTGCCTAGGGTCACACAGCTAGTAAGTGTTAAGTGTCTGAAGCCCGATTTGAACTAAGGTCCTCCTGACTACAGGGCCAGTGCTTTATCCACTGTGCCACCTAGCTGCCCACCCCCCCACCCCATAGAATCTTTACCTTCCTGCAAGGTTGAACTCAAGGGGCATGTCCTTTAGGAACCCTTTTCTGATACTCCTACTGGTAAATGCTCTCTTTTTCCTCAAATAATTTCATACTTATGTCTGTTTACATGTATGTGCCTCAGTAGAATATCAACTCCTTGAGCGAAGGACCATTTTTTGGTTGTTTTTTTCCCTAGTACTCAGAATAGAGCTTACACATATTTTGTTGTTGAGTCATTTTTTCAGTCATGCCTGATGCTGTGCAACCCCATTTGCAGTGGCTTTGCCATTTCCTTCTCCAGAACACTTTATGGATGAGGAACTGAGCCAAATCCGGGCTCACACAGCTAGTAAGTATGTTGAGGCCATATTTGAACTCAGGAAGATGAGTCTTCCTGATTTCAGCTCAGTGAGACCCTTAGCTGCCCCTAATGCTTACACATAGTAGATGTTTATTAAATGGTCATTAAAAAGAGTTAGAATTAGAGATTAATAGAATGGCAAGCTGGAGAGAACTTTAGAGATTATTTAGCATAATGCCTTCATTTTACAAATGGGAAATAGGCCTGGAGAGGGAAAGTGAAGTGCATATTCCAACACAGTATGCTATTGGCAGAGGCTTGACCCAAGTTCCTGGCTCCCAGTCCAGGGTTTTTCACAATAAAATGGATTAACTTTCTTCTTGGAGGAGGCAGGGCTTGAGGTGAGGCTTGAAGAATAGATAGGGGTAGGATAAGAAGAGAGGAGAGAATAGGAATGAATTCAAGATGGTATGAACCTAATGGGGGAGGGTATAAAGGAATGGTAAGCTTGTCCTGGATGTACCTGAGGGTGGCTTTTGCAGAATAACTTGGAAAAGGTTCAGTTCATAGGGTACAACCAGGCTGTAGGAACCTGAGAAAGTTATAAAAAGGATTTTTACTTGATAAGGTCATCAGTAATGAGAAGCTATTGAAGATTCTTGAGTAAGAGTAGAAATGGGAAGATGATATAAAATGAGTATTTTGGGAAGATTATCCAGGAAAAATATTAAACAAAATATGAAAGAAGGAAGAACTAGAAGAAGAGAAACTCTTGTAGTCCTTTAGGGGTGATGATGGGGAGGGATGGAGCATAAGAAAATATTCTTCAGAAGTAGGAACTGATTGAATTTGAGTGTTCCTTATAATTCAGTTAGATGAAGATTTGTGCTTCCTCCCTAACTCGAACTTCCCAAGAGTGAGAGCTCATTTTTTTTTTATCAATTTATTTGAGACTTGTTTTCCAAACAATTTGGTTAATGCAAAAATCCTGGTTGATACCATAGCTAATGTGCTTTATGGTACACTGGGTAATCCAGAGTTCCATGGGAGATTTGGGGGGCAGGGAGGAGAAGAAGACAGTTAGTGAATAGGAACATGATTCCAGAATATGGTTAGCTTAACAAAAACACTTTGAATTTCCCTCTAATTAATTTATTTTCTGGTTTTCATTTCTTTTTCTTTTTATCTTTTAGAAACAAGATGTCTGAATTGTAGCTCTTCTCAGCTGTTGGGGAAAAAAGGAATGAAACCATGGATCCATTATACCCAAGGCCAGCTGGTGTGCTGGATGGTGACTTTCAGAGAGCAAATTTCTCCTCTGCTTTCAATAGCAGTGAAAACAAAACAGTGGTGATACTGCCTCCTCTGTCTGCTGTTCGAACAGTAATCATCCCCATCATCTACCTCCTTGTGTGTATGATTGGGCTCAGTGGTAATGCCCTTGTCATTTATGTAGTCTTGCGGTATGCTAAGATGAAGACTGTCACCAACATTTACATCCTCAACTTGGCTGTAGCTGATGTCCTCTTCATGCTGGGTCTGCCATTCATTGCCACCCAAAATGCCATCTCCTACTGGCCCTTTGGCACTTTCCTATGCAGGCTTGTGATGACTGTGGATGGCATTAACCAATTCACCAGTATTTTCTGTCTTACCGTCATGAGTATGGATCGGTATCTTGCTGTCGTCCATCCCATTAAGTCTACCAAGTGGCGTCGCCCAAGGATAGCTAGACTTATAAGTGCTGCTGTCTGGACCTTCTCATTACTGATGTCCCTTCCAGTCATCATATTTGCTGATGTCCAGGAAGATTGGAATACTTGCAATATCAGCTGGCCTGAACCAGTGAATATCTGGGGAGCAGTCTTCATCATCTACACCTCTGTCCTAGGCTTCTTTGGGCCCCTGTTGGTGATCTGCCTCTGCTATTTGCTCATTGTGATCAAGGTCAAGTCGTCAGGGGTCCGGGTGGGCTCCACCCGGAGGAGGAGGTCAGAGAGGAAAGTGACCAGAATGGTGGTCATCATTGTTGTCGTCTTTGTGTTTTGCTGGCTGCCATTTTTCACTCTGAACATTGTCAATCTGGTTTTTATCCTGCCTGAAGAGGCTGCCTCTGCAGGCGTATACTTCTTTGTGGTGATTCTCTCCTATGCCAATAGCTGTGCCAACCCTATTCTGTATGGGTTCCTGTCTGACAACTTCAAGCAGAGCTTTCAGAAGGTCCTGTGCCTCCGAAAGGGCTATGGTGTTGAAGATGGTGACGCCACTGACCATAGGCTAGAGAAGAGCAGTCGCCTACAGGAAGCCATGCTGTCCTCCAGAAATACAGAATTCAATGGGCACATGCAAACAAGCAAGGTGTAAAGGAACTCTTTCAGGAAGTGTAAATATGGTGGCTTGCTGGGATGAAGATTTCGAAAGACATGGATAAGAGTTAAAAATAGGGAAACTCCCAAACTTCAGCTATTGAAAAATCTTCATACTCCATTTACTACCTAGTCTACAAACTAAGTTCATGGGATTATGGGGTCCTCATCAGAAGTGGAGGCGGGGCGGGGGGGGGAAGAGACAAAACTCTTGTGAAAGCTATTTATTGTACATCGCCAACCTTGTCATCATGGTATATTCTAAGATTCATCTGATATTTCAAAGTTGCTTCCTCTGAAGTTAATGTTTTCTAAAGTATAAATCTGGCATGACAGCTATGAATAACAACCATGTCATTGTTTCAGAAGACTTGTGAGGGGGGAGAGTGTAGACTTTCCCTCACCTTCCTTCCCACATCCACCATGTTCCATGAATCTCTGACCTTGGGCGAGTCTCTGGGCCTTTGTTTCTTCCTCTGTAAAAAGAGTGGGGTAGTGGTGAACTGGATGGTTTCCAAGGCTGCTTCTATCTTTAAGTCGAATGCTGCTTTTCCCAAGAATAGTGATGAGAAGGAAGTTTGGCAGACAGGTTCCATTGTTCTCAATTTCAAATAAACCTGTGTACAGAGCATTAGGTGGGGTAGGGGTGGCATTCAAACATTAGCTAAGAAATGGATCCCTGTTTTCATGGGGGTAATTTGTCTTTAAATGCCCACTCCATTTTCCTTAAAAAGGGAAGGGATGTGAGGACCCACTTTTTTTCCCTGGGCAATGAGGGTTAAGTGACTTTCTCAGGGTCACGCAGCTAGTAAGTGTCAAATGTCTGAGGTCGGATTTGAACTTAGGTCCTCCTGAATCCAGGGCCAGTGCTTTATCCACTGTGCCACCTAGCTGCTCCCAAGGACCCACTTTTATGGGTAATGTGGTCAGTAGCTTTTTGTACCCTCACAAAAAAGGAGCCAAGCTAGGCATTGGGTAGTCTCCTGAAAAATCAAATTTGGGCATATCTTTCCTTAATTCTATTTTTGCCCCCCCCCACCCTTTTCCTTTGGAGGAACTGTGGAGGTGCAAATTTAGAGCTCAAGTTGGGCTTGTTTTAAAAGTAACACTTGATGGGGAGCAGAAACAAACAAATCTATAACCTTTTAAACAATGTTCTTAATGAAGTTGATGGTGCATTAGGATGTTTGCTGATAACCCCCAAGTGACATGAAATATTGATTATTGACAAGCTGCTATCCCATGGGCTATGTGTCTGCTTCAGTTCTGTGTGTCTGTGGTAGGGGCTGGAATTAAAAAGCTATTTTGTAAAATGAAAGAGAATTTTAATTTCCCCTCACTGAGCTAAGGGAATCCCTGTCATTTACACACAGTCAAAAGGAGACAAGGTGACTACCACTTCAGCCTGGATGCCACTTCAATCCTGTATGACTGTCAGAGGCTAAGGGAATGGGGAGGGCATCTTTTGCAGCTGTGAAGAGGGAGGGCTACCGGAGCAGGCAGTGCAGTATTCTCTAATCCCTGCTCCTGCTGCCTTGTTGGACCATATTGATTCAGTGTTAGCAGATACAGCTTTAGTGGAACTGTAGCCCATGAACTAGAAGCAAAGGTGTGTGTGAGCCTCTCCCTGAGCTGGCAATCAATACCCAGGTCATGTCCCCCAACTCAGCCCAGAGTTCTTTCTACTGCTCCACAATCAATAAATGTTTGTTGATCAAATATGAGCTCCCGTTCCTTCTTTTTTTTTCTTTTTTTCTTTTCCAGGGCAATGAGGGTTAAGTCCTTCTTTTTTAATTTTAATTTTATTTTATAAACATATTTTATTATTTTCCAGTTACATGTAAGGATAGTGTTCAACATTTGTTTTCATAGTATTTTTGGTTCCAAATTTTTCTCCCATCCTTCTTTCCCTCCCACAAGATGGAGAGCAATCTGATATAGGTTATATATGTACAATCACATTAAATATATTTCGGCATTAGTCATATTGTAAAAGAAGAATAAGAGCACAAGGGAAAAACCTCAAAAAAGAAGGACAAATGCAGCTAAAAATAGCAAGAGTATGGTTCAATCTACATTGATAATCCACAGTTCTTTTTTCTGGATGTTGAGAACATTTTCTATCGTGAGTTCTTTGGAATTATCTTGGATCGTTGTACTGCTGAGAAGAGCCAAGTCTATCACAGTTGATCATCACACAATGTTGCTGTTACTGTGTACAATGTTCTTATGGCTCTGCTCCTATCAGTCAGCATCAGTTCATGTAAATCCTTCCAGTTTTCTCTGAAATCCTCCTGCTCATTGTTTCTTAGAGCATAATAGTATTCCATTACATTCATATACTACAACTTGTTCAGCCATTCCCCAATTGATGAGTATTCATTCCCTCTATTTCTAATTCTTTGCCACCACAAAGAGAGCTGCTATAAATATTTTTGTACATGTAGGTCCTTTTCCTTCTTCTATGATCTTTTTGAGATACAGACCTAGTAGTGGTATTTCCAGTTCCTTTTTTAGCCTTCACATGTATCTTTCTTCTTCCCATAGCATTAGGATATATTTACCCAGCATCCCTTTATCCCTTTCCCGTGTCTGTTTTGGTTGTACTTTTGAGTCCTTGAAATAATTGCAAGATGTTTGTATAAGACTTCCTTACTTAGAGTTGAAAAATTATTACTGCAATTTACATGGAATATACCATGCTGAAGCAAACCCTTCCCTAAGGAAGCTTGTATTCTACTCAAATTTTCTCAGAAGAAGATCCTTGAGCTTGTTCATTCTACTTTGAAGACAATAGAATCTGTTAAGGACTCCTCTGCTCTAATTCCAGCCCTGATAATTACAACAAACATACCTTTGTGCAGACAGACTGTCATCCTCAGCCTCAGTTTACTTATCTGTAATATGAGAGCATTGTACTAACTACCCTTTCAGGTTTCTTCCATTTCTTAATCCTATGAATCCATGACACCCAAACTTGATCAAGTCCAATAGTTGTTTTAGTTGTTTTTTTTGTTTGTTTGTGGAACAGTGAGGGTTAAGTGCCTTGCCCAGGGTCACACAGCTAGAAAGTGTCAAGTGTCAAGTGAACTCTGGTCCTCCTGAGTCCAGGGCTGGTGATTTATCCACTGTGCCACCTAGCTGCCCCCCCCAGTAGTTCTTGACTAGCTATCCTGACTCTTCTGTCACATGCCCTAAATTTTTAGGCTAAAGTTTTGGATTGTTTGCTCATAAGACCAAAGATTGATTTGTTCTTAGAGAAATTATTATTTTGGGGGTGTGAGATGACTTGAATTCTCTGTTTTCCCACAAAAGAATGTTTCCCCCAAAAGGCAACAAAACTGTCCCTGGAACTTGATTGGTCCCTGCTTCCTTTGATTGAGCTGAATGGCATAAAAAATCCCACCTGTGTGGAGTCAGGGCTCCTCCCACCTGGTGGATTTCTGAAACCACAAGAGTCACCATACTCTGACCTGCTGACCATATGCTTTTCTGTATGGAGGAGAGGGAGGCCAAATCCAAAGAAACTAAGTCTTACTATTTCCTGGCTGATATCTTTCCTGTTTGGGGGGCAAATCAAACCTCCCTTTGTTAACTGTTACATGACCTATGAATGCCTCATTTCATCCCAACATTGAACCCATACTAAGAAGGGCCCTTCTAAAATTAGGCTCACCTCTAACAGGAGAGAATAGAATTTAGGTAAGGAATTGATCTGTACAGGCCTAAGTGAATAATAATGATGGTTGACTGATTCCTGGATTGCACACTGCTGCTACAGACTAGTAGGCAGATATCTCATTTAATCTTGTGAAGGAGATGCTGGACATATTATCACAGTTTTATAAAGGGGAAACAGGTTTATAGAGATGAAAGAAAAACATACCAGATTGTCCGATATCATACAACTGATAAGGCACAAAACTGGGAATAAAACCTGGATCCTTAATGAGGGACTCAAATTTCAGAAGGACTGTCCTGTTCACCTCTCTGAAGCAAGAGTCCCCTGTGGCAGAGCTCTGACAAATGATCAACAGTCTTCCCCAGGAAGAAATCCATTGACAAGAACTTCCACTCATTCCACTTGGTTTTGACCTCTGGTGGCAAGCAGAACAAATCTAACCCCTTTTATATAAGGCCAATTTTTAGATATTTGAAGATAGTGAGTACATTCCCCACTGCCAACACTCCTTTTCTTCAGGATAAACACCCCACCCATTCCATTAACCCTAGAATGTAACATGGTTTTTAGCCCCTTGACATTCTGGTTACTGTCCTCTGGACAAGTTCCAATTTGTCAATATACTTTATTGTATTTCCTCACCTCTGTAAAACAAAATACCAAGAAATGTGAGTTAATAAATTTAGTGCTGGGCAAATATTTACTCGGATAATTCAGGCAAAGCAACAACAATAAACCCACATCCAGATTTTCCCTCAATTATTTAGGTAATTTGAGTCCAGGTAGTTTGTTTTTATTATTTGTTTATGGCTCTCTCTCACTTTATTTTTCTTTTCATTGCACAAATTCCCTGGATTTTTGCAATAGGGGGAATCCAGATAGAGAGGTCATATCTCTCTTGTCAAAATGAGGGTGTAATGAAAAAAGCACTGGGATGGGCAGCAGAAGTGGGTTCTAGTCCCAGCTCATTCAATGCTCACCAGCTGTGTGACTCTTCTTTCAGAGCCTCAGCTGCTGCTTCAGTCAAATGGGAGGATTGTTCTAGATTACCTTTAATGTCCTTTTGGCCCTGATGTTCTATGCATCAGAATTAGCTTCCTCACCTATATAATAAGGGAGTAGACCTTCTCTAAGATCTCTTCAGGGTAGTTAGGTGGCACAGCAGATAGAGTGCTGGATCTAAAGTTAGGAAGACTCCTCTTACTGAGTTCAAATCTGGTCTCAGACATTTACTACCTGTGTGACCCAGGGTAAGTCACTTAACCCTGTTTGTCTCTGTTTCCTCATCTGTAAAATAAGCTGGGGAAGGGAATGGCAAATTACTTTAGTATTTATACCAAGAAAACCTCGAATGGGGTCTCAATGAGTTGGACATGACTAAAAAAAAACAACTAAACAACAAGGTCTCCAGTTCTAACACTTTGTTAATAATAATTAATTTTATACAGTAATTGAGATTTGCAAAGTGTTTTACATACATTGTTATTTGATCCTTAGGAAAAAAACCAGACAGATACAGGTATTAGCATTATCGCAACTTTGTAGATAAGGAAAATCACAATCTGTGAGGTTAAGTGATTTATTTATAGTCAGAGAACTAGTTAAGTACCAAAGGTAAGATTTGAACTGAGAGTCTTCCTGACTCCAAGTCCAGCACTAACACTCTAGCCAACAATACACCACCATATCCACAGGTGGCACAAATGTTATATTCTGAATCCCATTCTAGGGATGACCTTCTGTGTTCTAAGGTCCCTTTCAGTTCAATCATCCTATGTTCTAAGATTCCTTTCATCTGATAGTCTAACATTTGATGCATCAGACTGAAGCTCCAAGTATTAAGAACATCCATCCATATTTATTCTATAATGGATTTTCTGTGATAGTTTCTGTGATAGAGGGAGATACAATTCATAATAAAAGATGGTTCCTGCCCCTGGGGAGTTGTGATCAACTAGGAGAGATACACCTCACATAACAGTAAAAGTTACATAAAACCAGGAAAATATGACTAATCAAATGAATGACACAGAGTAAGAATTTAGAGAAGGGAGGTCATTGTGGAGTAGAGTGATTAGGGAAGGCTTCTTGAATTAGGCTTAAATGACTAGCATACAATTATATAAGATGCCACAGCTAGAAGGACCCAGCAAAGGATCCTGACTTGGCAAAGGTCACACAAAAAGTTAGTGGCTAATCCAGGTCCTGAACCCAGTTCTTTGGATTCTCAACTCAGCACTCTTCTTCAAATTGACAAGTCTCCTCTCAATGCAGGGAGAGGCCAAGAGGAGGGGAATATGACTTCACATGTGTTTTTTCCTATCTCAAATTTGCTACACTAAAAAAAAACAACAACAGAAAACCCTAGCCAAAATATATGCAGCCTTGTTTTGTTCAGAGGGTAAACCCAGGGAAAACTGGATCTGATCAAATGATTGGGCTATGCTACTGTAAGCCTTATGTGGCCATGGAGGAAAAGTTCACTTCAATCAAGGGAACTTCCTCTTATACTCTTTCCCTCATCTTGCACTTAAAAAAACCCTTTCTTTGTGAGACAACTAAAACCTAGCCACTATCTCCAGTTTTGGCTGTTCTTTCCTGATTCTTCTTGCTACATGGACTGGGAAGTATTGGGATACTTGACACCCCACCATCTTGAGATACTGTTGATAATGTGTTTCCTTTTGAGTTCTCAGTGCATCAGTCTCTATCATCTGTTCCAGATTCTTATTCTCATCTATCTATTTGTCTTCATAGAACTCTTCCTTCTTTTTCAAGCAATTCCATAATTAGTTCACAGTTTTCCTCTGGTCCCCAATGCCTGTTTTCACCTTTATGATCATTTGAACCATGATATTCCAGTTCATCAATTACCTCTACTCCTGTGAACTCCATCTCCCCTATACCTCAGCCATGCACATGAAAGCATAACACCTTAGATCTCACTGTCATCCCAAATTGTTCTATCTTCATCCCCCCATGATGTTGAACCTGGAAATTCTTTCCTCTAATCTTCTGTACATTAGAAAAAACCCAAGTTGGCCAGTGAGTTCCCTGTACATCCACTTTAGTCTCTTTAAACAACTTCCCCATTTTGATCTGAATTTTTTTCTTTGTGTCTTGAAAATTTTATTTTCGAAACTTTCCCTCCTGGTTTCACTTCCTCTGTAGAATTTTAATGTGTGCTATCTTACCTAATTACTTATCCTCTCTCTGAACCCTTTGAAATCCAATCCAATCTTCTGGTTCATGTTAAATTGTGTCTAACTATTCTTTGCTTCTTGATTCTAAAATGTCACTATCCTCCCAGGTTTCCATCATATACCTAAAATACTTCAATTACCAGTCCCTTTTTGTAGATGAGAAATAGGTCCAGAAGAGCAGTTTTGCCTCATTAGTTCACCTGCCTTTTGGAGGATGAAATTATCATCAAGGGAAACAATTAAGCGTTTAGCTTCCTGGGCTATAATACAAGGTGAGCTCTAGTTAATGCCTAAATAACTGAAGCCCTCTATCACTTCTTTCTGCGTCTCCATAAGGCTTGTGATCTGAACTGTTTATTTTCTTTTTCTTTTCAGATGGTCTATAGTGTAATAGTAGGCTTCAATGAGAATATTGCTTCTCCTTGTTACTGTTTTTTTTTTTGCCTTCATTGATTTCCAACCAATTGATGACCGCCATGCCTCCTGTCTCTGATTCCTAGATTTCCTCACATGTATGTATTTCCTTAATATATGCTTTTACTCAATTACTCCAATCCCATATGCTCCTTATCTCTCCAGATTATTTTTAATAAGATGTATCTTTTACAGCCAAATTCTAGTGATATGCCATATTCCACAAAGTTTCAATGATACATACCTATTGAGTCAAATCTACTTCCTTGATAGAGGAACAAAAAGTAACAAAGGGGTTTCAATATTTAATAACTTATTTATTTTTTGTTTTTAATTTATAATACCATAGCATCATAAATGGTATGTATAGAAAATGAATTTATATTATGTGTGAAAAATCAAATCTTGTAAATGGTAAAAAATAAAGATAATTTTCAAAAAAAATTAAAACATTGTGAATTTTTGCCCACCCTGTGTTTCATTTTGCTTTTTACTTATACTTTGTGCATTGGTATATAACGATATGAGGAAATAGATTTCATTTTTATCTATCTCTTAGGTTATGCCTCCTGTGATTTTCTGGGAACCTTTAGTACTATTTTCCCTACATTGTAACTCTTCACTATTGTATCTAGGCAATTTTAAAAAATCTCCTTCCTTTTCAGTTTAAGAAAATTTTGATTAGATTTTTCAAGATTCTGGGAAAATACTAGCTCTTAATAGGTAAATTCTGTCCTCCTCCTCATCCTCCTCCTCCTCCTCCTCCTTCTTCTTCTTCTTCTTCTTCTTCTTCTTCTTCTTCTTCTTCTTCTTCTTCTGTGGAGTTAACTGACTTGCCCAGGGTCACACAGCTAATAAGTTGTCAAGTGTCTAAGGTCAGATTTGAACTCAGGTCCTCCTGACTCCAGGGCCAGTGCTCTATCCACTGTGCCACCTAGCTGCCCCCAGATACTATCTTCTTAACCAGTTGCTAGCTTCCCAGATATGTCCTTCTCTTCTAAACCCCTTACCTTCCATCACTGACAATGGTGAAAACACCATCTGTGTCCATCAGATCTTCATTTTCTTGCCCAAGACTTCCATAGTAATTCTTTCTAGAGTCCTGGTAATATCACTTGGGCTAATATGAATCAAAAGAGGTCAACAATAGGCATCAGGATTGAAAAGTCTTGCTTCTCAGTCAAATCACAGATGCAACATACCCTAAGAAGGTGGTGAACTTTTCACTTGTCATCATCATATAATCATGATCTCTTACCTGATGGCCAATGTGTATTCATATCATGACTTATTAGAAGATAGGATATTGCTTTCTCTTCAAAGAATACAGCTCAATCTTCTTTAGGAAGCATTGCTTTTAATCTGTTACTTAGCTCCAGGTCATTAATGTTGTTTTATTTTCCTTCCTTCACTATTTTGATCCTATAGTTCATTTTTACTATCTCTCACCCTTGATCTCTTTCCTTGCCTTTTAAAATTAATCAACAAACACTCAGCTAGAAAATTCTCCATCATTGGTCACCCCCAGTATCTGACTTTTCTGCTCGTTCTCCTTAGATACTTGTAACTGATAAAAATCTCGCAACTCTGCCATTGGGCCCATTACAAAATCATGTTATTTGTTCTCAATTGGACCCTTCATGTAGTTATTCAGCCATTTTCAGTTGTGTCCTACTCTTTGTGACCCATTTGGAGTTTTCATGGCAAAGATACTGGAGTAGTTTACCATTTTCTTCACCAGCTCATTTTATAGATGAGAAAACTGAGGGAAATAGAGTTAAGTGACTTGCCCAAGGTCACAGAGGTAGTAAGTGTCTGATGCCACATTTGAACTCAAGAAAATGAGTCTCCTTGACTCCAGACCTGGCACTCTATCTGCTGCATCATTTAACTTCTCCAGGGCCTTTTATGGCTTCATGACAATACTTTTATTCTTTGACTTCCTGAGATAGTTGTTGTAAATTTTATCTCTTCTCATGTCTCTTATGTCCTGCTTCTCTGGATTACTTTTCCACCTACTTTACTGAGAAAATTGAGGCCATCTGCTATAAGCTCTTTTTTCACCTTTATAACTTATAATCACACATCATTAGCGATTCTCTTCTCCTTTGCTCATCTCTTAACAAAATGGCTTCCCTCCTTATCAAGGTCACCCCTCCCTGTCTCTTCTACTTGCCTTCTTTGCTCTTCTCCCCCACTTCCTTTCCAGGAACTTGTCCCATCATTTAACACCTCTTTATTTAATCTTCAAACTTTCCTTATTTATCAGTTTCTTACCTACAAGCATATTCAGTTATGCCGCATCATTAAAAATTTCACCTGACCCTGTGATCTTCTAAAACACTTGTCCTATACTTCTCCTTCCTTTCACTACCAACCACCAAGCAAAAGTCACCTCCAGTTTCTCTCACTCCTTCATATTTACACTTATTTCTCACTCACCTGAAATCTTGTTCACAAGTCTCCATAACTAGTGAACTTCTTTCTCAGAGGTTACTAATGATTTCTTACCTTCTGAATCCAAAGGTTATTTTTCATTCCTCATCCTTCTTGACCTTTCTGCAGCCTTTGACTATTGATGTTATCCTCCATAAGTATGGATGCCCCCAAAAGCTCTGTCCTGAGACTTTTTATTCTTTTATATTCTTTCCCTTAGTCATCTCATGGCTTCAAAGATCATCTCTGTGTAGATGACTTCCAAATCTCAAAATACAATCCTAATCTTTTCCCCTAAACTCTACTTCCACAATGCTCACTACCTCCTAGAGATCTCCATCTGGATCTCCTGACCCAATGTAACTTAAATATTCCACATCACTTCCCCTCCCTGCCACATCTTCTCCCTGACTACCCTCTTCTAACTTTCCCTATTTCTGTTGAATTCATTGCCATTCTCCCAGTCATCCAGGCCCATATCTTCTGAGACTTAACTTTCTCCTCCCCCTCAGACTTTATAGTGTAATTGAAAGTGTCCTGGTCTTTGCATCAGAAAAGACCTCAGTTTGGGGCAGCTAGGTGGCGCAGTGGATAGAGCACCGGCCCTGGAGTCAGGAGTACCTGAGTTCAAATCCGGCCTCAGACACTTAACACTTACTAGCTGTGTGACCCTGGGCAAGTCACTTAACCCCAATTGTCTCACTAAAAAAAAGAAAAGAAAAAAAGAAAAAAAAAAAAAGAAAAGACCTCAGTTTAAATGCTGTCCCTAATGCTTACTATCCATATGACTCTGGGCAAGTCCCTTTTTACCTCACTTGTAAAAAAGAAATTATAATGCTTCTTCTACCTGTCTCATATGAATGTCATGGGAATTGCATAAGATAATTTATTTAAAGTCCTTTGCAAAACTTAATATATCCTACACATGTCAACAACTATGTTTGTTCAACCAGTTGTCAAGTTCTATCACTTATCTATCACTTCTATCCATAATCATCTCTGGTATATAATTTCCCAGTCTTTCATCTCTCCAATCCATCTTCTACACAGATGTGAGAATAACATTTCTAAGGCAGAGAGCTGACTGGGTCACATATCTACTAAAGAACCTTCCTTTTTAACTCAATGATAAAATATTGAACTTTTTTTTTTTAGTGAGGCAATTGGGGTTAAGTGACTTGCACAGGGTCACACAGCTAGTAAGTGTTAAGTGTCTGAGGCCGGATTTGAACTCAGGTACTCCTGACTCCAGGGCCGGTGCTCTATCCACTATGCCATCTAGCTGCCCTGAACTTTTAATCCTAAAGTTTAAGGCCTTTCATGATCGGACTTTCATTTACTCTTTCCATGAATATCACCTACATTCTTGAAAAATCCCTCTTTCCTGAATGTACTGTATAAGATACAGATGCATTGTGTCATAGAGGATAACCTGCTGGTCTTGGAGTCAGGAAGATTTAGTTTAAAATCCTTCCTGTATGATCAACAGGAGTAGCTACCTCACAGGGTTGTTTTGAGGCTCAAATGGGATAATTTATGGAGATAATGTATTTCAGGTTCTTCACAAGCATGAATATATTATATAAATGTTGTTATTGCAGGTATTTAATATATGGTTGTTGAGTGAATGAGTGAGAAAAATAGAAAGAAGCAAAGGCTCTTTGCTAAGGGTGACTATGTAAAATAATGTGGCTTTTTGTTGTTGTTAACAAAATGACCAGAAATTTATAGGCTTTCATGAGAGTTTCTTCCTCCAAAGTAGTCATCATCAAAGAGTATAACTTATTTCATTAATGTGGCCCTTAGCTACAGGATTTCCTCAAACTTCTCTTTGGGTAGAGATTTCAATGCTTATTTGTGAACCACATAAGAAAAACATTCTTGTAACTCTATAATGATTCTCTGTATTTGGGGTCTGCACCCTCTAAAGAATTTTAATAAATCCCCACTACCATTACTCTGTGTCCATGCACTGACCACAGGGCAAGGCAAAGAGTTAGTTGGGTGTTGAGCTATAAATTAGCTCAGGGTGCTAGTGGTTACACTGCAGGGCACCAGAATCTCCCTAAAATGACCACTGCTCTCCAACCTTTTCTTGTAGACCTTTGCAGCCCTAAATCACAACTACCTCTGTATCTTTAGCTGCCAGCATTCTTTTTTTTGTGAGGAAATTGGGGTTAAGTGACTTGCC
This sequence comes from Dromiciops gliroides, assembly GCF_019393635.1. Taxonomy (NCBI): domain Eukaryota; kingdom Metazoa; phylum Chordata; class Mammalia; order Microbiotheria; family Microbiotheriidae; genus Dromiciops; species Dromiciops gliroides. The sequence goes on from NC_057861.1 coordinate 628,534,323, forward strand.
CAGGGTCACACAGCGAGTAAGTGTCAAGTGTCTGAGGCTAGATTTGAACTCAGTTCCTCCTGACTCCAGGGCCGGTGCTCTATCTACTGTGCCACCTAGCTGCCCCAGCATTCTTTCTTTATAGATAAAATGCCTCTTCTTGAGTTCTTTTTATTCATATCAATTCCTTTCTCCCCAGGGGATGGACAGACTATACAATGGACAGTCCATCTTGTAAAAGTGCTCTCTACACCATTCCTCCATTGTCCCCTCTCTATCTCCTTCCCCTCTCAACTGAATTTGTCCCAGGTACAAGAATTACTAGGTTTAGCTCTAGTTAGATCTAATTAGGTTAGTGAAAAAATATATTCTTTATGCTTGGAAAATGCAACCTTGATCAATATTTTCAATGAATAGCTACACTAATGTCAACTCTGGAAAACAAAGGAGGCAAAATATTAATTGTTAACCAAGCACTGAAAAGGCTTTGTAATCAACATGCTTATATTTGACAGGTGGATGTCAATTCCGCTCTCCTGACTAAATTATAGAATAAATGTTTGACTCTTTCCCGAAAGGCAAATATTGTCTCTGAATTAAAGTGATGCTGTCTACAAACAATTCCCCAGGATTCTGGCAGGTCATTAAGTCTAACTATATCATAATTCTGCCACATTTTTCCCTTTTGTAACTATGGAGGGGGGAAAAACAATGGCTCCTGAGAAGCCAGTGTTAAGAGAAGCTGGGGCAGTATTCGTTGCCATGTTCTAGACAAGCTGTGAAATGGTGTAATTATAATTATTTAGGTATGTATTTTGTCCACCTACTGTTCCTACTCATATTTTTATATTATGTTAAACTTTTCAAAGTGCTTACCTTGTAACAGCCCTTGAGGTATGTATGACAAATATTGGGTGGTCTACGACTGAGTATTGAAATGAATTATCCATGGCCATACAGCTAACAAGTTTCTGGGGTGGGCTTCAAACCCAAGTCTTTTTGACTCTTAAGCCCAGAATTCTATCCAAAATGCCAGGATGCCTTTCAGAAGAGTATAAGATCCATGAATGAGTATATGGTGCATTGACAATACCTGCTCCTGCAAATGCCCATTAAAGCCATTCTTAATTGCTATGTCCACATGGACAGCATAAAATGAAGAGAATGAGGCAATTATATAGATATTCCAAGGTATTTGGAAAATAAACAATAACATTTCATTGCTTTTAAACCAAACAGACAAAAAAGTCCAGACTTGCAGGTCCTAATTTGGCCAAAGTCTCAGGATAATGCAAAAGAATGTTTAATTTGAGTCTGATTTATCAGATAAGCCAGCTCTTGACTGATCTTCTTTGTGACATTTGACAGCTGAAGGTCCTTGGAAAAGGCTGACTGTTTTAGTCAAACTTTCTACCAACAAGAGAATAAAATAACAATCACTGCTTTTATTTCTATCACTTAGGTAAAGAGATGAAATAGTGAATTTAAAGTTGGAGAAATATAATGAATTTTAATCAGAACTCAATATTTTCAGAGGTTTCTCTTCAGGATCTTTTGTTTCTAAAACCTCCTGGCTAATCTGGATGTCAAGGGGCTATAAGAATGAGTCTGTCAGCAACCAGCATTTATTAAGTCCCTTGAGTCCCTACTATTTCCCGGGCATTATGCTAAATGTTGGTGATACAAAGAAAGGTAAAATATAATACTTGTTCTCAAGAGGTTCAGTCTAATTGAATAGACACCATGCCAACAGCTATGTACAACCAAGATACATTCAAGATAAATTAGGGATAATTTCAGAAGGAAGGCAACAAAATTAAGGATGGAGAAAGACTACTTCTAGAAGGTAGGGCCTTATTTGATACTAGAGGGAAGCCAGGAGATAGAAATGAGAGAGGAGAGAGTTCCAGGCATGAGGAACAGCCAGAGAAAATAAGGAATGGAGTGTCTTGTTTGGTTAATAATAAAGAAGTGAGTGTCACTGGATCACAGAGTACATGAAGGGAAGGACGATGTAAGAAGGAAGACAAGGTAAGAAGGGGCCAAGTTGTGAAGGGTTATAAAAGCCAAAATGAGGGTTTTAATATTTGATCTTAGAAGTAACATAATCAGGAATAGAAGTAATGAGCTTGAACACATACAGATTTTAGAAAACATTATGGCCTGAGAGAGTCTATTCCAAGTTTAGATGACTTCAAATGATACAAATTTCTTCTTTGTAGTGAGAGAAAATGTGCTTTCTAACTTCTTCTCACTGGTTCTAGTTCCATTACCTGTAATTACTCAAAAATCTACATGGCTTCATGGAAAGAACACTGGATTTTTGTGGTTCAGTCATTTTTCAGTGACATCTAACTCTTCCTGACCTCATTTGGCATTTTCTTGGTAAAGAGGCTAAAGAGGTTTGTCACTTCCTTTCCAGGTCATTTTATAGATGAGGAAACTGAGGCAAAGAGGGTTAAATGACTTGCTCAGGGCCACACAACTAGTTAGTACCTGAGGCCAGATTTGAGGAAAATGAATCTTCCTAAGTCCAGGCCTGGTACCCTATCCACTGTGCTACCTGGCTACTAACACTGGATAAAAAATCATTTATTAAGCATTGACTATGTGCCAAATAGCGTGTTAAAACAATGGGTATATGAAAAAAATCAAGAATAGGACCTACCTTCAGGGAACTTATATTCTAATGGGAGAGACAACATGTAAACTAAGAGGTATGTGCAAGATACACATGGAATAACTGTAAGGGAGTTTTTATGAGGAAGGACTTCAGAGGGTCAGAGAAAGGGATTTGGTCTTTTGAGATAGCACCTATATCTCTCTCTCTATGTATATGTGTGTGTGTGTGTGTGTGTGTGTGCCCCAACAGTTGTTTTTAAAAATGGTGAGTTTGGGGGCAGCTAGATGGTGCAGTGGATAAAGCACCGGCCCTGGATTCAGGAGGACCTGAGTTCAAATCCAGCCTCAGACACTTGACACTTACTAGCTGTGTGACCTTGGGCAAGTCACTTAACCCCCATTGCCTCACCAAAAACAAAAACAAAAACAAAAACAAAAACAAAATAAAAATGGTGAGTTCCAAATTCCCTCTCCTTCCATCCCTTTCCCCCTCCTTGAGAAGGCAAACAATTTGATGTAGATTATACATGCATAGTCATGTGAAACATATTTCCATCAAGGAACATCTTCCTAACCATCAGAACTACTCTGGATTGGAATGAGATGCGTCCAGAGGTAGAGGCTTTCCCATCTTTGGAAGTCTTCAAACAAAGGGTGGATGACCAGGTTACAGTTGGGATTCCTCTGGTGTATGGAATGGGTTAGATGTCAGTTGAATTCACTTCCTACTCCAAGATTCTGTGATCATCAGTGGGAAAGGGATAGCATAGCACAAGAAAGTTTATTTTCAGGTAGGAGAGCAGAAGGCTTGTATACATGCATAAGTCAAGATCAGTAACCAAGAGCATGGGTCATGGATGATAAAAGACCAGAGACTGGAGTCAGAGAGAAAGTTGGGCCAAGGCAAATATAACAACATTTGAGGCCTATTAAAGACAGGCCTTGTGTTGGCAGCTGTAGTTCAACTGTCCAGCTTTACAATGAGTTCTTTGAATCACATGTGCTCTGGTTATGTGCATATTTCTATGCCTGACCCTGCTTTCAAGTTTCCTCCTGACATCCTTTCCTGATGAAGCTGCCACCATTGTCCTATTGGATATGCTGGAGCATAAGTAGGACTGGGCGAGTTTTAAAATTCTTTGAACCATACATAGTTAATGTTGATGTCACCAGCTCCTTCTTGGAACTGGTCCAAGTGTTGTTGAAATTCCATTACAAAAGATTTTATTAAAAAAAAGATTTTACTTTTCACTACTTTCTAAATTTCATTGATGGTGAATTACCATCTAGTGCACCAAACGACCTGAGTCCTTGGGTTTAGGGATCTCTGCATAGGATACTTACTTACCTGCTGATGCCTTCATCTCTTAGTGCCCAGTAATAGTAACTACTTCCTTCTTTTTCTTCATACCCCAGATCTGATACACTCCCAACCACAAGGTGAATTTTCTAGACCTCCTTCCTTCTTCCCTTCCTTCCTTCCTTATTTCTCTCCTTCCCCCTCTACCTTTTTCTTTGTAAATGATAAAAGATCATGTCAATTCAAAAATAATATTTGAGGAAATGATAATGAAAACTGTGAGAAAATAAATCACTCTAGGTCCAGATTAAAGTGCACTTGACTTCTTACTTATTCTACTTAGTTTCTGTTTTTAATATTATTGAATTAGAACTAGATGGGACCTCAGGAGTCATTTAATCCTAATGTGTCATTTTAAAGATGAAGAAGCTGAAATGTAGAGAAGTGAAATTGGTCAGCTAGTCAACTGGTAAGTATTAAAGTGCCTTCTATATGGCAGGTATTGTGCTAATCACAGGGGATACAAAGAAAGGAAAAAGGGAAGTGATTTATACAAGATCATAGAGCTAGTCAGTGGCATAGATGGGATTTGAATCCAGGTCCTTCCATTACCCATCCAATGCTCTTTTCTTTCAAAAATATGCTGGTAAATGTTTAATAAATGATGCTCCAGGGGAAAAAAGGACACATACCACACTTTAAAATTTAATCTTCAGCTAGGTGGCACAGTGGATAGTATGTATAGGACCTGGAATCCAGAAGACCAGGGTTCAAATCTGGCTTCAGGCACTTACTAGCTATGTTACCCTGGGCAAGTCACAATTGCTCTCTGTTTCACTTTCCTTGTTTATAAAATGAGGACAATAATAGCACCTACCTTCTAGCATTGTTGTGAGGATAAAATGAGAAATATTTGCAAGTCTCTACACAAACCTTAAAATGGCTATAAATATTGTAGTTTGTCCATTTTCCCCATGAATTTGCCACAGAGGAGCTATCCAGTGTCCTGAAGTCCTTCTATTATATTTGTTCGCTATTTCATGAATACCATGGCAACACTTAGACTGTTGCTCTGGTCTCTCTATGCTCTCCTTGTTAGGACCTGTTCACCTTCTTTCCCTGTCAAGAAATTCTTTTGACACCCCCCCATTACCCTCCCCCCACCCACACATACTGGGGTCCTAACTATGGAAAATGTTTTGCACATTTCATTTTACCACAAAGATCACTGCCAATTCCATTAACTTTATCCCATTTCCACAATAACTCCTGGACCATAGTTTTGTTGCTTTGGAGGAAATGTAGTGACATTTACATCTCTTTTTGGTGGGGAGGAGTGCTTTTGTTTTACCTGAGACATTTGGTCAGATTTGGTCCCTAGTGTAAAGAAGTATACATTTTAAAAGACAGGAAGGAATTAGAATAACATATCTGAATATTTGTCCAGCATGACTGCTTCCAAAAAAACAGATGGTTTACCATATGCAGACAATTGCAGACAGAATTTTATTTTTAAAAAATAAATATTTTTGGCTTGATAATTTCTGTTGATGCCGAATACTATGAAATGATCCATTGTAACTGTCTCTCCTGGCACAGCTATCAGTCTATCCTATGCACTGTGGCCAGAAAAATCTACCCTGAATGCCTCTCTCATTATGATACTCCCCAACTCAAATAGCTTCCTATGTTCTAATGTGATGAGCTCTAAGTTCTGGGCCTGACTGTCCATATGCATACACAATCATCTGATGATCTCAGAATCTTCATTCCAGAATTCCATAATATGCTTTTCCCCTCTTTGGGCCAGGAAGGCTTTCCTGTCCCATGCCATCCAATTTAATGCTCAGCTTTATATTTTTGCTCATGGTGACCCATCTGTTGGTAATACTCTTTCCCTTCTGCCTCTCTGTTTTTCTTTTTCTAACCCATAATTCCATCCAGTCATTTAGTTTTAATTGATCTCTCTTCTTTCTTCTTAGAGAAATCTGTAATCCGTGCCATACCATTTAACCAGGAATAATGGTCTATTTTATTATTTCACTGTTTAATATATATGTGTGTATATATATATAACATACATGTATAACACACACATATACACACATACACACATATATAGGATATATATGTGCATATATATATATACATATATACGTGTGTGTGTGTGTGTATAAATCTTGTCTTCTCTTAGACAGTGAGTTCTCTGAAGGCAGAGTTCAGGCTTGTTCCTTATCTCTTTCACAGACTGTGTACTCACTGAAGACAGGCCCAAGTTTCCTTCTATGTCTTCTCCATATTGTGAACTTCCCAAGGGTAGGATCAGTTACCTTTCTTCTCTTATTGTCTTTCTTTCTACTCTTCCTCCCATTCTCCCCCTTGCCCTAATGAAGATAAGAACTGGGTTGAGTACGCAGTAAATACTTAATAAATGTTTATAGATTGAACAATTGTTTTTGTTAAATCTTTGGCCAAGGTAAGGTGACAGGAAGGACAGTCA